>NC_092415.1:186974342-187288248 GCF_040894005.1 Engystomops pustulosus | reverse complement strand
GAGCACTAAGGGTTAATAGCTTATCTTCACAGTGCACAAAGCGCTGATGACAAGGTGGGGGAGGGAAGCAGCATGTGGTGCAGAGAGAGAAAGTTCTGTAGAATCACAGACTGGAATGGAGGCACTTATAGGGAACAGGGGAGATGCTGTACCTCAGTAGTCTGTGCAGGAGCCATGTGTATCCACTGTTCTGAACACATCCAGCCCTGCTACATACACAGAGAGCTCTGTCACATGCCCTCCTCCTCTGAGAGCAGGGAGCAGCAGCCTCTCCCAGGAGTCTGTCAGATAAACAAACTAGAATCCAGGGCTTATCAGTACATGGAGAGGAAGCAGCTATTGCAGCAATGAGATAACCTTAGGGGGATAGCAAGGAAAGTGCTGGATATAGGTAACAAAGATAATAGTCAAAGTTGTTTTACATCCCAAGAGCTATTGATTTGTGAATAAAAAAACCTTTACAGTTATTAAAATGGAGTTGACCAATTTACCTGATTTTGTGTATATTGTGTGTGCGCGCGCAAGTGTGGGGGGCAGGATATTAGGTAATTTGACATTGTTTACCATCCAGGGGGAGGTGCTTCTTTTCACAAAAACAGCAGGAATAACGCCTGTGCCACGCAGCCATTCACAACACACAAGGGTCAGTGAAAACCACAGCCATGTGTATGAGCCTATAGAAATACATGGGGCAGTGCACTGTGTAGTTTGTCAGATGCAATTTCTGAAGCCAAAAGCAGGTGTGGATCATAATGGGTTGAGGCATAATTTATTGCTAATCTCTGATAACCCCTTTAAAGGGGTTGTCCGAGGGTATAGAAGAAACCCTTGAGTGGCTGGGATGGGACAGGTTAAAATAAATAAACATGTACTTACCTTAAAATGCCCCCCCCCCCCCTGCCTCAAGTGCTGCAATCTCTCTGAAGGGCGCCACAGAGGTAAATTGGTGGGTTAAAAAAAAAACAAACAACCTCTCAAGGTTTTTTTTTTTTTTTTTAATACCCTCGGACGACCCCTATAACCCTGTAACGAAACACAGCACCCAAAACTGTACAGCACGTCGGGTAAGTGTGTACGGAGCGGGTTCAAGGACCAAAACCCGCAACCGGAACGCCCAATCTTTTATAGAACGGGCTCCCGTGTATAGACCAATAGATATCTAGCAATAAATGGGGCTCTTGTAATCCAGATTTTCTGATTATTGCTCCTATGTCACCCCATCTGGCCCATGCACTAGTAAGAGAGGGAGTGCATAGGGGATCATGCCGGCCAACCCCTTTAAGACGTTTTGTACACAAACACTAACACAAATGGAGACCAATAATGAACGTGACGCTGAATTCCCAGTAACAAAATCTTCCGATTTCACTTTTATTTTACAAATTGGTTTTACATTGTTAAATGTAATAGAAATACTTCAACTTCACAGGTCCGTGATTTGTTCTGTTTAGTCCAAACCAATTCATAAACGGGCACCTTTTAATTTTTTTTCCTCACCCACAGGCACAATGAAATATAGAGATTTTCTTCTTGCGGCATCCGTTTTCTCTAAAATAGACTGTACATATTAAATAACCCGTCGGCTTGAGCCTTTTAAATATTTCCAGTACCAAATGCATAAAAGGTCGACCAGCAGATAAAATCGTTTCCATCTAAAAGTGCATATAGTAAGAGTGCGGAGGCCGAAGAGAGGAGAAGCTGCCTGTATGGCATCAGAGACTATACAGCCATCATTATATACAGCTACCCGGCGTCTATATACATCAGTGTAATATCAGGATCATGGCCACGGTATACAGCAGAAGCCTGCACAGGATACAGAGCACGCCCACTAAAATCCAAAACATACAAACTCACAAATTGACCTCTTGCGTTTAAAGGGATTGTCTAGGATTAGAAAAAATTCTCCCAGGAAGCGCACACTCACTCCTGTCCATCTGGTATTACAGCCGGTGAAAGGGACTGAGCTGTAATACTTGCTATGGCCAGGTGTGGCGCTGTTTATTAAAAAACTGCACGTTCTATGCCTGGAAACTGCCTTGAAGGGGTTGACCACTTTACCTAATGTTTTTTATAATGTGTATAAGTTTGTGTGTGGGGGGGGGGGGGGGATACCAGGTACATATATCTATTAAGTGTATAGAGGGGGGGCGGGGGTTCAATGTTCTGTTTGTTATGGGAAACAAAAAAGTTTGTATAAATGATTCAATAAAAACTTCAAGATTTGGGTTTTTAAAGGTAAAAAACAATATAACATAACAAAAATATAACGTAAAAAGGTAATTTTAGAAAGAACATTTCATGCTCCTAATTTGATTAGGGTTACAAATTTGGTGACGGGTTTTGTTGGTGACCAACTAATGCTACAGCTCAGAGGCCGAGTAGCATAATGGGCTCCTTATCTGTAGTCCTAGTGGGACTCTGGGTCACCCATTTTAATAATTGGTAGGGGGTCACGGTGGTTAGATATCTATTTATATCAGATTATTAGACAGCGGATAACATGTTAACAGAATAAAATTTTAATATGATCTTTTCATACCAGTAAGGGTTAGGGAAGGTAAGTGGCCCCTATAGAAAGCTGTACATAGTGGTGATCACCCAGATCTCCTATAGACAGATAACTATATCGGGAGTGGTCGACAATCTTAAAATCTTCAGCAACGAACACCCAAAATTTTCGCTGCAAATGGTTTCCAACCTTTATAAATGCAAAGACTGAAATTTGCAGGAATAGCATTGCCAAAATCAGCCAGGTCCTTCCGCTGAACCGTATAGTAAATTTCTATATTTTAATTTTAGGGGGCAGGCGCTCTTTAACACACAGTAATGTCATGTAATAGGATACCCAACTATTACACACAATCAGAAGTCAGTTCAAGAACAATACAAGAATCCCGGACAGGATTTCAGTGGTATAAATAGGACACTATTCGTACTGTGCAGTTCTTCCAAGGCCATAATGACAGAAGCCAAAATGTTAGCGGTAATATTGAGCTTGTGCGCTGGTAGATAGAGCGTTAGCTTCTAGTGACCGGTATACGGCGTATGCCATTGTCAGGACGCGTTACGAGATGCAGCTTCACCACGAATGATTCACCACCAGCTCCAAAACACTGCAGCGCAAGCAATATCTACGCTGTGATATTAGTAGTTTTATTTTCCAGTCAATCCAGTGTCTGTGTTAGACTTGCAGTACTGTTAAAAAGGAAAAAAAAAGAGCAAAAATAGAACAAAAATATGATATAACGAGTCATGAATGGATAATGTCAAGAGGAAGTCGCAAAAGTCAAAACGTCCAACCCCCAGGAGGAGGTTCCCTCCATCTTCTTACAAGTGCAAACGGAGCACAAAAAACTGTTTGGTCCAAAAACAGAACACAAAAAAAAAAAGAATAAAAATATCAGTGATGTAAATAATAATATTATAGACGTGTCCTTCAGAATGAGATGGTCAGTGGTTGCTCCTAGCGAGAAATGTGACATCAGCGGCCGAAGATGGAGCTGTATTCCAGCAGGATGAGCTCTACGATCTGGTTCTGGTACACCGTGTGGATGGCGATATTACCAGTCTCTTGTTCCGGTTTCAGTAACGTCGGTCCAAAAACGATTGCTAAACTCTGCACGGTCATCCGGTTCTTTTCTCCAGTTTCCACAACACTACGAAAACAAATATGAATATGTGAGTAATCGGTGAAGGTGCGACCAGCGGTGTAGAGCCAGGGTTTGCCGGCTTTACACTAAGCAGCAAACCCATAGGTCCCGCACTGTCTTTTACTATTTGTTACATAATATAATATTTCGAGCTCCATTCATATGATCAATGCCAAACCCACATGGAAGGAGGTAACGTGTGGAGTGTATGTGGCACTTGGCTTTCTACTGCGTCCCTAACCAAGCCTTTTTCTGGCGCTTGGCTTTCTGTGCCATCCCTAACCCATCCCTCTTGTTGGCACTTGGATTCCTGTTCCATTCACCTCTTGCTGACATTGGCTTTCTGTGCCACCCCTAACCCATCCTCTTGCAATCATGCGCCTTGGCATGGATTAGACGGGGCCGAAGGTTGCAATGGAGATGGGACCCGAGTCGGAGCAGTCCCTTCCTATTACAAAAGTTCAGCAAAAAGATTCTGCTAGTCCCATCACTACAGGGAACACTAGGGAGTGCTGATCACCAGCTACCGATTGGCTGGATGGTCTTTTCTACCATTTCCTGTGATGTCATAAAACATACAGGAAGTACAGTGCCACATAGACCAGGCGCAGCGATAACGGGGCAGCGGGAGAGCAGCCAGTACAGATTTATTAGTTACTGGCCACCAGCAGATCCCTTTTATCTGTAATTCTACTTCACTGCAAAACCCCTTTAATAAGGGCTTAACCAAGTACATCTTTCAAGGGAGGCTTGCTTAAGAGTTAGTGCAGAGACCGCTTGGCGGTGGCTTTTGGTGCACATACTTCTTCTTCCTTGAAGAAGGATTGACTTCCCAGTCCTAAGAAAAAAAATTGGTGCACCAGCAGCTACAGCCGCATCTTATTAAAATCCCTTTAAAATAAAAAATAAATTCTGTGTACAGTTAAAAAAAACAACATTCATAATGAATGTTCCGGTATTATGTATTTTTGCATTGATGAGACATGAATCATATACAGGAGTATTATTTGTCACATAGCTGATAGACATAGGATGAGGCACCACACACCTCATACCTCTCCAGCGAGACGTCTTGTATATCCCTATAAGTCAGGGGCCGTCACTCGCTTTATAAATCTTTGAAAACTTCTGGTTTATAATGTGATGAATCACTGTTTTCACCTCCATCAAACCCCAGGCCCCGCTCACGTTTATTTATTATCCTCACGCATCCCCCATCATAAGAAACAAGCGGTGACAGCCTCTCAGAATTTTAAGCGCCAATTATAACCTTTCCCAGGTTTTCAGATTCCCGCGCAAGAAAATAACGGAGCTCAGCTAAAAAAAACACTTACAAGTGGAGAGGGGAAAAAAAAAATAATCAAAGAATTCCAGTGACAAATCTATGGGGTGCTCAATACTTTTAACTCACTGTTTGAGATGCTTGAAGAGCGCCTGCATTGTGTCTTGGTTCGGCTTTGGCAACTGTTTAATTAAATCTCTGACTGCCTGAACACGTAGCCGCGGCTCTTGTTCTGCGGAGAGAGAGAGAGAAAACAGGAGAATTACATGTGATGCATTGTGTGCGCTGATCCCAAGGTCTAACTACAGACGCGATATCTAGATCTGCACTGCCCCCTAGTGGCCACAATCAGGAAGCACCATTATCATTTTTTAAAATTCTGGATACTACAAGTGAGATTTGAGAGCTTGAGGCGGTGTTCACACGTTCCGTTAAATTTATTTAGAAACGCAATCCATCTGGAAGGGACGAGGGGCTTGGCCGGATCGCACAAACACTTCCACTAAAACGATCGGTAACAAGACCGTGTGGTGTGTAGACAGTGCAAAACACATGTGTACCACCTTTCAGACTGCATGCGTTTCAGTTGATCGGACCAAGCCTGTCCCTGCTCCGGTTGGATTGTGTGAACGCAGCCTGAAGACAGAAATAGATGAGGCCGCTATGCAAGATCTATAAAGACCATACATCCATTTATCGACCGATTAGGGGATAGAAATTTAGGCCTATGATGGTTGTACCAAACCTGCAAATTAGCCTTTATTCACAGGATAGGGAAAAGCAAGATAATCGGTGAGGGTCCGACTACTGGAATCCCCAGCATTCACGAGAACAGACCCCCAGCAATTCAGAGAATGGGGGTTCTGTTCTCACTAATGGGTGAAGTGATAGGATAAGCAGCGCTCCATTCAATACCTTGAGAGTATCTGAAACTGCTATCACAGGCACTCCCATGAGTGAGTGCTGGAGATAGTAGAGCGCTGTGCACACCAATTTTCAATATTCCCATGACATATATTTGACCTCCCCCTCCACCAGTTAGTGAGAATGGGATCCCCTGTAATCCGGATCGCTGGGGGTTCCGTTCTCAAGATCCATGGAAGTTCCTTCAGTTAGATCCTCACCGACTCATATTGTGTGTGAATGTGATATTACCCCAAATTAAATCAAATGTATTCATTTATTTTATTTTTTAGATGTAAATGCATTCGCACACACATTTGGAATACCGTGTGCTGCACCTCCTTTAATAAATGTATATAATTTGGTGGGGTGTGGATATATTATGTAAGAGACTTGGGTGATACATGTACATTATGTATTAGTATTGATCCAATGCACAAAACACACACCAGGGAGCAACATAACATCACACTGATTGTAAGATTGTGGGACTGAAAAATATTGAAATATTGCTGCATACAGTGGGATTCTTCTCATTGAATTGCAATATGGAAATAAGAACATATTTGCCTATTGGGATTTGGGGATTGCAGTGGATTTCAGCCTCTGCAATGCAATGGATGAAATCCGCAGCCAAATCATTATAAAGTCTTCTTGCAACATGCAAATTCACTGCAGGGTTTTTCCATGGTGTCTGACCCTATTGTTATAGGTCAGATATCATAGATAGGTCATTAGTTGGTTTGTGTTGGTGGAAAACATGGCCTGCCGCACGACTAGTAGTGGAGCAAGAACACAGTCCACAATGTATCTGCTGGTACAGCTCCATCTGTAGTGTAGCAGCGCGGACACTACTACAAGCAGCTGACTGGCAGAGGTGTCAGCTCTTATACCCCTATCCCCCTTCACTGCCCTCCTATCCTTTCCAATCATGAATAGCTTAGTAGTTATAGTTAATGGAAAAACCCCTTAGTACTGATTACTGAATTGTTACTTACTGATTGCATTCACAAAGTCATTGAAATGGTTGTAGGTGAAGAGAGGCTCCGGCAGTTCTCGGAAGAACATCTTCAGCGCTCCGGTAATCACGTGGATATCCTCCCATTTACTGTCATTCAGGTCAAGCTTCTCATCTGCAGCAGAGACGGAATGTTGTGTATTACATAGGATTCTAAGCGGAATCTGGATCGTTAGGATCTGCAGTTTTGTGGTAGCAAATTTATCAGAAAAACCATGGTGTATTGTGACGCATCTTCCCTACAATGTCTTCTCACGTACACACAATTACATCTAACTATATGCAGGCGAATGTCTGCTCCTCCTGAGATTTATTCCCCTATACTCACAAAGCTTCAGAAAAAGTTAGGGCAAGCTTTATGCAAGTTCATATTCAGAATACCTGGCACTATTAAAAAACAAAAAACAAACCCAAAACTAAAAAAAAACCACAAAAAAAACAGTAATCGCTAATTATACAGGGACAAATAATAAACATAAAATGGACATAGATTGTAAGCTCTTGTGGAGCAGGGCCGTCATTCCTATTGATGACCATGTTATTACTCAGTAATCCTCTGTACAAGTCCCCCATGACCTGTACAGCGCTGCGGAATATGATGCCGCTATGGAAATAAAGATTTATTGTTATTATCATCTGTGTTTCAAGTTAAAACTTAGAAGTCTAAGACAATTTACTAGGCTTAAAAAACCTAGAAGCAGCGCCACACCTGGGTTGTGTTGGTATTACAGCTCTGCACTACTAGAGTGAATGGGGCTCAGAGTACAATACTACACAACTTGTGGATAAGCGCAGCACACTCCCTTATCCTGTGTGAACCCTTGAATCCCAAGGGATCCTTAACCTGAAGCCCCTTTGCTGTATTCCGCTCCAGTGTGTGATCCACAGTATCTAAGCTGAAGACATACACCTTATACAATGGCAAGTCTTCCCATCAGACAAGAATGAAGTAAATGGAAAATTAGGGAGATTGGAATTTACCATGTGTCACTGCGAACCGGAGCTTCTGTATCACAGCGAGGTTTCCACTGACTCTGTACAAGCCGTCCACGTCCAGACCTGGAAAAACAAGCAAAGAAATTTAAAAAATGTGTCATTCCCGATCACTTGTATCACCACAACACATGGAGCTGATAAAGTAACACAGGTCTCCTCTAACCAAGAATCAGCATCATGAGTGACTACCACTCTATAACACTGTATAGTAAAGTTGTTAAAGTTTTTCATACTTTGACGGCAAACAAAATAGTAAAACTGAAAAACCATGAATAAAAAAAACAAATCTTGTTTTTATCAATCGGCTGAAACTTGCACTGATCCTGTCCAGGGGATAAAAGTTCATGGCTTCGATTTTGAGGCCATCACTGTGATGTCGCAGAGCACCACACGTTAAGCTGTGGCCGTGCCTGGTACTGCGGTAGCTCAGTCACGTTTATTACATACCTTGTTCTTCAATATGGTCGATGCACATCCTTACAAATGTTGGCACTGTAGTGTTCTCTCTCTGACAGAGGCTGGCCAGGCTGGAGCCAAATACAGGGTCTGGAAGAAGAAGGAGCACAGGAGGTTGAGGACTTGTCAGACATGCGTAACTCAACATGTAACTACAGGTGACTTGGTCTCTGTTCACAATGACGCTAGGATTTCTGTTTTGGATTTATTTCATAACATAGAAAATACGGCCAAATTCCCCCCTTCCCCGTTATAATGACTGAGCCTCCGCCGAAGAAGGGATCTCAGTCTAAATACTTGTACAAATTTAAAATAGAAATTTCTAATAGAAGCAGCAGGAGAAATATAATATTCAGGCTCGTCTTTCTGTAGGGACCAGAATATTTAATTCCCCAATTCATCTTCAGACACTCCTATCTTGAGACTCTATAGCATATGAGTCTATACAATGGTTCTGGAGTCATTGTAAAAGTCAGAATCTCATCTTTCAGATGCCATCAGGCTTGTTCTGTGAGCTACAGAATCAAATAGTGTCAGAAATTGGATGTGCATCTGCCACGAGCTTCATGTGATGTGAAAGAGGAGATTCCTTTCTTTAATATGATACCAAAGGCATGTTTGATAGAGGCTTCTGAAGTTATCCTCCCCCTGCAGCCTCTAAAAGTGACTCAACTCGGCGCACATGGACTCAACTCCTCCATAGTCATATGCAAACAATTTATAGGTTTGTAGCAATAGTCACCATAACCAGTGTGTACCATAGATGGTAATAATTTAGTAGAGAGCAGGAGGGTAATCAAGTACACTGCAGAAGCCCTGGTGGGTCACAACACTGCATCCAACATATTATTATTGATACATTTTCTTTATATATTTTTCTATACCTAGCCTTACCTTTATCATATATTGTCTAATAACCCTGAAATTTTCCAATTACCACTTATTAAAGGAATGTTACCTTTTCTACATGGCTCAGAGGGAAACCATTTACAGGATATGCCAAAGCACCAGCAACACTCTGGCATCAATGTACTCTAATCTCAGCTAAATTCTTTATTTACCTTTAATGTAGCCCTTCTCTCGCACCGCTTGCATCGTTGGGCGTCTTGTAAGAAACTTCTTTAACTTGGTTTTGGTCTTCTTCTGCTCCGAATTATCAATCGAGCTCTGTTTGACAGCTACAAATATATAGAACACACATAGAAGATTTCATATTGTATGGTTTTTTTTACCCAATGACTGAGCCTAAAGTGCTGAATATTCATTGTTGCTGTCACTTACAGCGATTCTTTTTGGAGTCGTGATCCTTCTCCTTCTCGTGTTTATCTTTTCCAACTTTCTCTATTGGAGAGTCCGGGACGTTATCCTCATTGGGCTCTTCAGACTCCAGAATCTAAAAAGTCAAGATACATTTATTCAAGTATCAATTACTATGAAAATACTGTTCTAGTACAGGGAATATTAGGGGATAACAATCTGATCTGTGAGGGACTCAATGCTGGTTTTCCCCCACTTATGACAAGAACAGACCCCCACCGAGCCAGGTAGCACATGCATCCATTCAACATAATGGAAGAGTCAGTAATACCAAGCACAGAGCTCAGGTATCTCCCAATCACTGTCACAACTCCTGTTCTCAGGACTGCTTGGGGTCCATTCTCATGATCGGTGGGGGCTCAAGCACATCACATTGTTATCCCCTATCGACAGAATAACTAGTTTTTAATTAATAATTCGTTTTCCCTACACCAAATCACGGTTCAGTGCCTATAGAAGACTATCCTTTACTGCCTGCAACTCATCAGAGCAGTCTCTATGCAGACACTGAACAAGCAAGGGATACAGCTAAAAATACAGTTCCGAACTCAACGTTGTTTCAATGTTGTCGAGTATAGCAATTCTTGGAAATACACACAAGACTCCTCTTCCTTCATCGCGGTGATCAGGGATTTCGTTTTTTTGATCTTCCCCTTGAAAATCTTGTACTTAAAAAGGGCGGATTAAAGGGGAATCAAACGAGCAACAAGACAGATATGTCGTACCGGGATGCCGATGGTGTTGCACAGCGCCGTGTACCACTCTTTGATCATGTTGTCATTCTCCGTCTGTATCAGTAGCTCAGTTCCTGAGGGAGTTTTTAGCTGTAGGAAGTAATAAAAAAACATATTTGGGTAAGGGACATGCATAAAATGTGATGGGATAGTGGCCGGAGATATAGCGGAGGAGCACTACAACGCTCCTCTTGTGTTCTGCATGTTTCCTTCTAGCTCTGTTAGATCAGTAACTGGGTTTATAACCGAATTCCACTGGATCATTATGTTTGGGTTCGCGGTGAGGGGCTACCACCTCCTAACTCACTAGCAAGTAAACATAGCATTGCATCTTACCCTCTGTAAGATTTCCAAATCTATAGTTTGTTTCCCAGTGATCTCTCATTTTAGAGAAAATTCTGTTTTTATATTTAGGCAAATGAGCTTCTCGGGGACACGACCATTTCTGGTACTGCACCAGCTTTCATCTTTCTGGGCTTCCCAGAACCAACCAGCAGCACCGCTTTGAACAAGGACTGACATGTTTTGCATAGAAAGAGGTAGATGGGTGTACTATCAGGTATGGTCCTGCCCCTGGTCCACCATTCACAGAAATGGAGACGGCAGCTGTTAAAGAAATAGTCTAGCATGGGGAGTTGTATATAAAAATCACATTTTTACTGCAAATGTAAGAGTGGACATTTCAAGTTCTGTGGCATTTCAAAATCTAATACTGGTGCAATTTATAAAGTAGAGTTTCTTCTTTAAAGTGACACCAGAACTGTGTTGTGATGCCACACTTCAGAAGATATAGCTGTCCATCCCCCGCAGGGGACCTAGCTAACAGTCTACAGAGGTACATGCACCCTCTGCACCTGTAGCTAAGCCTGGGGAAGGGTGACAGATTGAGGCTGTACATATGTTTAAAATAATTTGGCAAAGATTTATTCAATTTTATTGTTTTTTTTTTTTTTTTTTTATAAAGGTTAAAAAATGAGCCACCATGCAAAAAAAAAAAGAAAAATTATCAAATATTAATGCAGCAAGAAATGAAAAAAAAAACACCCGATGTATAAATATTGTATTAATATTGCAGCATTGTGTATTGTCGGTGTGGACAGTAAGCTCTTGGCCGATGTTTCTCCAGCCCATACTCCTGTAAGTGCTCGCTCACAGCTGGTGGACATTACCGGGCCGTGCAGACTCCTACACGCTACACTGTCACGACACGAATAAACCTCCAGATGTGAACAATTTTCCTCATTATAAGAGGGAAAGAATGTGAATTGTTTTGCCTATTTTGGTTAGACGGGACGGGGTTTTACCTCTATTACATTCTTTTTGCTGGATTTGTCCTTCCCGGCCCATTCCACAGATGCTCCTTTCAGATCCACCGTGAATTCTGGTTTCGACTGATTTCCGCCAAACTTCTAAACACAAACAAGAAATGATAGATTAGGCGAGTAATGGCGCGGGGGCACGGAGTGTGTGACACGTGTGGGGGGTATGTAATGTATAGGACGCAGAGGTCAGGACCTATAGATACCTGGATGGCATGAAATGCCATCTAGTAGGGCAACAGATGTCACATTCACGCTCTCATCCTAGAGATTTCTCCCAAAAGTGCACATAAACAACCAATCACATCTTCTCTATAAAAGGAAAGATGGGTGAATATGAGGAGAATGGAGGCACAGACCTGGAGGAAGAGACACTGGAGAAAACAGAATTTAAAGGGGACTTCCAGTAATAACAAATGATCCTTAAGTCACTGAGAGGGGGACACCTTCTAGATCGGAGGGCATCTGACTAATGGGACCCTCACCGATTGCACAAGGGACTTGTGTGCAGTGATGCTTTAGGACCACAGCACCATCTAAATCAAGAGACATGGGACCCCCAGCTTGTTATTACTGAAACGCCCCTCGAAGGACAAGCCACTAAGAAATAACATACTACTGGGGAACATCTACATATTAAGATGAGGGTCTTGAGAATTACTCCTGTGACTTTAATACATTAAAGGGGTTGTAATGAGAATGGGGTCTTTTTTTTCAAGCCGCTCCAACAAAACCTCCCGCACTCAGTTCTGGAGAGACCTAGGGCTGTGCTCAGCAATTACCGACACTCCCTTAGCATTGAATGAAGCAGCAGGACAAATGCTTAACATTCAGCTCCATTACTTAGTAAGAATAGGGCCCCCGTTTTCTGAATTTCTTATAATCGTGGTGGATCCCAGTAGTAGGAACCCTACCGATCAGACTGTTATCTCAAATCCTGCGCATAAGGGCCACCAATCATACTTGGATCAACCAAAGTGCATGCTGTGTGTCTGTAGTAAATAAATTGTTGTAGACGTGGGGACATGCACAGCAACGGGCACATGCAGTAATGGAAGATACAGGACCGACATTTACATAGTTGACAAAAAGCGGACGATGGAGAGTGTTTTTCCAGGCAGAGAGAAGTGACAGGAGGAGCACAGAGACTGAACAACGGGAGCAGAAGGACTTGTAGAGGAGAAAGGGAAGAGAGGCAGAGTCTCGGAATAACAAGAGGCACATATTAGGACAAGACAGACAGGTACAACTTCCCTCACATATACAATGTACTACATGGCGAGGAGGGTAGGTAGATATAGATCATAGGGGGCACAATCATTACTTAACCCCCAGGTCCCAATATTCTTAAAAGGAGTATTCCGATAATATGTTATATTCAACCCACACAAGAATACCGTCTTTGTGTATGGGCTGTCAGTAGCAGCAGGACTGTGAAAAATGCGCTTACATTTTAGAATTGTACCTGGACTCCGAGAACTGTGAGTAGAACATTAACGAGATCTCACACACTAGTGCAACAGAGATCTCCGAATCCAGCAACAATCCTGGAATATAAAAGCATTTTTCATAGTCTGGCTACTACCAACACACACAAAAAAAGCTATAGTTACACATATCTTGGCCAATATCTGCACCTTTGTATGGTAAAAACTGCTGACAGATTCCTTTTAATAGATTTTGCCCAGAAAATGGGGACTTTTCCAGCTTGGAGCCCTGCCTGGCAAAGAGCAATCCCCACTATCTAAGACTTAATCCTCTAACTAGGCTCCACTCGCGCTCCGTAGCTGCCATCTCCTGCCTCACAGTTTTATAATAGATTGACCATCAAGTGGTTAAGAGAAAAATTTCCAATAACGTGTCCCCCAAGCATTGACTCAACACGCTCTCATATAAGAAGAGGCCAATTAGTTTATAAAAAGGAAATTGAATTAAATTAGGATTTGGCAGATGCTCCTGCTCCTCTTTAATTAAAAATCAGGCAGCCAGGACACCAGGGGCTCCATATGATAAACCTGTGTAGTTATAGTGTTTCCTACAGTCCAGAGGATGATGTGTGGATCCCCTTACCCAGCTGGCTCCGGTGCCCTGGAATAATATAGACGCCCCCTGCAGCACGGCCCACGACGCTGTCCAGTTCTTTCTGAAACATGAATAGAGATTATTTAATACCATCCCTATTATCGCAGCGTAACACAAGACCATATTGTAACAGGGCAAAATAATTATCCAATAAATGAATTAAACTCCTATGGGTAATGATACAGAGGACTGAAGCAGATCAGCAATATCTGTATCAGCCACTGCTGTGGGATATACTTTGTAATGATTTACCAAGGCGTCCACCATGTGTAGACCCTACACAGCACGACACCCTCAGCGCTGAACAACCGTGCAGCAACACATTGTGTTTCCAGGAGGAATAACAGAGGAATAAATAATGCAGCATTATAATTTTTGGATCCGGAGCCATTCAGAGCTGCATGAGGGCTTTTTGATGGGACAGTCTGAATTCCTTTTGGAGTATTTAAAGTAAAAAAAAAAAAAAAAAAAAGCAATTCTCAGTGTGGGACACCCATGGATCATTTGAATGGGGCTCCGATGTACCCCTGTCGCACCCCAGTGACTTCCGTGCATCACAGTGCAGGTGGCGAGAAGTATAAAAGTTTGATTTCTTTCGTTGCCGGCCAAAAGGAGCGATCCAAAAAGGAGCGATCCAAAAAGGAGCGATCCAAACAGTCACAGACTTTCCCTCACGAACAAAATAACAAAATCTGAAGTCAATAGTTACACTAACCTGACTTTTTTCCCATTTTCTGTGATTTTGGTAACATTTAGTACACCGTACTTTTCTTGATCCTGCAAAACAAACAAAAAAGAAAAAAAAAAAACCATAATTTATTTGGCCTATACATCAAACAAAAAAAAGGACACTTATTGCTCACAAACATGCACAAAAACATGATGAGGTGTAATAGACCGGTGCATGAGGGCCGTAATGACCGTAATTTTTTGGTCCCCAATACAGTCATGTGCAAGGGGCCTTAAAAGAGGGGTTCCTACTTTTAATGACTTCAAAAATATACTGTTACCACTGAATACCCCCTTCGATCATAGCTGTTCTATTCAATTAGGAGGGAATAGGAACCCCCCATTCTCGTGATATGAAGGGGTCTGATCAAGTTCTAAAAATCACCAGGCTCAATGCAATCTGACATTACCCTCCAATAGCCAAGTATTAATAATTCGGCACTGACCGTAGACTGGTGCTTTGGGGACGATGGCGATGTCTCTACGTCAGGGAAGTTTTGCTTGGTTGGAGTGGTCGATTCCTATAAAAGGAAGCCAAAGGTTACATTTTCAGGTAGAGGTACGGGGAACGGGGAAGTGACAAGTTTCCGAGGCTCATTTTACACAAATTAAAAAAAAAAAAAAACCCCAGCAAACTGTTCACTACATCAAAAAGCAAACCTGAACACATGACACCACGCACAGGCAGCCTCAGAAGTAGTGGGAATGGTCTGCACAAGTCCGAAAGATGAATTGTATATATCTGTGATCCAATAAATGCCAGAGCCCTTGCAAAATCCCAAAATGGAAGAAAATGTTTGAGGATCATGGTTACAATTGAACCAACAACACTGCAATACCAGTTTTGAGAAAGAGGTGCCACATTGCTACACACAGCATCCATCCAGGTCTCACTTCTGTGTTACTATCCACCGAAATAGAACACTTCCGATTTTCCATCAAAAGTGTTCTTTTTGCTTTGGGATAAATGTGGCCTTGTGCGTGTGGAAACCTGCAGGTCCATTTAGTTCAATTTAAAAGCCACGTGTACACATTAAAAAAAATAATTCGTTTCAATTTGACATAATAAAAAGAAAACCACCCCCTCAATGCAGATTGATGTGACTCCATGGTAACAGACAACAAACCCTGTGTAGTCGGATCCTGAAGTCAGTACTCTTTGCATAAGACCCAAAAGGCTTGATTAAAAAAAAAATGGAGCTACACAGGCACAGGGGGATGACAAAGTTTGATACCCAGTTACTAAAGAGGACAATCAGAGGGTAATCGGGACTCTCACTGTCAATCACTGTGTGTGGGCGGAGTAATCAGGACTCTTACGGTCTCCCCTAGGAGTCCTGTACGGACTTACTCTAGTTTCCAATCATAAATGATATAAATCAATACATAACAGAGCTCTGCTTCAATCTGTCTATCACACGCTGCTCTGAAGAAAGGCACCCGGCAGGTTTTCGTGATACACCCCCTTAAACCGGTTTTCCTAGACCCTTGATAATATTGCAGTGTACGGATCAAGCGTTCCACAATCCTCAGTATTACTGCACAGTGGGCATTGCCAGTTGTCTTTGGATCACAAAATCAAGTTGCAAGTAAGATACCAATGACCAGAGTGATCGGCCCAATGGATCGGACGCCACCTTTCATTCAATTTGACCATGCTGGAGCCTTCACAAATTGAATGGCAATCTACTTACTTGGCCCTCGGGTCGAGAAGCAGAATGGGTCAGAGACTAGAATACATTGTATCTGCACAGGCACTTTTACATAAGAATGAATTTGGAAGGGGCGGATAAAAATATTATTAAATAAATAGAAATTGCGGTTAGTAAAGTTACCTTATATTTCCCTAAAAAAAAAAAAATGTTAAAAATTCAGCCCATTAGGGGCAATCACAGGGAATTAATGACATGCGTATGCAGATACATGGAGATGATTTGGTCGGTTATTTGAGATCTGGATTTTTTTTGGTCAACTATTTCAATATAATAACAAAACTGCGAATGAAACGGAAAGAAAAGGCAAAACATCCCGAATGCTAAAGTGAAATATTCATAAGATGAACTAGACAGGATCCTTGTCTATGAGGGTATCTACACCGTTAAATCTAAATCTAGTCTGGTACCTAATAAATTGCCATTTAAAGACTATTCATCATCAAAAATTTACATATTTTAAATAGATATTCATTAAAAATGATGCTTCTGAGCCAGAATATCTTAGGGGGCTGTTACCAGAGCCCCCCTCTGTTGTCTGGCTTAACAGGCTGTCTTCCTATCTGCGCCCTCAGAAGCCGGGGGAAGTGCTCCTGCACGGCCTGTGAAGCTACAGCATGGAGGAGCTCTGGGAACCCCCGCCAAAGCCCTTCTGGATCATTAGAAAAATTTTAGAAGGAAGGAGGCCATGGATAAAAAATATAAAATTACCAGTCACTGTCCCTGGATCTATGAGTAATGTCCCTGGTTTATCCACATGTGGGATATAAGGAATTGTAACTAACCTTCTGGCCTTACTAATAGGAGATCACACAGAGTAAATCTGAATCCTGTTGCTCATGTAGGGCTACCTTAGGGAGATGTGCCCATGCCATGTTCTCATCATCACATGAATAGCAGCAGCACGTAGCGATATACACTACTGTATACACCTGTATACACTACTCCTGTAGCTTTTTCATGGCTCCACACCTCTTCCCTTTTACTTAAAGAGCACAGCAGTGTGGGGACATTCCTCCAGTTCTACAATCCTGGAATATGAACACATTCTTCATAGTACTGCTGCTACTAACACCTCATGCAAAAGGTAGCAGACTTCGAGAAACGTGGAATAATACCTAAAATTTTGTTTGCAGTTTTACGTGTTCAAATAGGAAATCTACAATTAAAATCCATCATGATAAACCAGGGACACTTACTCATAGATCCAGGCACCGTGAGTGTGGTAATCTTATTATATTTGTTTTCCTTCTAAAAATCAACTTTTAAAATTATGCTAATGAGCCTGAAGGACTCAGGGGCTCTGTAGACACCTACCACCCAGTGCTGTAGCTTCACAGGCCATAAATTGAGCAGAGGTTTCCTCCCCTTCACTTCTTGCTGCTGCTAGATTACACAAGCAGAGTAAGGAGGAGACAGTGAGAGGGGGGAGGAGATATTCTGCTCAGTGTAACAGCCTGTGAATCTGCAGCACAGAGGGGCTCTGGCATAATTAGCATAATTATAAAAGTCGATTTTAGAAAGTCATGGATAACAAATATAATCTTGATTTTGATGGTAGATTGTATATAATTTAGATAAGTTTATAAGTTTTAATTGGCTGTAAAAGTTCTTTTTCTGAGAAAGGCACTGATAGACCCCCTCGATACCTGAAAGAGCAGCAAATTAACTTAATGAAAAGTGATATACAATGGATCCTGGGCATGGACGTACACATACAGTACAATGCAAGGGTTTGCTTTGTAACAAGAGGTGTTAAAATAGCCCTAATAAAAACTATTAGTCTTCCCATCAGAGCTCACAAGCACTTTTCTTTCCGTCATTTCGCAGCAGCGGGCAGGCAAGCGTATTCACAGATCTGAAGAATTTTTGGAATGTGGACATGTGTTGGCAAGCAAGCACACACCGGAGACAGAATACTAACTTTCATCGAATAAGATGAGGTCAAAAAACCGGGGCTAGGTATGTAATACTCAGTGGAATTACGCTTTTGCTTGATATGCAACTGTAAAAAACAAAAAGCGGACCTGTTAATGTCATTACTGTCCTCTGTCGGAGCTATAGGATTACAAATGTCTCTTGCAGGACTCCTCCTGGAGGGAAGCGCTGCTCCGCGTGATACAAGGTTCGCTGCAGGTGATTTAGGCCATATATAGAATACACAGCAAATAACCACAACTAGGGATGACACAGTCATTTCACGGAGATCTACCAAGCAAAAAAAACGGAAGAAATAACATTACCTTATCATTGGCCTCCAGCAGATATGTGCTGTGTCGCCACTTGGTTAAAACAATGGGTTCTTGGAACTTTCTATCAAGACTCCGGCTCTTAGTGATCTCTCTCTGATGAGGTGGCAATAAGGAATTATACTAAAAAATACAAAAAAAAGTAACATTGTGGAACTTCAGATGAATGAAGACAAAGTGGTCATAACAGAACAGCAATGCTGGAGTAGATGGTCGATATAATCTCAACCACAGATGAATTCAGAAGTTTCCACAAATGTTAAATTGTTAAAAAAAAAAATCTGATTAATACAGCACCTCGAGATTAATACAGCACGAGGTGAAACATGAGGTTTTTCACTTAACAGATGAGGGTTGGGTTAAAGAGGACCTGTCACCTAAATTTTCAGCACTAGGAGATGTTACTAAAGTAAGCAGCTCCTAGTGCTTGAACAAACGCCGCAGTGTTAGAAGGATAGCGTTACCGGAAACCTCCGGTAACGCTATCTAACACTGCGGCAGGGTATAGTGCGAGCTGTCCGACGTATTTATGAGGGGGCGGGGTTGGGCGGTGACTGCCGCCTAGCGCGCGGCAGTCAATGCTGGCCTATGGAGCGAGCGGGGCGGTCTGGGGTAGAGGCAAGCTGTCCAATGATTACACTATACCCCGCCGTAGTGTTTGATAGCGTTTCCGGAGGTTTCCGGTAACGCTATCACTCTAACACTGCGGCGTTTGATCGAGCACTAGGAGCTGCTTACTTTAGTAACATCTCCTAGTGCCGATAAATTGGGTGACAGGTCCTCTTTAAAACGAATAATTCTAACATCTAAAATCAAAGTTCAGTCTTGAAATGGGGTTTCAAGCCAAACTAAGAAAAATCTGATTACCATTGCAAACCAAAACGGTAAACAACATGGTGTGAATGATGTGGTAAAGCATCAGGTTTTTCCACATAACAGAGGACGTTAGATAAAAACCTGAAATTCTAATATCTACATTCATGGTTGAGTCTGGAAATAGGTTCTCAACCTATACTAAGAAAAAATCTAATTACTATTGCAAACCAAAACGGTAAACAACATGGTGTGAATGATGTGGTAAAGCATCAGGTTTTTCACCTCAGCTTGGGTTAAAAATGTAAATTTTAACGTCTTAATTCACAGTTCCGTCTTGAAAAAGGTTCTCAAGAAATACTAAGAAAAATCTGATTACTATTGCAAACTACAATGGGAAATAACATGGTATTTGATGTCTGTCTGAGCTTAAATTCTACAAATATGCCATGCAAAGTGAATCTGAGTCTGCAGGTAAAGCTGCCATCACATTGAGGTCTACCTGAGGCTTATAAGCTGGCCATAAACATTTGTATAACAATTTGAGAAATTGGATGTTGAACTCTTTGTACAAGTGGGCGGATCATTGCATTCAGGGACCAGAAATTCCAACCCTACATTTAATAGATCATCATAAATGACTGTGTGCTTATCATTTTGGGGGTTTTTTTTAACGTATTTTTTTAGTTTGCTATATTTTTTTTTCTTATGTGTATGGCCAGCTTCAAGAAGGCATTCGATTTTTCAGATTTCATTGATATTGATTTACTGGGATGAGCAAAATTTACCAATCGGCACACGGCAAACTTACCTTTGGCAGTTCCCATTCGGAGCGTGATCCGTCAGCGCTGTAGTAATAGGGTCTACCTTGATCGTCCACATGTTTTATCCACTGTAATGAGACGGTTATTTCACATATGTTTTTTGATATTACATACTATGAGTGTCTACTACAAACTGCTTATCTACTACTAGTTAGAAGCTAACCTCAAGGTTATAATACAGTGAGTCAAATATGAAGTTGGGGCCAAATATGAAGCGATGATAACCACAATTTGACACCAAGGGTGGATTGACCTGTGGCGGAGAGGTCAAAAATTCCCATTTCTGAGATTTGATGCCGTCAACAGGTGAAATATGCACAAATTTTGCATCAAAATCTCCCTCCATTTCACAAAAAATTGTAAAGACATGAGTATTTTGTGGCAGACTGTTGTTGGGCGTAACATCACGCTACGTGTAAATCCACCCCAAGGCCGATAAGAAAAGCCGGTAGAGCGTAAAGTACAGTCAACAGAAAGTGGGAATGATGCCAGGTGTACCTTCTCATTGGTTTGGTCATTGATAAAGAAAATATGGCCATGCTGATCCAGTTCTTCTGACCACCCCTTGGGAGGAGAACCGTACAGACTATCTGATTGATTGTTGTCACAAGCGTTGTGATAATTTTCTTCGGCTGAAATTTGCTACAAAGAGTTGGAAAAAAAGTAAAGCTCAAGCATAAAAAGACAAAAATCAATGACAGTACGGAAAATCACCAAGCAAAATAAGCAAAGAAATAGAGTAAAAAAAAAAATATATATGTATAAAATAAAAATAAATTGCCACTTAAAGGGGTTGTCCACTACAAACACAAACCTGCTTAGATGCTTCTTATTCGATTCAATGAGTTGGCCCCTCCCACCCCACTTGTGTGTCCTCATATGATTGCCGATTGGCTGCTGTGGTGTCAATCACTGATCTCTGCTAAGCCCAGGTGATGTAGAGGTCACCACCAAGGTCAGTCATAGGCTGCAGCAGTGAGAAGACCTGCAGTTTCAGGATAGATCACAACAGCTGGCGCCGAAACAGAGAACACACACGAGTAGCTTTGTGTTTGTAAGGGACATCCCATAATTTCCCAATGTTATGCACTGTATCTACTTAGGCTTAAAAGGTTTGCTGGTAATTTTGGGAAAACCCTTTAGGAAGCCTAAATTCCTAAACTCCCCATTCTTGCAGTACAGCTCCTGATCTGTAAGCAGACACTTCTGGGGAGGTTGGAAGGGTCCACCTGAATGGACTCAAGATCGCCGATACCTCCAGCCCAGCTGGGGAGCATCAAAAAACATACCAGGAGATACAACAACGAGATGGGGAGTCAACGCCAGGAAATTTCCAAAGTTACCGATAAGCCCCTTTCCTAAAATATTATGGCGCCTCAAGCTGTACTTTTGATTTCTTCTCTTATTGTTCACCTAAAAGCTGGTAAGAAGAAGCCTCTTTCATGGTTATAAGCGGCTGCAGTACGGACAGCAGCAGGAATCAATTGTATATACAACGTCAAGGAGGTGGGACTAAAAAACTGAGCGTGTGCGACCACTAGGAACAATCACAGTAAGTGGACATTCTGAGAAGAATTCAAATCACCACCATGAGGCGCTATAAAAAGCACATAACAGCAATACCCACACTGCATTTTTTTTTGTAATTGTGAAAAGTATCAGATATATTATGGCATGAATTAGCACAGGGGGGGGGGGGAAAGCAAAAATAAAAAAGGTAAGAATAATATAGAGGGAATAAACAAGCACAAGATCACCAGACTGTAAGTCATTCTAAGGTTTAATCTCTCACATATTTGACCACACCAGATCAAACAAGTGTATTGACTCAAGAAACGGTGACATTCCCTGCCATACAATCATTTATAGCACAATATTACACCACAAAGCTGACAATAATTGGGATTAAAGAAACAGGATAAAGTATAAGAGTTCAATATCCAAGGGTCTGAAATCTGGAAGGAGGTCCCTCAAGTGCCTCTGGCAGCGGTAACTGAATGAAGTGTCGATGTTTATGCTCACTCGGTTCACCTTCATCACTATGTGACAGAACATGCCCCTCATCACTGGGTGGTCCCATTGGCCATTGTTGCAGTGATCGGAATGTTCCGTGGATTAGAAGACTGCTACATATGGTTCCAAAATTCTTAAAGGGGTTTTCCCACGCATCATAGTTAGGCCCTATCCACAGGATAGGGCCTAACTTGCTGATTGGTGGGGGTCTCAGTGACGAGATCCCCACAGATCACGAAAATGAGGGGTACGATGGGGTTCCGGTTACCTCAGTCAGACCCCTTGTCGCTCCCAGAGAATAACTGAGCAGACGGTGGGAAAACCCCTTTAAGTATTTTTAACCATTTCCATGGAGTTGTAGCGCCAATTATCTGCAGTGTTCTCTTCAGTACCATGTGCTCAGATTTCATATTTTTGGTCCACATGTAAATTAGGTAGTTGGTGCACTCGGGGCTTAGCTTATGCACTTAGGGCAGTGGTTTTCATAGCAATCTCCATCCTCTCTCTTCCCAGTATCGCTCCATCGAACAAATTATTCCATCCTATTTCATGGCTTTACAACCGAAATCCTGCCGAAATTTGCTGAAGTCCTGGCGCATACGCAGTGCCATCTCTCTATACTGTCCTGCCAGTTCAGGCTACTATGGGGGATGTTGGTAGCGTATGTAGGATGTTTCAAAAAAAAATTTCTTGTGGCAGGAACTGGGCAATGATGGGGAGGAGACTAGCCCTGAAACAAGGTGCTTCGAGTGCACCAACTGTCTTATTCACATAGAAATTAAACCAAAGAAATCTTGTCCGAAATTATAATCCTTTTGATAGAATTGTATAATTTTTTTTAAAACAATTCCTTATGGGTTATGTATACAGATATTTTCACATAAGAATGGAAAAACTGCATTCACTCCTATTATATAGTTAATGGTTCTGGTTTATTCATTTTGTTCCATAATACAAGGTATGTAACAAAACCAAAACTGGCCTTATTAAATCAAATTTACTTTTAAGGGGACCCCCGTCACAAATTTTTTTTCACAGCTGGTGACAGGTTGCCATAAAACCCTATTCACTAAATGACACCTTTTTTCAGCTAAAAAAGGTTTCCCTCACATCCCCATAAAATCAACTTTGTAAACTTGCCTTGCAAATTAGCCAGATCTAGAACAAGTCGGAGGGGGCATGGCCGACTCCAGCAGCTTTTCCCCATGTCCTATGTCTCTTCTCAACATTCAGCCACGACCCTCCGACTTGCTGTAGATCTGGCTATATGCAAGGAAAGATTACAAAGTTCATTTTATGGGGATGTGAGGGAAACTATTTTAGCTAAAAGAAGGGTAGCATTTAGTTTATAGGGCTCTATGGTAATCGATCTCTAGTGAAAAACATGGTGACAGGTTCCTTTAACTTTGCCGAGTAACTGGATAATAAAACAAAGATTTAAGCATTTAGCGTATGTAGTCCCTTCAGCATGATGTTTAGCAAGGTATATTTTAAACCCAAGAAAATGTTTTGCCCAAAAACAAGATTTTAACCAATTTCTTTTTACTTTAGGTATGATAATTGAAGTCTACGTATTCATACATTCCTTCGGTGACATATCGCAACATGTAAACACACCCCAAGGGGTCCCGCTGTAGTACTACCTACCTCATGATCCGTCAGAGAGAAGGACTCCCCCCTGCTTGGCTCTTTAGTGCAGCGCGGCGGCTTCCAAGTCCGTTCCTGTGTGGTTTTATTATAATAATAGAAACGTCCAGTGTTATCTTTGTGCGTTTCCCACTCCCCAGTAATCTGAACTGCGGGCGCATGAGGATGAGGGGGCAGATTGGACAGAGAAATCTTCAGTTCTTGTAGGTTTGCATACACAGGAGAGTCAGGTCTTGCAGTGGCAGGAGAGACAGAGAACTGAAGACAACAGACAGCGGAAAGAAAAAAAAGAAGTTTCCAATTACTAAAGAAGGAGAAGACCCGATCACCCAGAATAAAGTCCCTGCTCCATTAAAGGGGTTGTCCAAGCAATCGCAACTGCTGGCATCAGCTTGGCTAGATTTAGATAGATGAGCTGGATTGGGTAGGGCTAGAAAGCGCAGAACAGGTAAGGGGTGAGAAATCTTAAAACTTTTTTAATACCCCCTGAGAGAGAATTAAAAAGTTGGACAACCCCTTTAAATATCTCACACAGCTGCCATTTTCCAAGATTATTTTTAAAGGGATATGACCGTGAGGATTTAGGCCTATAAAATGCCAGTACGGCGTATACTAGACTCCATATTTGTCATTGGTTGAAAGTAATTTGTCTACAGATCATCTCCCAAATTTAGGAGGACGTTAATACGAATCTGACACTATAATAGATAAGAGGTTCATAGGGCTAAATCCTCATGAAAGGTTCCCTTTAAATAAGGAATAAAGAGGTAAAGAGATAATAAATTAGGTGTATACATTGTAACGAAGACTAACTCAACTCAAAGCCTGAGAAGTGAGTGCGGAGACCTGGAGCCGTGCTCTTTGCATGTCACCTAGGTCCCTAGAGAAGGCCTCTTCATGGCTAATAATCTGTTGTCCCTGTACGGTTGAGTTGCGGATCCTCTCGGGGGGGAAATTACGATGAACTAATCTATTTACTCCCCATCACAATGGAAAAGATAATGAGTTGTGAACACAGTACAGCTGCCCACATGCTACATGACCATCATCCTATTCATCCAAGATGGCAGACATTTTTTCAGAATAGCCTAAAAGACAGACCCCCCCCTCACCCATTACTTGCAGGTTAATCAGATATGTCCTGTTCCCTTTCATTTCTGAAATAAATGGCTGTCCTTTTGGCTCACCGCGTATAAAGATTTAGGATTCAGGTAAATTGCCTTCAAGGTTTTGAGTGGGTTTTTTCACCCATTTCCGAAAACATGTGGCGTTTCCGAAGGTTGCAACTGGCCCTCATTGCCTGTCATGGTCTCTAGTTGACAGCTGAAAGTGGGTTCAATAGCTGCTGCTAAAGGGCATCTTTCGCAACCAAAAAGAGAGGATCACAGTCAAAGAGGTACACCACCACATTAAAGGGAATCTGTCAGCAGTTTAGACCATACAAAGCAGTACCCAGCGTTACACACAGGACCTGGAGGTGTGTGTGTGTGCGTTTGTGTAGCTGCAAAACTGTGATTTTATTCCAGGATTGTAGCTGCAATAGTGAGTGAAATCTCTACACCAATCACAGCCCCCCCCCCCCCCCCCCCGCTATAAGTCACTGCTGTAGAAGGCTTCTGTTTGAATACTACACCATTTACTCAAGGGAGAAGGGTGGTGGTGTGTTCAGGAAAGAGATCACACACTACTGCTCCAAGTCCAGCAACAAACCTGGAATATAAATGTATTTACAGTTCTGCTGCTACTAACAAAAGTATGGTTACATGGATCTCCATCTTTGTACAGTCAATACTGCTGATAGACTCCTTTCAAAAGGAAATCTAATCAAAAATCAAGCATGGCTAACCAGGTACACTTACTCATAGATCCAGGCACTGTGACTGTGGCAATCTTTTTTTTATTTTATAATTGTTATCCAACTTTTTAAGTTATGCTTATGAGCCTGAAGGGCTACTGGGGCGGTTCCTAGAGCCCATCTGTGCTGTAGGACCTGTCCTAGGAGCCCTTCAGGCTCATTAGCATAAATGTAAAAGTTGATTTTAGAAGGGAGGAGGCCATGGATAACATATAAGCAGATTACTAGAGTCCCGGTGACTGGATCTATGAGTAAGTGTCCCTGGTTTATCATGGTGGATTTTGATAGTAGGATTCCCTTTAAGCGCTTTCAATTTTTAGTACCAAAAAATGAACAAAAAACGGCTTTTAAAACATTTTTAGAGTAAAAATGAATGGAAGCAATACCCAAATCAGCAGTTTTATACAAATTATAAAGGGTCATTTATGAAAACTAATACAGTGAGAAGGTGGAAAATTGGTCTTCGTATTTTAGGACTCATTTGATTCTAATGCTATCATCATGTCCACTTTTTCCCTGCATCCGGTTTCATAAAAAGAATAAGTAAAAATCAATGACCACAAAGCAAACATTGGATAATGTGACATAGCGCTGTATACAGCATGCAGTATATATTCTATACCTATGGAGAATGCATAGACCGGTCATAATACATGTAAAGGAACACTAACCTTTCATTGTATCTGCATTTAACTGGTAAATAGAATCGGTTCATAACTAACAGAACTAATAGAATTACTGACGGGAAGTCCAGAAACACGGACACTTTATATTCCCATAGCTCCGGGTCTGATGGATTTCTCTATATGTGAGTGATGGTAGCAGCTTCCGTTTTATTAATTTGCACGGAAAGGTTAGGGTTCCTTATGATTGATTTGCAATTTCTTTGAGGTGAAGTGAAATAATTGGAGCATAGAGAGAGAGGAGATACAAGAGGCAGAGTGCACCCGGCTGCCCAATGTGACTGCGCTCTGTGAATAGGGGATACATGGATTTCGGATGAAGCATCTTTAGAGTAACTCAAGATGGGCCGCAGGATCTTTCAGTATCAGTCATTGGTAGCCAATGGGCTACAAGGTACAGCAAAGCGCATAGCGGACCACTGCCCTACTGCCCTTTCTAGTAATATGGAAAACCCACAGGGGATTGGAAAAAAAGTAACAGCAACCTAGTTACCAGATCCCAATTCTATTGCCGATCTGCTACTTATGGTTAATGGGCCTTCTCATGGCCTTCAAGTTCTGGGGGGCCTCTGAACCCGCTTCATACAAAGAGCAGCCTCCACAAATCTAGGGTCACAGGAAGTAAAGTCCCCTGGAAAAAGGAAGTGACATCACATGTGCATTGGATGAAGCAGGTCCAATAACACGTAGAACTTCCAGCTGGGTTCAGGCCAATTTACCATGAGTATCAAAGTGAAGCAAGAAACAAATCCAGCCCCCTGGGGGTTTCTTCCATATTCCTGGAAAAAAACAACCCCTTAAAGCCTATAGCTTGTTGGACCGGTTGCTGAGTTTTGGGGCCGGACAATCCAGCAAGCACTCGATGAGCGTTAGGACTAATGCACACAAGCAACTTTGATGCATCTAAGGTTGATATACAGGGTTCAAATATGCCATCCTGGGTGACATGCCGCCATCCTGGGGGACATGCCGCCATCCTGGGGGACATGCCGCCATCCTGGGGGACATGCCGCCATCCTGGGGGACATGCCGCCATCCTGGGTGACATGCCGCCATCCTGGGTGAGGTTACAACACACAGATTACTTCTGCTGATTGGTGCCGATCCCTGTGCGGCGGCCCTGCATACCAAACTGCGATTAAGCAACATAAATTTGTAGATTACTTCTCACCAGGCCAAACCCATGCCCTGCTCTGCACTGATGAGGTACAAGTACTACGAAACAACCATCTGCACATGGGACAGGAATAGTCCACCCCAAGTCATGTCACAAGGCTTCTTCATAGTCAGGGAGCTGCCTTCTACAAAGTGACAATGGAGACATACAGGGAAAATTATTTGCATATCCCTTTACCAAAATTCTCAGTGCAGCAGCACTTTGCAAGTCTTTATACAACAGCAGTACCCCCCCCCCCCCCCAAACCACAGTTTTTTTTTGTTTTTTTTTTAAAACAAGTGGGTTCTACATGAAGCATCTCACACCCATGCTGGCATCAGGTGTGAAGAGACATTTTTAAAGGGCATCTACCACCAGGATGAAAGACTGTATGCAAATGAACCTGAGGAGCTCTAGGCTCCATAGTTGTTAATGGAGCCTGGAGCCCCTCAGGCTCATTTGCATACAGTCTTTCATCCTGGTGGTAGACATCCTTTAAGTGTCAGCTCCTGCTTTGAATCAGGTAACTGTACCCCCGATGCTGCCCCCCCCCATGTTGCTGCAGGTGGTGCAGCCTGAGGCAAGCGGCTCAGCCCGGAGATACAAGAGGCAGAGTGTACCCGGCTGCCCGATGTGACTGCGCTCTGTGAATAGGGGATACATGGATTTCGGATGAAGCATCTTTAGAGTAACTCAAGATGGGCCGCAGGATCTTTCAGTATCAGTCATTGGTAGCCAATGGGCTACAAGGTACAGCAAAGCGCATAGCGGACCACTGCCCTACTGCCCTTTCTAGTAATATGGAAAACCCACAGGGGATTGGAAAAAAAGTAACAGCAACCTAGTTACCAGATCCCAATTCTATTGCCGATCTGCTACTTATGGTTAATGGGCCTTCTCATGGCCTTCAAGTTCTGGGGGGCCTCTGAACCCGCTTCATACAAAGAGCAGCCTCCACAAATCTAGGGTCACAGGAAGTAAAGTCCCCTGGAAAAAGGAAGTGACATCACATGTGCATTGGATGAAGCAGGTCCAATAACACGTAGAACTTCCAGCTGGGTTCAGGCCAATTTACCATGAGTATCAAAGTGAAGCAAGAAACAAATCCAGCCCCCTGGGGGTTTCTTCCATATTCCTGGAAAAAAACAACCCCTTAAAGCCTATAGCTTGTTGGACCGGTTGCTGAGTTTTGGGGCCGGACAATCCAGCAAGCACTCGATGAGCGTTAGGACTAATGCACACAAGCAACTTTGATGCATCTAAGGTTGATATACAGGGTTCAAATATGCCATCCTGGGGGACATGCCGCCATCCTGGGGGACATGCCGCCATCCTGGGGGACATGCCGCCATCCTGGGGGACATGCCGCCATCCTGGGTGACATGCCGCCATCCTGGGTGACATGCCGCCATCCTGGGTGAGGTTACAACACACAGATTACTTCTGCTGATTGGTGCCGATCCCTGTGCGGCGGCCCTGCATACCAAACTGCGATTAAGCAACATAAATTTGTAGATTACTTCTCACCAGGCCAAACCCATGCCCTGCTCTGCACTGATGAGGTACAAGTACTACGAAACAACCATCTGCACATGGGACAGGAATAGTCCACCCCAAGTCATGTCACAAGGCTTCTTCATAGTCAGGGAGCTGCCTTCTACAAAGTGACAATGGAGACATACAGGGAAAATTATTTGCATATCCCTTTACCAAAATTCTCAGTGCAGCAGCACTTTGCAAGTCTTTATACAACAGCAGTACCCCCCCCCCCCCAAACCACAGTTTTTTTTTGTTTTTTTTTTAAAACAAGTGGGTTCTACATGAAGCATCTCACACCCATGCTGGCATCAGGTGTGAAGAGACATTTTTAAAGGGCATCTACCACCAGGATGAAAGACTGTATGCAAATGAACCTGAGGAGCTCTAGGCTCCATAGTTGTTAATGGAGCCTGGAGCCCCTCAGGCTCATTTGCATACAGTCTTTCATCCTGGTGGTAGACATCCTTTAAGTGTCAGCTCCTGCTTTGAATCAGGTAACTGTACCCCCGATGCTGCCCCCCCCCATGTTGCTGCAGGTGGTGCAGCCTGAGGCAAGCGGCTCAGCCCGCATCACAGCTGATACACCCCTTTTCCCATAGATAACTAGACAAGAATATATTTTATTATATCTTCCCATTGTTTTGATGCTCCTGAAAAAAAATATATTAATAAACCGTTGAGAGGGAGATGCAGAGTCAGTGTGCAGGATGTATGTCCCCATACAGTGTCTGGAAATGGATGAAGAAATACTGAGACTTCCTATCATTGCCCAAGAACAAAACCGAGGCAAAGCATTGCAGAAAATGTGTAAAAAATACACAGAACTGTTATTTTGTAGGCATGGATTTACGAGATCCAGCATGTCCGGAGTGCTGACAGGTAGGTCTTACAAAAAAATTTTGTGGAATGAGGAAAAACCATTCCATTCCGCAAACACGATACAATGTCACAGCGATCCGACACCAGAACATTCCAAAGCCGGTGAAATCTAGCAGCCGCGCGGCCCACGTCTACAGCGCCAGGACTCCGCTGTGTGACAACACTGTCCCTCTGTGCACGCTGCTCCGGAGAACATCACACAGACATTTATGAGGGATTTAGGAAAGAACTGATTACACATAGTGGTCAGTATTTCTTGGAAAGCCGCTTCCCGCCCTACAATGGGGAACAGATGTGCGCGGAGCGGCTTTCCAGTATGACATTCCTGCACCAGGAGGCTGCAAATAAAGATAAGAACCTTGACCTAGAGCTGAGGAGGGGGGAGGCGACATGGAGGAACATTACCAGGAAGGGGGAGTAAGTAATGAAAATGTAATCCACCTGCACAGAGCGGTATACAGAAATAACAGCTGAGCAGCATGTTATAGAGCAGGAGGAGCTGAGCAGATTGTGCATAGTGTCCTATCTGCTGGCAGCATGTTATAGAGCAAGAGGAGCTGAGCAGATTGTACATAGTGTCCTATCTGCAGGCAGCATGTTATAGAGCAGGAAGAGCTGAGCAGATTGCACATAGTGTCCTATCTGCAGGCAGCATGTTATAGACCAGAATGTATGTATAATGAGAAAGAAATAGTCTCCCGGTAAAACAACAAAATCCTATTTCAGTTAGTGCTATGATGCAGGGGGGATGCCATCCATGGCACAGGCTATAGGCCATTTCGCACTATGGAGTGCTTCCTCAAGCCAATGACGTATATAGTGTCATATGTGTCGGCAGCAGGTTATAGAGCAGGAGAAGCTGTGAAAAATATACATATTGTCCTATCTGCAGACAGCAAGTCAGGGAAGGAAGAGCTGAGCAGATTATAGATAGTGTTCTGTCTGCAGGTAGCATGTTATAGAGCAGGAGGAGCTAAGCAGATTGTACACGGTGTCCTGTCTGCAGACAGCATGTTATAGAGCAGGAGGAGCTGAGCAGGTTTTTATATACTTTGTAAGGCTGGATTCACACGACCGGTGCCCGCCGTACCGTAGCACGGCGGGCACACGGCAGCGTGCGGGGAGAGGAGGAGGGGGAGAGCGCTGCTCACCCCCGGCCCTCTCCATTGGGATACATGGCGCCAGGGCCGGATTATAGGCGGGGCTCACGGGGCTCTAGCCCCGGGGCCCCCACCATCTTGCCCCCCCCAGGGGGCCTCCACCAGTTTGCACCCCCGCGGCTCAACTCCTGTGCCGCCACCTCCCTGAAGCCCGGCTGCCCCCCGCCACAGGTGACTTCCAACTGCCCGCCTCCACGGCATAGGTCACCTCCTCCCCACCCGCCTCCATGTCCGAGCCTACCGCCCCCCGTCCATCCCCCTGCAAGGCCGAGCTGCACGCCCACTGCACAGTCGACCGCCAACATGCCTGCCCATCCACCTGCGCTACAATGTTAGTACTCCCGCCGCCCCCCGCCCAAAAAACGCCCTCCGCAACTCCCTCCGTCACAACCCCCTTCCCCCCCCCCCGCTGGAAAAAACGCCCGCCCTCCGCAACTCCCTCCGTCACAACCCCAACCCCCCCCCCGCTGGAAAAAGCACCTGCCCTCCGCAATTCTCTCCGTCCGCCCATCCCCCCCCCCCCGGCTGGAAAAAGCACCTGCACCGCCCACCTCCGCCGAACAAGCAACCCTGCCGCCCCTCGCCCGAAAGAGCACCCGCCCTCCCCAGCTTCCCCCGTCTGAAAAATGCACCCGCGCCCCCCCCCCCCGGCCGAACAAGCACCTGCAAGACCCCCCACCGGCTCGAACACCCGCCTGACGCTGTGGCCAGTAACCCTTAAAGGTAAGTATATAAATATGTATTTGTGTGTATATATAATGTATATTATGTGTATATATGCATTTACTGTATATATGTATATTATGTCTATATATGCATCTACTGTATATATGTGTATATAATGTGTATATATGTATCTACTGTATATATGTGTATAAACTGTGTATATATGCATCTACTGAATATATGTGTATATACTGTGTATATATGCATCTACTATATATATGTGTGTATATGTGTATGTATGCATCGACTGTATATACGTGTATATACTGTGTAAATGTGTGTATATGTGTATGTATGCATCGACTGTATATACGTGTATATACTGTGTAAATGTGTGTATATGTGTATGTATGCATCGACTGTATATACGTGTATATACTGTGTAAATGTGTGTATATGTGTATGTATGCATCGACTGTATATACGTGTATATACTGTGTAAATGTGTGTATATGTGTATGTATGCATCGACTGTATATACGTGTATATACTGTGTAAATGTGTGTATATGTGTATGTATGCATCGACTGTATATACGTGTATATACTGTGTAAATGTGTGTATATGTGTATGTATGCATCGACTGTATATACGTGTATATACTGTGTAAATGTGTGTATATGTGTATGTATGCATCGACTGTATATACGTGTATATACTGTGTAAATGTGTGTATATGTGTATGTATGCATCGACTGTATATACGTGTATATACTGTGTAAATGTGTGTATATGTGTATGTATGCATCGACTGTATATACGTGTATATACTGTGTAAATGTGTGTATATGTGTATGTATGCATCGACTGTATATACGTGTATATACTGTGTAAATGTGTGTATATGTGTATGTATGCATCGACTGTATATACGTGTATATACTGTGTAAATGTGTGTATATGTGTATGTATGCATCGACTGTATATACGTGTATATACTGTGTAAATGTGTGTATATGTGTATGTATGCATCGACTGTATATACGTGTATATACTGTGTAAATGTGTGTATATGTGTATGTATGCATCGACTGTATATACGTGTATATACTGTGTAAATGTGTGTATATGTGTATGTATGCATCGACTGTATATACGTGTATATACTGTGTAAATGTGTGTATATGTGTATGTATGCATCGACTGTATATACGTGTATATACTGTGTAAATGTGTGTATATGTGTATGTATGCATCGACTGTATATACGTGTATATACTGTGTAAATGTGTGTATATGTGTATGTATGCATCGACTGTATATACGTGTATATACTGTGTAAATGTGTGTATATGTGTATGTATGCATCGACTGTATATACGTGTATATACTGTGTAAATGTGTGTATATGTGTATGTATGCATCGACTGTATATACGTGTATATACTGTGTAAATGTGTGTATATGTGTATGTATGCATCGACTGTATATACGTGTATATACTGTGTAAATGTGTGTATATGTGTATGTATGCATCGACTGTATATACGTGTATATACTGTGTAAATGTGTGTATATGTGTATGTATGCATCGACTGTATATACGTGTATATACTGTGTAAATGTGTGTATATGTGTATGCATGCATCGACTGTATATACGTGTATATATGTGTATATACTGTGTAAATGTGTGTATATGTGTATGCATGCATCGACTGTATATACGTGTATATATGTGTATATACTGTGTAAATGTGTGTATATGTGTATGTATGCATCTACTGTATATACGTGTATATATGTGTATATACTGCGTAAATGTGTGTATATGTGTATGTATGCATCTACTGTATATACGTGTATATACTGTGTAAATGTGTATATACTGTGTATCTACTGTGTATGGGTACATTCACATGAGGTATGCCCAACATGCGGGCACCGCCATGTGCTGGAGAGGAGGAGGAGGTGATCCCTCCTCTCTTCATAGAAAAAAGCGTTGAGCGGCCACACACACGCAAAAAGATAGAGCATGCTCTATCTTTCTGCAATGTATGGCACGGATTGGTGCCACACATGTGTGGCACTGTACCGCTGCCGGGCCGCCATTGCCCTCTATGGGGACGTATATGAGGCCGCAAATTTGCGGCCGCATGTACGTCCCCCCAGACGGCCGTGTGAATGAGCCCTAAATATGTATATACTGTGTATATATGTGTATATATGCATCTACTGTGTATATATGTATATACTGTGCATATATGTTTATACTGTGTATATATGTATATGCTGTGGATATATGCATAGATGCATATACAGGCAGTCCCCGGGTTACATACAAGATAGGGTCTGTAGGTTTGTTCTTAAGTTTAGTTTGTTTGTAAGTCGGAACTGTATATTTTATCATTGTAATCCCAGCCAGAACTTTTTTGGAATCTGTGACAATAGTATTTTAAAAATGTTGGGTTGTCATAAGGATTAACAATAAAGCTTCATTACAGACACCTGTGATAACTGTTATAGCTGATCATTGTAGCCTAGGACTAAAGTACAATAAATTACCAATATCCAGAGGTCCGTTTGTAACTAGGAGTCGTATGTAAGTCGAGTGTTCTTAAGTAGGGGACCGTCTGTACTGTATTTATACACGCATAAATTTATATGCACATATATAGGTGCACCTTTAAATATATGTATATATGATGTGTGTTTTTATATATGCTATGTATATGCTCTATATAGTGAATGTGTGTGTGTGTTGCTGTGCGGGCTGAGGTGTATGTTACATGGGACTGCATATCTGGTAGCGGTGAAGGTAGATATAAAGATGTGTTACAGGGGGGCGAGGCGGCTGTAAGTAGCTGTGTTACTGGGGGCGAGGCGGCTGTATGTAGCTGTGTTACTGGGGGTGAGGGGGCTGTATGTAGCTGTGTTACTGGGGGCGAGGGGGCTGTATGTAGCTGTGTTACTGGGGGCGAGGGGGCTGTATGTAGCTGTGTTACTGGGGGCGAGGGGGCTGTATGTAGCTGTGTTACTGGGGGCGAGGGGGCTGTATGTGGCTGTGTTACTGGGGGCGAGGGGGCTGTATGTAGCTGTGTTACTGGGGGCGAGGGGGCTGTATGTAGCTGTGTTACTGGGGGCGAGGGGGCTGTATGTAGCGGTGTTACTGGGGGTGAGGCGGCTGTATGTAGCTGTGTTACTGGGGATGAGGCGGCTGTATGTAGCTGTGTTACTGGGGATGAGGCGGCTGTATGTAGCGGTGTTGCTGGGGATGAGGCGGCTGTATGTAGCGGTGTTGCTGGGGATGAGGCGGCTGTATGTAGCTGTGTTACTGGGGATGAGGCGGCTCTATGTAGCTGTGTTACTGGGGATGAGGCGGCTGTATGTAGCGGTGTTGCTGGGGATGAGGCGGCTGTATGTAGCTGTGTTACTGGGGATGAGGCGGCTCTATGTAGCTGTGTTACTGGGGATGAGGCGGCTGTGTGTAGCTGTGTTACTGGGGGCTAGGTGGCAGTATGTAGCTGTGTTACTGGGGGCTAGGTGGCTGTGTGTAGCTGTGTTACTGGGGATGAGGCGGCTGTGTGTAGCTGTGTTACTGGGGGGGAGGCGGCTGTATGTAGCTGTGTTACTAGGGGTGAGGCGGCTGTATGTAGCTGTGTTACTGGGGATGAGGCGGCTGTATGTAGCTGTGTTACTGGGGATGAGGCGGCTGTATGTAGCTCTGTTACTGGGGATGAGGCGGCTGTATGTAGCTCTGTTACTGGGGATGAGGCGGCTGTATGTAGCGGTGTTACTGGGGACGAGGCGGGTGTATGTAGCGGTGTTACTGGGGACGAGGCGGGTGTATGTAGCTGTGTTACTGGAGGCGAGGCGGCTGTATGTAGCGGTGTTACTGCGGGGATAGTGGATAGTGAGCAGGAGGACGTGTGTGCACGCTACAATCAGTGGGGGCCTCCACCAGATTTTGCACCCAGGGGCCCCCACCAACCTTAATCCGGCCCTGCATGGCGCACGGCACCGTATGCCCTGAAAAAAATAGGACATGTCCTATTTTTTCACGGGGTACGGGGCGGTACGGTGCCGCACGTGTGCGGCACCGTACCGCTCCCGTAGGGCGCGGCGTGCCCATAGCCGTCTATGGGGGACGTATATCGCCCGTATATACGTCCCCCTTGCGGTCGTGTGAATGCAGCCTTAGAAAAGATTCGTTATGACTCATTGCCAACAATTTCCATTCTTAGCAACAGAGGTTTTAATATTACTGAATATTTTTCTACTTCTACTCCGCATGCTGCTTGTCTAGTGTATTATACAATACTTTTATTTGCTGGGATCTACAGCTGCTTTATAAAGATTATACACATAACCCCTCGGCAAAGTATTCCCTTCCTTAAAGACAAGTGTGTATACAACAATCACAAAAGGCAGCCAACATGTGCGTGTACTGACTGCAATACATCATATGTGAGGAATTTCCTTCTTCCTGTATCTGTGGCCCTCAAGATCAGCGCTCAGAGACAGAATAAAAGCGCAACTTAGCCTCGAATGACTAAAAAGCTCAGAAACAAATGTAACTGATGGATAGAAAGCGCAGGGAATTATGTAACAATTAGGAAATTATTATATAAAACAATAACAATCCAAGGAAATAAGTGAAAAGATATTAGAGAAAGCGAATCCCTGATCTCAATATCATAGAGATAGAATATTAAAAGGATAGTAACAATCCTACATCCACAGAAGATCTGTGATTAGTACTTCAAGATGTTTGGAACAACCTCCCTGCCGAGTTCCTTCAAAAACTGTGCGCAAATTGAGTCCATTTAGATTTCTCTTGTGTTCATTCACTTTGTATTCCATTAAGAACAGAAAAAGCCAATAGTTCTTTGTTGTTGAAAAACTTTTTAACTTTGCAGTATTTATCATGTGGCTACGCTTTACTACACTGCTGAAAAGGCAATATATTCAAAACCAACAAGCATGTAATTTGCTCTAATAAAACGTGCTTCGTTTCCAAATGCTATTTAGGCCACTTACATGCAAGCGTTAGAAAAATCATACCTGAAAAATGGATATTTGGATCAGTCTGTTTTTTATAGTTTGAGAGAAATCTGTGCAAAATGGTTCTGACCGGGACATGCTGTACCTTATGGATCGCTCACACGGCCCGTTAAAATAATGGAAACAGGGACTAAATCGTTAGAAAGTTCAGCATGTATTACAGATATGTGTCGTCCTTTTCAAAGAGGAATGGGAATTTTTTATGGTTGTGTTCAGCTGCTCTTTATGGCTTGTACAAAAATGGGGTGTGGCTTTGAAGAAAGTGGGCATGACCAAAGGTTGAAAATTTTGTTGCACTTTCTGGCATAAACAAAACAATTAAAAGGAGGTATTATAAAACATGAATGACCCCTTTAAGTACCTGTGTCCAAGCAGCGCATTTTGACAGATTTTAAAGGCAACCTGTCACCCCCATAAATCAAGTTCATGTTACATTACCTGACATCAGAAGGGGCATGTCCTGCTTGGCTGGCCCCTCCCATCTACTCCTCACCACACCTATTCTCAGATGACATCACCCTGGTCACATGACATGTTAAGGTCCTTTTACCCAGTGAAATTTGCAATGTCTACCCCATGTATGTATCTGATCACATGAAATCACAGCAGCTTCCATGGACTTCTACTCCACCCCATCCCCCATGCTGTGATTCTATAAATAATGACTACGGTTAAACCTGAATTTCCAAATTCTAGCTATCATTAACCCTTCACATTAATGATGGATCACTTCCTCATGGCCCAATAAAAAGTTAAAATGATAAAATTGAACTTTGTCCCAAGCTGCTGCCCATGGGGAATGTTGTTGGAATATTAAAGGGAACCTACCACCCCGATTCTACCTATAAAAGGTAGAAGGGGTGGTAGGTGGATGGAAGGGACGTGAGGATAGCCCTCACGTCCCGGGTGTCTTTTACAAAACTTTATTACTTTATTTATTACTTTATCTATATGCTAATTTTGTATGCGGCTACTGGGGCGTGGAGTAGCCGCGTTACTCCGTCTACCAGGAAATCTTCGGCGCGCAGCTCTTGGTAGGTGCGCGCCCTCGTCCGAGTCCCCCGGCTACTGCGCATGCGCAGTAGTTCCGGCCCCCGAGCCGCGGTCGCACAGAACGCAGGGGACCCGGACGAGGGCGCGCAGCTACCAGGAGCTGCGGGCCGAAGATTTCCTGGTAGGCGGAATATCGCGGGTACTGGGGCGTGGAGTAGCCGCGGCTAGTAGCCTCATGTCCGGCTACTCCACTCCCCAGTAGCCGCATAAAAAATTTTGCATATAGATGTAATAAAGTTTTGTAAAAGACACCCGGGACGTGAGGATTAGCCCAAAAAAGGGCTCTCCTCACGTGCCATCCATCCACCTACCACCCCTTCAACCTTTATAGGTAGAATCGGGGTGGTAGGTGCCCTTTAAGTAACCGGACCGCGCTGCCAGGATGACCCCCATATAAATCCACTTGCACGTTATTATAGCTGAGATGGCAGGAAGCGACTTCTAGATTTGTGCTTAAGAAGCAGCGAACAGAATCTGGAGCGTTGCCATATATTATAACAAACGCTTCCCCTCCCACAGGGTTCACCCATAATTTGAGATCAGCATTTAGGAGGACAAGGGGTGACGATGGGCAGAAAGTTCTCAATTTGCTGCACATGAGGGGCCCGATGCCCCACATACTCACGGTGTACTATAGAGGGCACGTTGTGTGCGCTCCGACATGACAGGACTGGATGCTTCTGTCATACATGAATGCTTTTCCGATAGCTCAGCACAATCCCGGATCACTCACAGCAAAAGCAGAGCCAGAACTTTCCAAACTTTGAAATACAAACATAATCAATATGCAAATCTGTGCACCAGATTTTTATAGGGGCACACAGAAGGCATTTCTTACAGGTCTCATATATAAAAAAAATAGCCAAGCTGAGTAGATATTCTTCCCAAGAAAGGGCCCAAACATTTGCTGGGATAGGCTTTGGGTCATACAAGGTCTAAGGTTGTCATTCGACTATTTCATTGTAACAAGTTTTACTGTTGTGGAAATGGGATGGCAACCTGACGAATGGGGTTCTTACTGCTGGTCCCGCTCACTGACCGAGGTTTCCACTCCCACCAATGATGGAGCAGCAGGTCGTGAATACTATGGGAGCGCCAGAAATTGCCCCCGAGCTCTTCTCATAGACAGTGGATGTAGCAAAAGGACCCACGCTTTAAGGGTCACTCCATTCATTTCACTAGTGATAACTTACGTCTCCCCCACAGCCACACCTACAGCATGAGGGAGGGGTGAATGAGGGAGCAGATTTCTCTTCAGCAAGCCACACATGGAAAACGACTCCCTCTCAACTCCCTCATTCACCCCTTCCTCAGGAATTCTCTTCAACGAGTAACATACAGACGTCTTCTCAACTCCCTCGTTCCCTCCTTCCTCGGGAATTTTTTTCAGCAAGTCACACACAGCCAACATTTCTCTCAAAAGTGTATTATTCAGCAGCTAAAAGGGGGTTAATATTTCTATTCAAAACATAGTGTATGACATTCCACAAGCCAGAGGAGGTGACTGTACAAATGCGACACTAAAGATTAATTTAGCGGACTTACACAGATATACTCAGCTTCATGTACAAGATGTACACCATCATCTGTAAATCACTGATGAATATGATATGCGCTATAGAAATAAAAAAAATTTATGTTCAAATCTTTAAATACACATATAATTTTATCAGCTGCCTATTAAAGGGTTTTTTTAAATTGCTCATTTTTCCCTAGGACCCCCCACTATCAGCTCTTTCAGTACATATCTGTACAATGTACAGTGGCTATGCTTGGTATCGCTACTCGACGGCATTAGTTAGAATAGGGCCGGGCTACAAAAAGGTCACGCAACGAGTAACTGACCCTCATTTAAGGATGGCTGACCCTAAAGCATCCATTTAAGCATAAATACACAGTTCACAAACAATATTTCCCTCTATGCCGTCTCTTGATGGGGACGCTAGTTTCCTCCTTTGATCTCGGCATTACTAGTCACATATTTTATGCTATTCCGCCTCAGTCGCCCACTTCCGCCAACGTCTGTCCTCACGTTCCTTACAAACGCTGCAGAAGCACTAAGTAAACTCCACCTGCGCAAAAAACACTCATAAAAGTCAATCCTGACAGCGCAAACGGAACGACACACAAGGCAATTATTAAACGTTTTCTAGGAGGCAAATCTCTAATTAGTCTGAACCGGGTATTTACAAGATGGTTATGGGATATTATCACCTGATGATACAACCGGATCAGGATATCCATCCATGCTGCAGTAATCCGCCTCTAATCCACCTGAAATCCAGCTCGCATTTCAAGCAATTGGTCTAAAAAGTTCAACAAACAGAAGGTGGACTAGATTCTCATCCGTACATGGTCACTGGAGAGGACGCGTCAGTGTGACGGATATTGCAGGCAAGTCAAAATATACAGGACTTATTTTCTGGGATTTCCAGACTCTTGTAAGGCAACACAGTCATGTTATCCTGCAGCACATGAGCGTGGGCGGGCGACAAACCAGAGCGAGCGGGCGGGCGACAAACCAGAGCGAGCGGGCGGGCGACAAACCAGAGCGCGGGCGGGCGACAAACCAGAGCGCGGGCGGGCGACAAACCAGAGCGCGGGCGGGCGACAAACCAGAGCGCGGGCGGGCAACAAAAGAGAGCGAGAGTTTGTGAGCAACAGCGAGCGAGCTAAAGCGAGCAAGAAAAAGAATCGGGAAAAGAAAAGGCAGAACTTATACTCCTTCTAGGCCCGGTGAGGTCATTACACCCAGGTAGAGAAGAAATGGGAGACTATAGATCACATGTCTGAGGGGACATCACATTTATAAATTACAAGCTGCTAAAAAAATCCATCACTTATCATAGTAAAACTACTTTATGAGAACAGAACGTTCAGCCGAAATCCCAACACTCCATTATTAGTACAAATTTCCCAACACTTATGTAATACGAGGCGATCGTTAAAATCATATTTTCCTTAAAATAATAAATAATTAATACTAATACTACTAATAATCTGGTGATAGGTCCGGTATCTTCCTGACAGCCGTCTATGAGAATAATCTGGGGACTTGCTGACTCGCTATACAGTAGCAGGAACTCCCTTCTCCCAGACACTTCTCCAAAATCTGTATTTCCCTCAATCTGCAAGATCTATATTTTACTCATTTACAGAAAGTGATGGGCAGTGTTAGGGGATATTGTGTGGGCACCGCAGAGGCTTATATATGGGATAAAGGATTTCTTATCAACTCAAGAGAGAGAGATATCAAGCTACACACTACTCCTCTGAGTAAAGTCTGAAATATACAGCAGTGACGCAGAGCAGGGGGGGGCCTGTAACAGTTCAATGCAAAGACCTCAGGACACACCGGAGACATTACAGCCATGCGGTCTCTAGATTTGCGCTGTACTTTGTTGTATAAGGAGGGGGTAGCTGTACACTATGTTAGCTGGGCCTTACTGGAACACACCCATCAATATGTGACAAAACCGGAGCATGTATGTGAGTCACCCGCCTGACACACACAGGAATGTATCACTAGGGAAGGGTTTTCCAGCAAAGATTCTCTGGAATGTAGAAGGTTCCCCCAAAACATATCAACTAGACCTGTCACATTTCAGCTTATACAGAGCGGTCAGTAAGTTCTAGGCAGGGAATATTACGGTTTTGAGCCTTTACGTTTACAGAACATAATAGAAAAGCTTATTGGATTTATGTCAAATGTATCCAAATGGCTTCATTCCTTTAACATAACCCAATTAAATGGATACAAAGTATCAAGTAACAGAGAAGACCAAAAGATGAAACAATTTAAAGGGAACCTGTCACCAGGAGAGCCATTTTTAGCACTCCCCCAGTCCCCACAGAGCATAGTACATACACTGCCAAAGTGCTTTTGTATAAAAAATAGGTTTTGCAGAAAAAAAGATTTGTTATATTGTACCTTTCATTAGCATCTGCTGTGTGATAGGCAGTTGCCAATTGGGAGGGGCTGGAAAGCAGCAGTCCCCCCCCCACCCTTGGGAAACATGTGACCTTTTCACACTCGGGATTGGCTGTAGAGGAGCAGGGGGCGTCGCTAAGCCCAGTGATGGGTGTTTTCATATATTTGAAAAGGTCACATGGAGAAGCTGTTTCCCAAGGGTGGGGGGGACTGCTCCTTTCCAGCCCCTCCCAATTGGCAACTACCTAGTCACACAGCAGATGCTAATGAAAGGTACAATATAACAAATCTTTTTTTCTGCAAAACCTATTTTTTATACAAAAACACTTTGGCAGGGTATGTACTGTGCTCTGTGGGGACTGGGGGAGTGATAAAAATGGGTCTCCTGGTGACAGGTTCCCTTTAAAGGTTGCAAGAGGAGTGTCACTTCAAACACCCGCCTTGTTCGGCTCTGTAGTACCTAGAATATGTTTCTTGTCATATTAAAAGATAAAAATCTCATCTTCCAGATGACATTATGCTTGTGTTAAGGTGATCTACAGAAACGGAAATGCAGACAGTACCATAGACAGGGGCATCTGAAGCGATACTCCCCTTCCAAATCTCTAAAAAGTGACTCATCTCTGATCATTTTCACATAACTTGGGAGGATATATATTTGAATAGGTAAATGGGCACCTTATACCCTACCTGAGGGGACTGGTGGATTAATGGGGTGAAATATAATGACAGGTTCCTTTAACTTTTGGCTTCCATTGGGCTGGTATACATTGGTACATGGTATACATCTACACAGTATATGCTTATAAATTGGCACAAGTTGGAGCTAGTACTATAAAGGAACAAAAACTTTGGCAAACTTTGTAACCTTCAAGCAAGTTCAATGGGGGTTCAACTTGACAGGGTCTATAGTGGTTTGGCAGAAGGACGAGCAATGTAGGAAGTATCGTGGTGCCATCCCAATGTGCCCAAGGCATCAGCGTCTACATCAAAGTCTGATCAGTGACTGGGTAGGTCCGGTCTCCATCAAGGCATAGACATATCCCATTCCTGCTCTCAATGTTAGAACAGATGTAATCATTACAGTTATGGTCCGTGTATGGAGTACAGGACGCATCACTACCTGTTTATGGTTATAAGCTTCACACCAAGTCATTACGGATCAAACCCATCATAGAACCAGACACTGGTAGCGAGACTGGCGCACGGATAAGCACAGAACGGCCTCTAACCCCTAGCTGTGACACTGTGACCTCGGCCCAGCCTGGATTACTTGCTGCATTACGAAACCGCAGTCTCCGCTGCCAGCGCTTGGCTCTACAATTGTTCTCCCCCCTCCTCCTGGCAGAGCGATTATCACGCCTTCACTAAACACGCTGCTAAGAGCTGCAAACAGTGTGAGAAGTAGCCCGACATAGAAAGGGGAAGCTGCCTGGTCAGGGCATCACACTGCAACCACGCAGAGTGGGGGGGCATAATTCGTGGTCCAGATGAAGTGTCTATAAGACTATGTGTGCGTACAGCAGCCTATGGAAGGTTAACATCCATAGAACTTATGATATCAGGTAGTTTAACGGGGTAAAATCTGCTGACAGGGCAATTTAAAGGTGTTCAACTATTACGTTTTACCTAACCTCGACAAAGATGTGGTGGTAAATGTATAACCCCCCCAATAATTATGAGAGGGAGAAGTTATTAGACATATATCCCATGTCTATGGCCCTGACACAATGAATGTGTGTGGGGTTGGGGGGTTAAGAGTAATTGTATGACCACTGCTATGTTCTCTCTCTGGCACCTCAGGACCCTCATATTTATGATTGATTGGGATGAGGGGAGGTAAAAGCCATCAAACCTTCCGGCAGGTGATAAGAATTCTATATTTCCATGGTCCGACCCCTTTATACAGTGTAACCTGCAGGCTGATACATTGTAGCAAACGCCAGAGCGCTGCACGGATGCAGGTTTCCATTTACTGACAGCAAGTGGATACTAAAAAACAGGGAGGAACTGAGAAACACAAAAGTTTATTTAAAAACGAAAAAGCAGAACTTCATTCGTCATTGGACACAGAGTTTAACCTCCGTTTACATAAAAAGTGATGGAAATAGCTTTGATGGCGTTTGGAAACATTCGCCGCCAAGGAAAAGGGCAGAAATGGTGTCGTACAAGACGAGAGGGGCTTAACCACTCACAATCAATCAAAATAAGACAGTCATCCGCCTTATAATCCCCCGGCTGAACAATTGAAGCAATAGTCAACTACTTAAGAGGATAAAAGACGAACAACAACCTTTGCAAATAGGTCAGCGCCTCGTGTGCTGGCAAACGCCATAAACGTATTGGGAGAGGGCGGGTATAAGGGTCACCGTGTGCAGGGTAACCGGTCATGCCGGGGGCTTATTATTATTATTCTTCCTTTAATTATATAGCGCACACAGATTACGCAGAGCTGCACAGAGCTTGTCAGATCAGTCCCTGTCCCCAATGGGGCTCACAATAAAATCAGCCTACTAGTATGTTTTGGACTGTGGGAGGAAACCGGAGGACCCGGAGGAAACCCACACAAACACGGAGAGAACATACAAACTCTTTGCAGATGTTGACCCCAGGTCCCCAGCGCAGCAAGGCTGTAATGCTAACCACTAAGCCACCATGCTGCCTCTGTACTATAATGGAATACATAGAGCCCATACACATACATGAACCTTGTGGGAGATGGTAATGCCAGCCCGTGCCTCCCAGTGCCAGCTGTCAGGACACATGGCAAAGTCCCAAATCTCCCACTGACCACAAAAGGGAAGCGCAGAATAACCCGGAGAGACCCCGGCACCAGAGAATAGATTACACTGCTGACAATCTACATAACTCCAGCTTTTCCTATGACAGATCTTTTCCCGGTACTAGAGATAAGCCGCAGGCCCCTCATGGAGCGCGGATTAGCTGTACCCATCATCTGTGTCTGGAGGCAGCATCATGGCTCCTATGTGAATTGGCTCTATTAAAAGATTGTAAGTGGGCGACACGTCCTCATGTCCTTCACAGACGGAGATCACAGAGAAACTGTTAGGAAATCTCCACTTTCAGAAAATAATGGATATTGTTTGTGTAATGAAAAAGTTCTACAAATTTTTTTACTTTCTATGAAAAAACACAGGTCACTGGTCATGTGATGTCACACAGGTGCACGGCTCCTTATACCCCTAGTCATGTGATGTCACACAGGTGCATGGCTCGTTATCTTCCTGGTCATGTTGTGATGTCACACAGGGATATATAACGAGCTGTGCACCTGTGTGACATCACATCACCAGGGATACCACCTTACTCAATTATGGGTGATCAATGAACAAATCCAGGAAAACACCTTGAAGGTCATGAGATGACTGATGTTCCATAACAAAATTCAGCCATGCTGTAGATTCACAGGCTGTTACACTGTCTCCCCTACTGCTCCCTCAGCACTTCCTCTGCTGCAGTGAAATTACATTAGGCCAGTGATTTTCAACCTTTTTTGAGCCGCGGCACACTTTTTATACTTAGAAAATCCTGGGGCACACCACCAACCAAAATAGCACAAAATGACACTAAAACAGTCATAAAAGGCCTCCCTTTACTAATAAAAAGCCCCTGGCTGCCTCCCTTTACTAATAAAAAGCCCCTGGCTGCCTCCCTTTACTAATAAAAAGCCCCTGGCGGCCTCCCTTTACTAATAAAAAGCCCCTGGCGGCCTCCCTTTACTAATAAAAAGGCCCTAGCAGCCTCCCTTTACTAATAAAAAGCCCCTGGCGGCCTCCCTTTACTAATAAAAAGGCCCTAGCAGCCTCCCTTTACTAATAAAAAGCCCCTAGCAGCCTCCCTTTACTAATAAAAAGCCCCTGGCTGCCTCCCTTTACTAATAAAAAGCCCCTAGCCACCTCCCTTTACTAATAAAAAGCCCCTAGCTGCCTCCCTTTACTAATAAAAAGCCCCTAGATGCCTCCCTTTACTAATAAAAAGCCCCTGGCTGCCTCCCTTTACTAATAAAAAGGCCCTAGCTGCTTCCCTTTACTAATAAAAAGGCCCTAGCTGCCTCCCTTTACTAATAAAAAGCCCCTAGCCACCTCCCTTTACTAATAAAAAGCCCCTAGCTGCCTCCCTTTACTAATAAAAAGGCCCTAGCTGCTTCCCTTTACTAATAAAAAGGCCCTAGCTGCCTCCCTTTACTAATAAAAAGCCCCTAGCTGCCTCCCTTTACTAATAAAAAGCCCCTAGATGCCTCCCTTTACTAATAAAAAGCCCCTGGCGGCCTCCCTTTACTAATAAAAAGCCCCTGGCTGCCTCCCTTTACTAATAAAAAGCCCCTGGCGGCCTCCCTTTACTAATAAAAAGCCCCTGGCTGCCTCCCTTTACTAATAAAAAGCCCCTAGCTGCCTCCCTTTACTAATAAAAAGCCCCTAGCCACCTCCCTTTACTAATAAAAAGCCCCTAGATGCCTCCCTTTACTAATAAAAAGGCCCTAGCTGCCTCCCTTTACTAATAAAAAGCCCCTAGCTGCCTCCCTTTACTAATAAAAAGGCCCTAGCTGCTTCCCTTTACTAATAAAAAGGCCCTAGCTGCCTCCCTTTACTAATAAAAAGCCCCTAGCTGCCTCCCTTTACTAATCAAGAGCCCCTAGCAGCCTCCCTTTACTAATAAAAAGGCCCTAGCTGCCTCCCTTTACTAATAAAAAGGCCCTAGCTGCCTCCCTTTACTAATAAAAAGCCCCTAGCTGCCTCCCTTTACTAATAAAAAGGCCCTAGCAGCCTCCCTTTACTAATAAAAAGCCCCTGGCTGCCTCCCTTTACTAATAAAAAGCCCCTGGCGGCCTCCCTTTACTAATAAAAAGCCCCTAGATGCCTCCCTTTACTAATAAAAAGGCCCTAGCTGCCTCCCTTTACTAATAAAAAGCCCCTGGCTGCCTCCCTTTACTAATAAAAAGCCCCTGGCGGCCTCCCTTTACTAATAAAAAGCCCCTAGATGCCTCCCTTTACTAATAAAAAGCCCCTGGCTGCCTCCCTTTACTAATAAAAAGCCCCTGGCTGCCTCCCTTTACTAATAAAAAGGCCCTAGCTGCCTCCCTTTACTAATAAAAAGGCCCTAGCTGCCTCCCTTTACTAATAAAAAGCCCCTGGCGGCCTCCCTTTACTAATAAAAAGCCCCTGGCGGCCTCCCTTTACTAATAAAAAGCCCCTAGATGCCTCCCTTTACTAATAAAAAGCCCCTGGCGGCCTCCCTTTACTAATCAAGAGCCCCTAGCAGCCTCCCTTTACTAATAAAAAGGCCCTAGCTGCCTCCCTTTACTAATAAAATGCCCCTAGCGGTCTCCCATTACAAATTAATAGGCCCTAGAGGCCCCCCTTTACTATTTAAAAGGCCCTAGAGCCCCCCCTTTACTAATTAAAAGGCCCTAGAGCCCCCCCTTTACTAATTAAAAGGCCCTAGAGGCCCCCCTTTACTAATTAAAAGGCCCTAGAGGCCCCCCTTTACTAATTAAAAGGCCCTAGAGGCCCCCCTTTACTAATTAAAAGGCCCTAGAGGCCCCCCTTTACTAATTAAAAGGCCCTAGAGGCCCCCCTTAACGAATAAAAAGCCCCAGCCTACCTTTACTAATAAAAAAAAAGACCCTAGCTACCTTCCTTATACAAATAATAACCCTATATACTTACCCTTGATGTCTTCTTCCGCGTACCTTCACTCCTAATGGCGATCCGCTCACCTTCTGTAGCTCCTGCACCGCGCGCCTCTGGTCACGTGACTTACGCGACCTGACGTCAGGTCGCGTCAGTCACGTGACATGGGCCGCGCGGTACAGGAGCTACAGAAGACGGGCGGCTCGCCGACGTGGGACTTGGAGGTAAGTATGGGGCAGAAAACCGGGGCAGCCTAGTTCGGGCAACTTTCCCCTGCGGCACACTCAACCTTGTGTCGCGGCACACTAGTGTGCCGCGGCACACAGGTTGAAAATCACTGCATTAGGCAGATGGAAGGGGAAGTTTCAGCACACAGAGGGAGGGGGAAAATGCTCCTGCACAGTGTAACAGCCTGTCAATCTGCAGCATGGAGGGGCTCTCTTAACACCCCCCAGCGGCCTTCTGGCTCATTAATTTTAAAAGTTGATCTTAGTAGGCAGGAGGCCATGTACAACACATATAAGAAGATTCCCACAGTCCCGGTGCCTGGATCTATGAGTAATGTCCCTGGTTTATCATGGTAGATTTCCTATAAACTATTCCGCTATACTATAACGCCTCCATCTAATGCGACACAGAAGACGCCGGAGGAGCCGAGAGCAGCGTTCACCTCCTCCATCCTGCTCTGTACCCACGTCATGCCCCGTGTAGAGCCGCACTGCGGGCACCGATCACGGGATGCAGCTCTCCATCTGTTATACGACATGCGGAGGTGAAGATCTCATTATGAGGCCTGGGAGCCGAGGGGTTGTATCTCCACGCCCCTCTACATCCACCACCACTAATATTTATAGATATGAGTCAGTGGGTGCCAGGGATCAAAGGTCAGCAATAGCAGGAACATCAAAAATCTACGTAGGAGCGAAGGTAAATGCATATACAGGCAGTCCCCGGGTTACATACAGGATAGTGTCTGTTCTTAAGTTGAATTTGTATGCAAGTCGGAACTGTATATTTTATAATTGTAATCCCAGACAGAATTTTTTTTGGTCTTTGTGACCATTGGATTTTGGATTGTCATAAGAATCAGGATTAACAATAAAGCTTCATTACAGACACAGACACCTGTGATAACACCTGTGTTACAGCTGATTATTGTAGCCTAAGACTAAAGTGCAGTAATTTAACAATATCCAGAGGTCCATTTGTAACTAGGGGTCGTCTGTAATGAGAGTGTTCTTAAGTAGGGGACCGTCTGTATACTGAATCCTTATGGAATCATAAAAGAAAGACAAAATAATCCAAACTAATGATAACTACCATTATTTATTCAAATGTACGCAGTTTATATACATAGTGTTACATTCTGCTATTACCTACAGGTCTGCTCATCCTGATCCTCCTGGTGCAGAAGACCCAGAAGAGGATATACTTTAGAGAAAACATGCCACGTGGACAATACTTTCTCACCTGCAGGTCATAGAGTGATATAAAAAAAAAAAGTGGCGAAAAAGTTTCAGTGGAACTTGTCATTTATCTACTGAAAAATCGGTTCTTTGCAAGTTATAAGCCAATTTGGCAAAGAAATCAGTGATAAACATTCGTCCTTCTATGATCGCGCTGTCACCAATGAGACAGTAACTCTAATTATGCAGCATAGAAGAAATGGAGAGATCTTGTCACAAACTCTAAATTACGGTACGCTGCCTGCAGACACCAAGTACAATCTGCTTGGCTCCTCCTGCTCTATAACATGCTGCCTGCAGACACCATGTACAATCTGCTTGGCTCCTCCTGCTCTATAACATGAAGCCTGCAGATAGGACACCATGTACAATCTGCTTGGCTCCTCTTGCTCTTTGATATGCTACAAGCAGTTTGGATATTCTATGTAATCTGGTCAGCCCCTCCTGCTCTATAACATGCTACAAGCAGATAGTATACTAATGTATAAACTGCTCAGCTTCTCCGGCTTTATAACATGCTGCTACAGGTGCATCTGGGGTGGAACAGGTAGATTGGAGGGTCGCAGCTCAGTTTGCCATTTTTTGCATTTGTTGATTTATTAGACGTCTCCCTATTTTGATGCCACAGATAGACGCAGCAGCCTGGTAGAAGTGTCCTATTTTCTTCAATTAGGATACAGCCGGGCGTTGGGTTTGGTATGTGCTGCGAGTTTCTGGGGGGACGTCGTGTTCTAGCGAGAGACTGGAAAAGGAGCCCATTACTCTGCTCATTACTCTGCTCATTTTGCACAGCTGATTCATGGAGAACAATGAGTATTATTGAATGATAACAAGTATGGGGGCTGCGCCCGTGGAGAAGGCTGGCACTAGCCGCGCACTGCCTGACTCATACCAGGGCCGCACATCTCCCGGATGACATCTTAACCCGCAGATCATAGTTAAATATCAAACAGATGACAGCGGCATCACAGAGCCGCATACGGTGAGTCAGGAAAGCTTCACGCGAAGAAATTCACATGATCTTTGATAAGGGGGAATGTGGGCAAATAAGATCCTGTCCGTGTCAGATGCCATCACCGATGAGGACTACCACCACTATGTAAAGAGGAATGAAATGTAGGTCTCTGTTCACACTGCTGCAGTTTTATCGCTCTGTTACGAAACAATCATACGTCGCCCCTCCATTGCAGAATCAGGCAATGACCTCTGACTACTACAATTCCTCTTCTGTGGTCAAATAACATGTTGATCGAGGGGGACGGTTACTACTACACCCAATCGCTGGCTCCAGTTCCCACCAAATAACACATTGCGTGGCAGCAATCTGTACCTGAAATTTCAGCTAAATGTTCAGGAGGTACCTCCTGCTCTATAACATGCAGCCTGTAGAATGTACATTTGCTTGTACACATGTGTCCTATGTGTAGGCAGCATGTTATAGAGCAAGAGGGGCTAAGCAGACAGGGCAACATGTACAATCTGCTCAGCTCCTCCTGCTCTCCAATATGCTACCTGCAGATTATGCATAGTATCATGTACAATCTGAAGCATGTTCTAGAGCAGAAGGAGGTAAGCAGATTCTATCTTGTGCCCTATCTGCTCAGCCCCTCCTGCTCTATAGAATTCTTCCTGCAGATTAAGTATGTTATAAAGCAGCAGGAGTTGAACACATTATATCTGCAGGCAGTATGCTATGTAGCAGGAGCAAAGCAAACTGTACATATTGGCGGAGGTAAGTAAATTCTACATTGTGCCCCATCTGTAGGCAGCATGTTATAGAGCAGATGGAGCTGAGCAGATTCTTCTTTGTGCCCTAGCTGCTCAGCTCCTCTGCTCATGCTCTATAACAGTAGTGGCGAACCTGTGGCACTCAGAGCACTCCTTGTGGGCACCCAGGCCATCGCCTCAGCACAGAGTTTCCAGACAAGACTCAAAACCTCCTCCTGCAGTCCCTGGCCACCCAGGAGGTGCGGTGATACGCGCTATTTTAAAGCTACACATCCTTAGCTGACTGGGACTACAGGAGATGCAAGAAAGTGCAGACAAGGCTGCAATCCCCGCAATACTTCCTGTTCAGGGGACTCTGCAAGGAAGCTACAATGATAGTCTGAATTTCTCCTCTTTCTCTTAATTGTATTGGTGTCCTCAGGACGTCAATACGATTAATAGCTGGGTAGAAACAGGTTACTGCTTAAATTACAATTTTGGCAATTTGCATTTAATAAGTGGGTTTGGTTGTAGTTTGGGAATTCGGTCTCTAAAAGGTTCGTCATCACTGCTGTATAACATGCATACAAGAAGTAGGTTATAGAGCAGGAGGAGGTGAACATATTATATATATTGTCCTATCTGCAGGCAGCATGTTAAAAAGCAGGAGGAGGCAAGTCAATCTGCTCAGCTCCTCCTGCTCTATAACAAGCTGGCTGCAGATAGGAGACTTTAAATAAATCAAAACCCCTTTAAGCCACATATACGCTGGGCTATAGTAAGGGGGCCATAGAGCTTCATCCAGTGACACTAAGCAATGGAGTCGCTGCCGTCAGGCCCTGACTCATCCTCATAGTGTGTGGCCAGTGTAGAAAGTGACGACGGCCATCCGGTCCTGACGTGGTGCGGGGCGTTCACGTGCTTTCTTGTGAATATAAGGCTTTTTATTGTCACTCCTACAGAAGTGGGAAGAAACATTTTGATCTTTCACCATCACAGTGAAGGATAATAACGTGCCTTTAATACGGAGGGAGTGCCGCTGTACACCTACAAGAGCAAATAACAAGGCGCTTGCTGTAGAGATCAACAGAAGGAACTATAAACCACTCACCGACACTGACGCTCCATATACAGGCAACGTTCACTGAACCCGAGTCACTGCACATCCGAATATATCAGGTACACATCCGACGTGTCAAGAGAAGATCGACAAGTCCATATTATACACCCATATCACCCCCTAGTAGAGAGCACCTGCAGGGTACAGCATAGAGGACACTTCTGTACCCATATTACAGCCAGGTGTGCCCAGGATATCCGTGGGCCCAATGATCCCAGTGACTATAATGGGACCCATAAGGATTCAATTTCTGTTCCGCTCCTTTATGTCTTTGATGCATTATAGGAACAGGCAACACAGATTTTAATACAAAAAAAAAAAAAAAATAATTGATATGTGATTAGGAGATTTGTAATTGGTTAATTATATCCAATCCAAACTTGGTACGCGCTTGAGGGGGTTGGGATGGGAATGTTTTGTAATGTTCCGTTTTGTATTTTATGCAAAAAACTGTAAATAAAAATATATTTGAATGAAGGAAAAAAAAAAAAAAGTTTTAATGCAAAGAGTGTAATGCTTCATTTCTCCTGAGGAGGCGCTGCAGGGTAATGTCAAAGTTTCACCATAGATAATAGACGATTGCAAAGATCTCAGGAATGGGGGGGGGGGGGGCAGCTCGTTCTCTGCCCGTCTATGTAACCATTAACATACAATACAGAGGGATCAATTTTTCGTTCAAACACAAAAAAAACCCCACTGTAAATAAATGTAGGTAATGACAGATCAGCGAGGCTCCGCACTTTGTTCTTTTGCTCTTTCTTTTTTTCTGGCCGAGATAATTAAAACAATTTACAAAAAGCTTTAAAAAAACCTGAATCCCGGTCACGGAGAACATGAAATATTTACACATTTTTAATGGTTTTGGACTTTCAGGAAAATAAAAAGCCGCCTAATTTCCATTTTCTTCATCAATCATTTATTTAGACTTTCTGCAGAAATAAAGAGCAGCGGCGCTGGGGGGGGGGGGGGGGCGCCGAGGAGAGAGAGTGGATCATAGGCGCTAGCCTGGATCTGGCAGGGAGCGCGGGTTTTGATGGGATCAGCTGGCAATCTAATGTCAGAGCTGCGCCATAGAGGACTGGGAACTTCTCCTGATCCGCTTTACATGACACTTGCCGGAGCCACTTTTCTTAAAGGAGTTTTCCATTAATTTCTTAAAAGTACACACAATCGGGCTCCTGGGCCGCTTGAGGACTTCCACTTTCAGGCCCAGTGCTGACCAGAAGTTCTGGGGGTGGTCACAGGACCTGCTTAACCCAATGACTGGCCTCCTCGGACCAGGGGACAACACAGGAAGTGATGTCCCCTGGAAAACGGAAGTGATATCCGCCGATCCGAAGAGGCCAGTCATGGACTGAGGTGGGTCCCATGAACCTAATGCACAACGTGGCAAGAAAAAAAAAAAAATAAATAGAATGTATTCTCACCCCACTCCTGCTCTCAAGTCACCCTAAAACTTCTGGTTCTGGACCTGGTTTCAAATGATAATTAAAGGGTTAAAGGATCTACATTACCAATAAGTGGCCACAAACTTTACTATATTTCCCAGAGACATTTCTACTTTGTGTCCCCCCCCCCTCCCCCAAGTCCAAGGAGGCCACAGATTGTATGAAGTAGGTCCCATGAAATTTCGGTTGGAGACCGGCCCAAAACCAAATTTGTCAGAAAGACAAAGAAAGGGAGAGTGCGTTTTTTTTTCCCCATCTTACCCAGACCCAAAGTTCATGGTAAATCCCTATAAAGTGAACTTGCCAGTTGCTTAGGGATCACCCTAGATTGTCAGATTCCGAGTCAGTTATAGAAGAGAAGTCCATGAGGTCCGATGGCCTGGTGCATGCGCATTAGACCTGGTGAAGACGAGGCGCTGTACACCTCAATATACTATGCATGGACTTCTGCTTCTTCTGGTGCACACACACTGGGGAGGTCAAAGTGGACTTAAGTCACCCCTACCCCTCTACATCTGCTCTTTGCGTTCTCTACAGTGACAATTGGGGGGTGAGCAATACAGGTTTGGAAAGCTAAACCCCAGCCGCATATAAAGACCTGCTGGTGGTTAGATTGCCCCTAATAGACTAATAGACTGCACTTATATCTGTACATAGCACCCGTCCAATCAGCCATCCTAGACAATACATTTACAACTAAGTGTTACTGCCCCCTTATCAATTATGCACATCCTTATAGGGCATCGACCACCAGGATGAAGGACAGAATGCTAATGAATCTGAGGGGCTCCAGGCTTCATAGGTATTAATAGAGCCTGGAGCCCCTCAGGCTCATTTGCATACAGTCTTTCATCCTGGCGGTAGGTGCCCTTTAAACATTGCGATGTATACAATGTATATGGTAATTTCCTGAAGGAATAGCACAATGCGTTTCCTTAGGAACAAGAAGCGTCCATATTTGCCCTAAATTCTGTCTTTTGCACTACATATAAGCCAGGATGGCGCCCTCGGCTTCTCAGGATAATACACGTGTAACGCTACCAACGCGGAGGCTGCAGGACGTTTCGTCTCGAGAGCGTGACCTTATTTTACAAGCAGAAATCATACAAATTGCTTTTCCTATGCAACAAAGGAACAGCATGCCAAAAATCCCTAAAGAGGCCCGTTGCTCCTAGCGACAAATTTACGCGGTGATATTACAATCAAGAGAGGGGGGGGGTGTAATTCGGCTGTATCTAGGACACAAAAGTAGTACAACCAGAACTACATGCCAGAAATTAAAAAGAAAAAAAAACTCATATAATTTAGAGCACTTTAAAATAAATGAGTCACTGCTATCAGCCCTCAGCGAGGAGGAAGACACATTATACATCACATCACAGGGGGCAGTATACACATTGTACAAAGTGTCCTACATGCAGGTTATAAAGCAGGAGGAGCTGAACATATACAGGTCTGAGAAAAAAACACTTTGTAGAAACTGTATTTTATTCAATGACATTTCCCTTTTGTATCCCAAGGAGTCCAGTGGGCGTGACAGTTCAATGAATGAACTTTTTATCATCTGCTCAGCTCCTCCTGCTCTATAATGGCCTGTCCACAGAGCAGGAGGAGGATGCAGATTATACATATTATACATATTGTTCTAATATATGCTGCCTGCAGGTAGGAGACCATGTACAATCTGTTCAGCTCCACCTGCTATATAACATGCTGCCTGCATATTGTACATAGTATCCTATCTGCTCATTTTCTGCAGCGCAATAACATGCTGCCTACAGATAGGACACTATGTACAATCTGCTCAGCTCATCCTGCTCTATAACAAGCTTCCTGTAGAAAGGACACTATGCAGAATCTGCTCAGCCCCTCCTGCTCTATAACATGCTGCATGCAGATAGGACACGATATACAATCTGCTCAGCTCCTCCTGCTCAATAACATGCTGCCTGCAGATAGGACACTTTGTACAATCTGCTCAGCTCCTCCTGCTCTATAACATGCTGCCTGCAGATAGGACACTATGCACAATCTGCTCAGTTCCTCCTGCTCTATAACATGCTGCATACAGGGTTTTTTTTTACATGACAGGGGGTCTCCCATAAAACATTATGAAATCACATACACTACGTGTATCTTCATTCCAACAAAGGGAACTACAAGAGTCAATAAAGAGAATTCCGCACAATACATTTACTATAAGCCAGTAGTACAGAACAGCGGGTACCTTATTACCAGAATGTGGGCAGCAGGGTAATTGGCAGAGATTACACCAACCCCTCGAACATTATAGATTTTTTTTTCTCAAGAAACATCAATGATGAATCCAAAAAGAAAAAAAGTGAGAAAGTTACCTGTAGTTGTTCGGTAGAACTGCTGCTCAGCTCATCTCCAGATTCAGAATCCGCAAGAAGCTTTTCGGAGTTCTCCCCGGCAGAATCAGAGTGATCATTAGAAAAGCTAGTCTTCTCAATATCCATAAGTTCCGGCACAGGAAAGTGCATGGCCGAGGGGCTCCGGCTAGTGGCCTTTGGTGAATGCAAATCTGTACACAGCTTACCATTGTTATGCACCAGATCTAGAGTCAGTCCTCTCGTCTGGCCAGGGCTACTACTGGGTCCAAAGTTCTGATTGGCATCCCGAATAGAGGAGGTTTTCCCAAAACTCGAAAGCTCTGGGGATTTATTAACATTCTCAGTGGACCTCTGCAGTCCTTGCATGACCTTCAGGGGGCTATTAGGCAGGACGCCCTGTTTGATAGGAGGCATCAAAGCCTTTCTGCCCACTTCCCTTACATACTGAGCCGGAACGTACAAGGGCTTGGAGTTTTCATCCTTCTTGACCTGCCACCAGTCTTCATTGGACTTTTTAATGAGAATATACCGCTCGCCTTGTTTTATAACAATCCTCTTGTTCTTATATTCATATTCGTAGTCGTAGTCAACCTCGATGAAAACAGGTCCGGGGGCGGGCCTGCCGGTTTTGTCAGCCATCTTGTAAGGATGTTGATCACCTCTTTAGAAGGACTGTGCACATTATGACAGCGGGAGAGGAGAATTCTACAGGCAAAGGACAAAAAGGTATTAAAAAAAAAAAACTATATAATGTACATAAATTTTTTTTTTTTTGAAGAACATGTAAGTTAGGGTTAGGATGTATTCATGCAAACGTATAGGGGGAGTATATCCAGCCGGCCAGCTATACGTACACCATAAGCGGCTGTGGCGCCCGGGCTCGGTACGGTGAGCACAACGAATACTCACTGTAACGTACAGGGGCCACAAATAGGATAGAGCAGTGATGGTGAACCTTTTGGGGACTGAGTGCCGAAGCTACAAGCAAAAGCCACATATTTTTCACAGAGTGCGAAATGCCAATTTAAAGTAACTAAAGTAACTCACAGGTTTCAAACGTACTGGCGTCCTGAGGACACCTATACAGTAGAAAGAAGAAATTCAGATTATTATTGTAGTTTCCTTAACAGGATCAATCACAGGTCCGGAGAAGGGTCTACAATGATAATCCAGCTCTGTTCACACCTTCGTGCTCCTCCTGCACTTCTAGTCACTTTAAAATAGCGCTGAACGTGGCACGTCCTGGGCTGCCTGTGACTGCACGAGAAGGTATTGAGTCCTAAATGGTGACCTGGGTGATGGCCTGGGTGCCCACAGAGAGGGCTCAGAGTGCCACCTCTGGCACCCGTGCCATAGGTTCGCCACCACTGGGATAGAGCATGGTTTACCAGGGGAATTGTGGCTAGCTCGCTGCACCCATAGGGTTCTAATGAGCACGATCATGGTGCACCGTATGCAAGTAGAGTCCCTCCAGCTCCTACAGACATGGGTGGGGAGCTGTATTGTCCACCTATGTTATACGGCATGAGGCCTAGGCTAGTTTCGCACTGCCTTGTGCATGCGTGGCAGTGCGCTGCAGAGGAGGATGGATGAGCGCTCCTCACCCCTCCCCTCTCCATATCCATATTGAGGCATAAACACAGGGAAACAGAGCATGCGTTCCCGCAACGACAGTCTTATTATGATATAGGTGACCCTATTAGTGTCTTGCACTTACCTGGCTAAAAACTTTCATATCCCTGGCCAACCCCTTTTCTGGAATTAGTTTTTACTCTTCACCTATTCTAAGAATATCAATATGCAATTAATGTCACTTTTGCATCCAGGGCCTGTGATGAGGGGATCACAGTTGGCTTCAAGAGAAGGGAGCTGAGCCCCAATCTTATCTGCAGTACCTGATGCTTGGTAGACAGTGAGGAGCCCACAGCACCCATGCAAATGCAGTGCCCTCTTACAACAGCTGGGGTGCTGGGAGTCGTCCTCTCCCACTTTATGATGGATCACTTATCCCAAGGTGAAAGAGTAACCCTTTAACACAATAAAGATATAAAAAATGGAACAAACATTTACCCAAAATAACAGAGCTTATAATCCAAAGGGAGACAAAAAGTTGCCTCCCAGCGTTCAATACTGTCAAGAATATATGTTCTTTCAAAACGCAGTTCAAACAGAGAGATTGCGCCCACACAGCAGAGCTGCCACGGCTTCTGCCCACACAGCAAATTGGCACTAGAGAATTGTGATTACATTGCAGAACATCCTCATAGAGAGAGAATGTAGCCCTACAGACTGTACCTAGACCACATCCATACCCCTGCACAGAGGGGCTCACCCGACGCACAGCAATTACCATCAACAAGGGGGTATACAACCACCACCCTGTCCCAAATGAGAGCTCATATAGATGAGAAACATAGAACCCATACAGTAACGGAACGCAATGCAACTTCCACACTTCCCTTTGATCCGATTTTATTTTGTGATGCAACAAAAATACAGAAAAAAAAAAATTACCGTCGTTCTGTCCATAAATACAGTAAGTCTCAGCTTATCTATCTATAGAAATGACAAAGGCATAGCCGGCTTCACTGCAGAAGTGTCGTAAGGAAGAAGTATGAAGAATTGACAGAGGTGATAACTACTGTACAGAAATACAAACAATACAACTAATAAAGCAGAAGGAGCTCATTATGTCACCTACAGGCGATACACAAAGGGGATGAAAGGTTCATTCATCTACAGTCCAGAAACACAAAACTGAAAATAGATCCAGTACAATGGCAGAAGCAACAGCGCAAAACAAGATACAGGACAGGAAAAAGCACAAGAAAAAAGGGGAAAAAAAGACAATAAAACGCGTCGTCATCTGGAAACTGGAAGTCCATGATTGAACGATTATGTCCCCATACAGGACAGGTCCGATTATAGCGACCCCCGTGACATCCCCTTATGATTGGATAAGGGGCATGGGTTAATTGGACAGCTATTCGCCGAATCGACCCCACAGAGAGATGACAGATATTGGTGTTAATAGTGGTAGGTAGCCCAGTAATAGTCAAAGTCTGTCCGTTTCATAGTATCATAATTAGCATATTCGGTGCAAAACTAGCAGTACCGATTTCTAAGGAATGATGGGGGATGTAGTAAGTATTACAGCAGTACAAGCGGCACCTAGAAACAGATGCAAAGATTTGGAGATGGTGAAAGCTCCTCTTTAAAGGGAGTCTGCCACCACCACCAAGCATTATAATCTGCGGGCAGCATGTGTTAGCAAAAATAAACAACATTCCTTTATTATTTCTATCATTTCCAAGATATTCCCAATATAATCCATATGCTAATGAGGCACCATCAGGACCCGTTGCACTGCTATTCCTGTATTGGCCACTATCCTCTTCTCCCAGCGTTGCACCATGCTTCCCACAAGACACATCTCCCGCTTATTGGATGGAGTGGTGAGACATTCATGCAGGATTATCAGTGCTCCGGGTGCTGAGGACATGCTCTTGGTGCACCAACTGCCTCATTAGCATACAGATTAAAATAGGACATTTCCAGTAAATTGTATAACGGACAAAAATAATAAAGAAATATTGATTCAGGGTGCATTTCTTTACAACATTATAATGCTGGGGAGGTGATAGGACTTCCTTTAAAGGACACCTGTCATCAGGTCTCTGTCACTAGTCCTGTCACCTCTACCTGTTGGAGCAGCTCACAAGGATCCCATCCCAGCCTTTATCTAGTTATTTCATACATTAATCATTATAAAATCATCTTTTCTTTATTATGTAAATGAAGCTGGTCACATGGTCAGAGGCAGTGATGTCACCCATTACCCCTCCCCTCTCCTCCCCCTGCTCATGTCTGTGTGTAATGTATAGTAAAGCATGGCTAGTGTGTGTGCTGTACCTGCTGACATGCTGCATCCTCCTAATATACAGGTGAGAGACACAGACATCAGCTACACATGGATCTGACATGTTCTGCTGTAACATGGCTGCCTGGAGCTGCTGTATCTCTCCTATACACACACACACATGCACACACAGGCTGCAGGGGGCGTGGCCACCAGCACCAGGAAGCACATCATTATACAGCCTCACCTCATTATACAGGCTGTCAGTCATGCACTGGGGGTGTGGCTGTGCCTCCCACTCATGAATAGAGTGGACAGCTTGAATATGCTAATGCTTCATTGGACATTTCACAGGTCATTTGCATACAGCTTTAGGACCTCATTGCTTAGGTTTACAGGCATGTAGAGGGACAATGAAGGGATAGAGGCAATGCTCTCTAATGGCAGTTTATGAAAATATATTTAGTTTAGGGGGGTTATTTTGCATGACGGGTTCTCTTTAAGCAGTAAAACATGAACTGCCGTAAATTCCTACAGCCCCATTGAAACAAAGATACACAGGGTCCCCAGGACTCAGGATTGGTGAGGGTCTCACATCATTCTTATCCAATAGGATAGGAGGTCTTTATTTTACCGAAATCTCCCACTGAAGGGGTTGTTTTGGTTACAGGTTCTTTAGACTTGTATCTCCTGCTGCAAAATCCGCACCAAAAAAAAAAAAAAAAAATTAATTTAAAAAAACAATCCAGCGTCTCTATCATTCAACTACTTCTCTACATCCAAACAGGAAGAAAAAAATGCAGTAATTCGAGTGACCATTTGACGCGAAACACGTAGACACTGGTAATCCGAGGCTCCAGTCGCTTACTAGAAATTGTAGGTGCATTGTGAAAGGTCTCAAAGATTTCTCAGACGCCAATGGCTGAATGTAGAGAGCGAGTATCGGATGACGATGCACCGAGAAGAATGGGGGTTCAGCAACGGCAAAAATCAGACTACAACATGGTTGCCGGCCACATGCTTCTGGTCTGACATCTTTACTTATCCCGGGAAAAACCTTGAAAAAACAAAAAACACACAAAAACAGTAGAAAAAAAAAAAGTTTCTCACAAGATACAGAATTTTGGCCAATATTTAACTAGGAACAGAAGAGACCACAATCATTAACCGGTAGTTACTGGGGCCAGAAGTGACCAGATCCCCCGTGGCACTAATAGCTGGGACCTTCTGGTGAACAGATGTTCTTATACAAGACCTGCATTGTCCTCTACCCAGGTGCTGGTAACCTAGCGAGACTAAGAGTCTGTTCACATTGCAGTATTCTGGTCAGTAGTTTTAAGGCTCTGTGACCATAATTTTGACGGAAGACTTTTGTTGTATCACTGCACTGTGACTATGTCGGGTGACCACTGCCCAAAATATAGAGCGGGAACTATTCCTGCCGGATTGCCACACAGCCACTTGCTTTATGTGGACAACGGCAGGGGACGCAGTGCCCTTACATACATCTCCAATGTCCACTAGACGAAACGGGGCGCAAACTAGGGTCCATTTCGCACAACATAGTAGTGTGAATGAGATCTTAAACCAAGATCAGCTAAGGAATCATTGGACAGAAGTCTTAATGGAAAGACGTATTTTGGAAAATCTCCATCTTTTGCCCTCACTGATGCGAAATACTGATCTATATTACCACCCGTTTCGGACACATGGTAGTGTGAATGATGGGGAAGTGGTACCCCACCAAACATCCAATGCCCACTGGCCGAAACGGAACGCAAACTAGGGTCCATTTTGGACAACACAGTAGTGTGAATGAGGTCTTAAACCAAGATCAGGAAAGGAATCATTGGACAGAAGTCATAATGGAAAGACATATTTTGGAAAATCTCCAGGTTTTGCCATCACGGATGCGAAATACTGATCATTATATTGCAGTGTGAACATACCCATAGTCCAGCTTTTGTATTTGATGGAATTTACAAAGCCGTAATGCCGTGAAGTTTATGCTTCATGCACACGACCACCGATGTCGACCGTTTTCCTAACCGTTTTTTAAACCGATGCCACGCCGACACGTAAATATCAACATGTAAAGAAAACGGTTACAGTTACATCAGAAATTCGCTGCACCAACATCACGTGGCGAATTTACGGAAGCAGACAGCACCTACAGCAGAGCGGGACGTGTTTCGGCCTGTCCAAAGCCTAAAGTCAACACCAGAATCCCGGGAATCTACATTTCGCTTGCACAGAGGGTTTTCTGTCCAGAATGATCACATTTATGTTAATGGCTCAAATAAACAATGTTTAACCCTAGAATGAATCAACGCAACGAAGGAGCCATATTACCGCAAGTAAAAAGATCATTTGCATTTTAAGTGACATCTTCCCCCATCATCAAAAGTTTATAACAGAAATTCAAGTCTTTCTTCTAATTCTAAAAATTCTAAAAACTGATGTGTGAATAGGGTCTAAGAATAAAGACAGACCTAGGCCTGGAAACTTCCAAGACAAACATCACATCTACATTAGATATTCTACATTAAAGTGACCAGGGCGATGTCTTCATATATTATATTAAAAGCAACTTGTTACAAAAATACAAAATTCTGCATTCATATACATGGGCCGTTTCCTCTGCTTGCTGTGCATTGCTCAGAAGCAAGAAATACACAAACAGGTAGCAGGAAAAGGAAGCAATCTTGTGGTTACAAGACTTCGAAGGATGTCCCGAGTCTGAGCGGCTTTCTGTGCACTTCAATATCTAAGCTGACAGCCCCATTGCCAAACTAACAAAAGGGCCCCTTATATCACTTACACATAAGCTAGAAACTGGAGATGACTGATAACAGGGAACAATAGACAACAGTCAACTAGACAGCAAAGATAGATAGATAGATATGAGATACATAGATAGATAGATAGATAATCCCATATACATGCATGCTTGGGGTGTATATCACAGAACCACGAGCCTGATGAGATCTGCAAGATGAGATTATTATCTTTAATATGATACCAGAAGCATATTTCTAGGTGCTATAGAACCAAAAATAGATGTATCACTCCTCCTGCAGCCTCTAAACTTGACTCATCCCATGCAAATAAGACTCTTCTCAGCTCATTTGCACATGACTTTGAAGATTTTTTTCTTATACGTTTCACCAAAAAAAATAGGGAATTCTACAAACAAAATTTGACACCTACCGGAGAGGGCTGGTGGTTTAACGGGGTAAACATTGGTGACAGGTTCCCTTTAATTCTACTGGTATCAGTCAATGGCTGTGCCAACCTGGCCACCACATCCTGCAGACTATGACAAGCCTCCGCAGAGCAGATCAGGATGCACAGAACCGCTTTCTGTACGACAAAGACGCGAGCAAGTGCAACCACTGAAAAATTTAAAAAAAAAACATTTTTACAGTGCAAATTAAAATTCCTGCTGGGAGGGTGAGGGTTAAGCGGTTTGACAATGAAAAGAAAACGCACTCCCGAGCAACTGAAGCAAACACTGATGCCTGCGCCTCCTCCCACCACATGTTGCTGCTTCCAGCTCCATGTGCCCGTGTATCCAGCGCTCCCCCCCCCCATTACAAAGCACCTCGGGCCAGGAATTCACTTGACTCACTTTTTTTTGCAAATGTAACCACCGCTACACAGGTGGTACCAGGCAGATGACACGGGCAAGCGTGCGGCGCCTCTGGTCGCGACAGAGTTAACCGCGTTAATGCCTCGTAAGCCCCTTTGACAAAATCAACCTTGGACTGGAATCACAGAGCGGCAAACATCCCTTTAGTGAGAAACGTACAAAATCCCTTTATCCTATTTATGATGTATTATACGTGTAATACACCGGCAAGTCTTTATAGTCGCTATTCTGCGCTTATTAGCCGCCTGCTCTGCTGCTTGCACTCAACAAATCCCATAGAGATCAACAGGTAGTCAGCGACAAAAGTGTATACCCAAAAAGTGCCCAATCTATGAGTACGGGAAACTTAAAGGAGCATTCTAGCTTTACGAAATACAATATTACATCAGAGGGGAAGCTGGAAGCAGTTTCCTATCCGCAAGCCCAAGGCTACGGTGCAATACTCTGCATAGCCACTGTACTGGGTAAAAGTTAGAAATTATAGTGTCTTTAAATGAGCACTACTGATACAAGACAATCCCTTTAAGCGATATAGATAGATAGATAGATAGATAGATAGATAGATAGATAGATAGATAGATAGATACACACCATTTCGTTCCCATACTGATACCCTTTCAACAAAAAAGTTAATCAACACGTGGTGGGTCACCAATTAGCTGTTCCTGACACCCCCCCCCACCCCCTTCATAGATTCAGGCTTTTAAAGGGGTTGTCCGAAAAACATTGAACACTATCCTTACAAAAACAAAGCTACACCTGACCAAGGGCAATGCTTCATATTGCATCTAAGCACCACAAATTTTTGTGCAGCTGAACTGTAATACCGGCACAAACCACAGTCACGTGTGGCGCCCTCTCAGGAAGAAAGCACCTGTGGTTTTCAACCTCTGACAACCCCTTTAACCACCGACGCAGACAATCAGGTCTCCTATAGGAGCGTAATTCCACTTTATCCATAGATCCTTGCAAATACAGAACCATCTTCTGGATGCTGCATAGGACATACTGTAAGGCAATTAATCTGCTGCATAACTACAACTCCCAGCATGCACAGCCAGCAGCCTATACGTTATAGACTACTGCAGCAAAGTAGCAAGGCCATAGACCGTGAAAAGTAGGTGAACATATGGTCTACGAGATTTAGCAGGACTAATCTGTATCCTACTAGTCACAAAACTCGTCCTGCCTGTAAAATCTGACACCAATAAAAAAAATTACATATCACACGATGCAATCGCTAACGATGCAATTCCACAACGTCGCCAATAATGTGGCTCCAAAAATAGAAAGAAAAGCAGTTCTACCGGGGAAGGCTGTTGTACAAGTGCATTAGTAATACACAAAAACAAACATCCCGCAGAAGGAAATCTACATAAAGTCACAGTACAGACAGCAGGGCACTGCAGAGGTCGTACGCCGAAACGCGTCACACGGCAAGCTCAACCTGCTTGTCATAACCTGAAAGCACGAGCAGATGTAGCAGAGCTGAGGTGACGTTGCAATGGCTTTACATAAGAATGCGGCTGCCATCTGTACATTTACATTCAGTGCAAAGTCACTGCAGGGAAAGCGTCCAATAAGGAGGGGGGTAAAACAAAAAAATAAAACTACAGTACCTACCTGTGAGTCCCTTATAACAATACAATAACACTGCAGGAAAGTGAATGGGTAAGATGGGCAAGGACCCTCTGTGGTATAAGTCAGATATTAGGGGGTGACCTCTGGTACCACCATTGATGCTGAGGTCAAAGTATCCCAAATTCCTGCAATAGCATGTTAGCATTGAATACATGTATATAGTGTGTGGCAGGGAAACAGCGGAGCAGATTATTAGTAATGTGTGTAAGTGTCCATCAACCCGAAACAAATATTAGACAAATAAGTCACAGCAGTCACCCTGGCACCTATGGGGCTACAGCATAAGTTTTAAGAAACAGAACTTGGCTGTACAGATCACAATTTTCTGGCCATTAGGTGGCACTGTGACCTGCATGTTAGATCTATGGTTTAGGCCTCACAACAACTAAAAAAACTAAGTCAGATGTCAAATATTTTAGCAGCAGGACTTCTTCAGTACCCAAAAGGGATTTGTCAGATGATACCCGTCTATCTATACAGAGACTAAAAACCTCGTGCCATCTTGTCTGCTGGCACCTTTGCCCTGATTTCTGACGGGTATATGGTTTGCCACCGGTTCCGATTTCCGCTATAACGTTTCAGTAATACGGTGACCCAAAACGCTTATGCCAAAGGTGGCACCTGATCAATAAAAGCTCTTATGTTTTGGCACAGGATAGAATTGGCACAAGGGGAGTGATATAAATGACTTATGATCCCTTCGTCACCTGCACACAATTTCTACCTGTCGGGGACACAAGCGCGACATCAATGACCGCCCTGAACCCGAGCTATGCCGTATGACATGGCGCTGCCCCACAGGGGGTGACACGGCGCTGCCCCACAGGGGGTGACACGGCGCTGCCCCACAGGGGGTGACACGGCGCTGCCCATTATGTACAACATGTCCTAAAGGGCAGCACCCTAAAAATGTGAGAGGGGCAATAGTGTCCTGGACACAGGGCAATGTGTCCACAGCTGATGAGCGGCCAGGGGGCTAGTGACGTAACTGTGGTGGCAGGTGACACCAGGACAGGGTGGAGGCAGGATTGTCATTCCTCCAGGTGAGAGGAGGAGGAGGAGGAAGTGTCCGCTCAGGACAGGGCACAGGAAGCCACTGACACATCTCTCCCCACACTGTACTGTATGATGCTTTTGTTTTTATCAGATGCGACTTTCTACTCTTTTTGATCCCCCTCCCTTCCCGTAACTTATAGCAGCCCCCTCTAACAAAGGGGCAAGTGCAGCCCCCCCCAATACTACCCCGACCTCTCAGTGACCCGCTCCCTCCGCCAGGACTTACCGCCGTCACTGACCACCGGAGAGTGACCTCCTAAGACAAGCTCCTGGGGCGGCGGGCAGAGCGCACGGAGCAGCAGCCGCCACAGTGACCACTTTGAGGAAGTCAACACGCAGTCTCCTCTGTGTGTTGTGCTGCAGCCCCGCCCCCCGAGTGCTGCGCCAACGCCACGCCCACAAGTACCGGGTCACGGCCTTCCCGTGACGTCACCTCACAACTCCTCCTACTCTCGCATTTCCGTCCCGCCCTTGTCCCTGACTAAGCCCCACCCCACCTCCTGCCGGAACTCCTCTCTGTGTATGGAGAGGGCGGGAGATTACACTGTAGAGCTGTGTGACAGGAAAGATGGATGTAACCCTCATAAACCAGTCACAGGTCTCTGCTGTAGTCTCACTAGAAAGTGAGGGAAATGGTCACTGAATGGTATCCACAGGTTCATTCCCTTGTGACTGAGTCACATCATCATGTATAGAGTGGAAAATACCATGTAAAAGCATCTTACAAAGTTGTACACCATTAAGGAGTCTTATTAAAGAAGTTTTTCCAAGAAAAAAAATAGACTTATGAATTAAAATAAACAAAAAAAAAAAATTTGCCTCATCAATTTTTAACCCCTTCACTTAGTGAAAGCGTCACTACGTTCCAGAACTTTCTGGCCGTGTTCACACACAGCGGCTCATTACTAAGGCTGGCGCCACACGTAGCGCTTTGTCTGCGCTTGCAAACGCAGACAAAGTCGCGCCCACCGGGGCGGGCCTCGGCCCGATCGCATCGGCGTTTCTATGGAAATGCCTGTGATCAGGAACGAGCCGCCGGTGTTTCGCGTTAAATTAATGCAAAACACCTGCGGCTCGTTCCCGATCGCAGGCGTTTCCATAGAAACGCCGATGCGATCAGGCCGAGGCCCGCCCCGGTGGGCGCGACTTTGTCTGCGTTTGCAAGTGCAGACAAAGCGCCACGCGTGGCCGGCCTCAGGGTCCGAATTGCGCACTTTCGTCAGGTTTCCCAACGATTTCCGATTTGCCCTGAATTGCCCCGGGATTTTGGCGCGGCTTTAACGCAACATAAATCGGGGGCGGTGGGGGGGGGGGGGGTTGTGTTGCATGGCCGTCGGACAACCGGACGGATTCGGAAAAACCGTAGTATTTAAAAAAAATTTGTGTCGCAAGATCAGCACTTACATGCACCGATGAACTCCAGCGGACCTCGGCGCAGCAGCGACACCTGGTGGATATTGGGTGCACGGACCTTAGTGAATCCTGGCAGACCCAAATCAGAGTCGGAGAACGCGCTGTTGGATCGCAACTGGACCGGGTAAGTAAATGTGCCCCTCAGTGTTTGTGTTGAAAAGCAAACGCTGTGTTCCAGGAGCTTTTCACTTGATATCAGGAACCATCTCCATGCGTTTTGCATATAAACAATACAAAACACGCGGTGCCCGTAGCAAGTAATTCAGAAGACACGCATTTGCGATTGGGTCTTGTGTTTTAGAACGCTAAGTGTGAACATGACTGACAATAAGTGATGATATCACAACAATTGTGCACATGACATCCTCATGTGAATGAACGTCATGTGACTATGGAGGTCAGAGATTGACTTGATATGATGACATTGCAGGGAGTCCAACCCCTAAACCGATTCCCCCATAGAAAGTAACGAAACACGTGGCCACAGCGTCTCCTTCAAAACAAAGAAGCGCATGCATAAACGCAAGCTAAACGCCACGTGCGAACGTCCCCTGATGCTGCGTTCACATATGGCGTGTAAGTTGCATTATTTACATGCAAAACATGTGGTAAAATCATTTGACTACCCCCAGTCCGGAATAGGCAGCCATGTCCTGTCATGAAGTGGCCAGAAATGAAGATTGGCTGTATTTAAGTTTTTGGGCAAGGATTTGCCAATGGACCTGAGTAAGGCCACTTTCACACTGACGGCGTGGGGACGTATATCTGGCTGCAAGTTTGAGGCCAGTTATATGTCCCCATAGACACTTATGCCGCCCAGCCGCGGTACCATCACCGCACTATACCATCGCCGGGAAAAATATAAATCATGCTCTATCTTTTCCCGCGTTTACGGCCAGTTTCCATTAGTCCCTATGGAGAATGGAGGGGCGAGCAGCGCTCATCCCTCCGCCTCTCCATCCGGATGTGTAGATTGAAACTAAGTCTAGCCTTATACTGAGTGTTAAGAAGGGAGCATTCACCAGAAATTCCTATATTTTGGGGCATCTTGATCAGAAATAGCATCAAGCATGGAAACAGATGCCAGGGTTTCCCAGAAAAGCATATTCAGTAATGCAGGGGGCAGATACCGGCTGAGGGACACTTTGTATGTTGTAATATTGAGGAGAACAATAATTGGGGCAGATTTATCAAGCTTTCTAAAAGTAAGAATGTGCTTAGTTGCCCATGGCAACCAATCACAGCTCCCCTTTAAAATATTCATGAGCACTGGTAAAATGAAAGCTGAGCTGTAATTCATTCTTACATTCTTATTTTTATGTGATGTGTCAGGTCCAAAGTTGCCGATAGTCAGCAACCTCCCTTATACTTTAGAGCAGGGGTCCCCAAACTACGGCCCCCACGGCCTTCGACAGTCAGACAGGGGCTTTCGTCCGTCCGGACAGGAAACTCCTGCCCCTCACTGTATAGTGCTCGATGCGGCCGGAAACGTCCGCTTGAGCACTGTTACTGGAGGGATGTGGCCGGAAGACAACTTCCGTGCACATCGCTCCATGAACTAGGCTGTGCAGCCGCGTGACGACGCCATCACGCAAGAGACTGAGGTGAGTACAACGTTGTTGTTGTTGTTTTTTTTTTTTAACAGCAGTAGAAAGATTGTGGCGGCCGGGGGACCGATATATATGACATTTACTATGGGGGCATTATAGGGAATAATGGTGGGGCACAATATATTACATAAGAGTCTGTGGACTCCCTGGACCACCGCGGGGAAAGATGGTACTAGCTGCAACCCGGGAGCAGAGTCTAAGTGGACTCCTGGTCTTCGTCCCCACGGGTGCAACTAGGCCCGCGGTGGCAGCCAAGGTAGAGACACAGGGTAGGCAGGACCTCGGGTAGGCAGGACCTCGGGTAGGCAGGACCTCTGGATGGCAGGACCTCTGAACGACAGGACTTCTGGATTGCAGAACCTCTGGATGGCAGGAACTCTGGATGGTCACCAGCACACAGGACAGCCACAGGAACAGAGGACCGCCACAGGAACACAGGAAACACGGAGGCACCTGGAAACACACAGGAAACGTGGAGGCGCCTGGAAACGCTCAGGAGGCTTTCACCTCAGTGGAAGGACTTGAAGATCCGGCAGGGGATGCTGGGAGCCGACGGGCTATATAGGAGCCTGGAAGTAGCCAGGGCCAATGAGGAGGACGCTGGCCCTTTAAGTTCCTGGGGAGTCGGTGCGAGCGTGCCCTAACATCGGTAGCGCTCGGCCTAGCCAGGAAGCAGGCCCGCAGCCTGGACGGGACGTAGTAAGTACAGACCCAGGGAGCGGGGACCAGAGCAGTGGGCAAGGGTGCACCCACGATCCGAACCGAGGATTGGGGGTGTAACCGTGACAGGGGGCATTATAGGAAGTAACGGTGTGGACCAATATATGACATAATTTATTATGAGGGGTAGCATAGGAAATAATTAATGGTGGAGGGTAGCATATGAAATAATTGATTATGAGGGGCAGAATAGGAAATAATTAATGGTGGGGGGCAGCATAGGAAATAATTAATGGTGGGGGCAGCATAGGAAATAATTAATGGGTGGGGGAAGCATAGGAAATAATTAATGGTGGGGGCAGCATAGGAAATAATGGTGGGGGAAGCATAGGAAATAATTAATGGTGGGGGCAGCATAATAAAATAATAATTTAATTGACACTATTGGCAGTAGGGATAATTTTGACCACTTTTATTACCCACCACTGTATCTACCAGGTCTCCACCAACCTTCACCTTAGAGATGATGCAAGATCTCCTGGAGTCCTCAGATCCCCTGGTGAAATCCATATAAGCCTCTAAGAAATGCTGAAATCTAGAAATAAGTCGGAGAGAGGGAGTTATCTAGCTGTGGATCACGGAGGGTTTCTGAAATAATGGTACATAATCTTTCATAATCTTCAAGAAAGCAAGTAATTATGCAGACGTGTAGGCTGCTTCCACAGGCCTGGCAGCTTGAGGAATTTTTCTTTTCCCTGTGAGATTTTTTGGCCGAGCTTACTGCAAGATACAAAGAGACATATAAAAGTAAAAGGGGTTGTCTGCTTTTAGCAAATACTTGATATTTTTGTATGATGAAAAGTTAAACCATTTTAAAATATGCTTCCTGTATCAGTTCCCCACAGTTTTCGAGATCTCTGCTTGCTGTTATTCTGTAGGAAGCTTCATTGTTTACTTCCTGTGGATAATAAGTGGTCCCTTGTCCAGGGATATAATAAGCCGTGCACCTGTGTGACATCACATGACCAGGGATATAATTAGCCGTGCACCTGTGTGACATCACATGACCAGGGATATAATGAGCCGTGCACCTGTGTGACATCACATGACCAGGGATATAATGAGCCGTGCACCTGTGTGACATTACATGACCAGGGATATAATGAGCCGTGCACCTGTGTGACGTCACATGACCAAGGATATAACCAGCAGTGCACCTGTGTGATATCACATGACCATGACCCCGTTTTTATACACTGGAGGACAACAAGCAGAGATCTAGAAATCAGCAAGGAAGTTGGCTCCACTAACCCTTACCAGAGAGGGGAGGAGAGAGTCATAGCAGCTAGGTGTCCACCAACTAACGTTGACAGGAAATCAAACTAAAGATTGCACTACTGATTTCTTCAATGGTTGTTGAAAAGTTAGACATACTTTAAAGAAATTCTACTATTTGTTTTTATGCATTATGAACCAAACATACCTTGGGAATGCTGGAGCTACACTGATGCAGAAACATATCATGTTTTATCCCTGAACTGAGTGGTGTTGCTAAAAAAAACTATTATAAAATTATGATAATGTGTCTCTGTCGCTCCTGTGGCTGGCCCGGAGCTTCTCCTCACCCTAATTATGCACTGCTCCAGCATTAGCCGAAAATACGTCATCACTGCGTTGTCCCTGACGGGTGAAGTAATCAATCGCTGCACCATCCCCCACCTGCTGTGTATGAGTCATCCACCTCAGGTTGATTAGTCCTGTCTGGACTGTTCAGGAAGCTCCATGTAATGTGTTTATGTAGGCAGCCTGCATGTAATCCAGCTTTCCCAAGCCAAGGTCCTGAATTTTATAATGTTTTTTTAAACAAAACCACTTGGATAAGGGATTAAACAAGATATGTTTCTGCATCAGTGTCGCTACAGCATTCTCAAGGTATGTTTGGTTCACAATGCATAACAACTAATTGTAGATTTCCTTTAGGTGTTGCTGTGGCTTGCGCTGTATCTGTGCATCCCCTTATAGTCACTATGTATTGTCTCGTAAAGAACCTGTGGTCGGCTCTTTACATTGCTGTTCTGGGTTCAGCTTTAAGCTACACGGAGAGAGAAAATCATAGCTAATCCCTGAAAAATATGTTTGGAATTTTTGCAATCGGCAACTTGAGTCACCTGAAATGATTTTCATAAATAATCTTTGTGAACTTCGGCACACTCCAATAAAAAAAAAAGAAACTAACCACTCCTAAGTTAACGCACACAAAGTTATTAGGTCTCCAGAAAATGCACAGTTAAAACGCGACAACTCGTACCATACAGCAATGCTTATTAACCTCTTCAATCCCAGCCTCTTTCAGTCCTTTACGACCCAGGAATTTTTCATTGATTCATTGCAAGAACCAGAACTGAATGATAACCTTTTTTATAATATTTTGCTTGTTTTTTGCAGGATGGGTTGTAGTGGATATTGGCACCATTGTAGTGCAGTTTGTGATAAAAAAAAAACTGCAAATACAACATTGTTTAACTTTTTTATGTATCTAGATGCCATGGGGTTCGAATATTGGGGCACATTTACTTACCCGCCCCGTCGTGATCCCCACTGTGCATTGTCCGAAGAGGATTCGGGTCTGCCGCGACTCACTAAGATCGTGTGTCCAATTTCCTGCATGTGTCGCTTCCCCGCTGAGGTCTGTCGGAGTTCACCATCTTCTTCCTGGTGCATGTGAGTGCTCGATCTTGCGACACAATTTCGTTTTTAAATTCTGCGGTTTGTCTGAATCAGTCGCGTTGTCCGACGCCACGCCCTCCGATTTGTGTCCCATGCAAGCCGACTCCAATGCGCCACAATCCAATCACGTGCGCCAAAAACCCGGGGCAATTCAGCGCAAAAAGGAAATATTCGGGAAACCCGACAGAATCACGGTCCGCGGACCCTTAGTAAATGTGCTCCATTGTGTCAGCTTTTATTCGGTTGGTCATTACAAAACTGGCAGTGCCATACATACAGTTATCTCCATAAATTGTAATGGGAGCATGGCTTTGTATAAGAATTGACTTCCTAGGTGCAGAGGCAGTACGCTTATAAGTGTAACTTTTAAGATCTTGGATCCTTATTTAAAGTCTATAATAGTACCCTAACTATAATGTATAATTTATGGTTCTGGTCTTTTCGTAGAGGGAAGAGAGCACTAGTAGACCCCCCCCCCCCCCCAAGGCTCCTGGGGCCAGTTAAGACTACAAACTCTATGACAGATATGGTGACTTATCTATGGCATGTGTGCCAGAGGTGGCACTAAGAGTCTTCTATGTGGACACACAAGCCATCAACCCAGCACAGAGATCACCAGAGAGGACTCAAAGAATCTTCCTGCATTCCCAGGCAACTCAAGATATGCAGCACTATTTTAAAGCAACACATCATTGGCTTCACGTCATCACAAGATCATGGGAAAAGGGCCAGATTATCTTTGAGGTTCCACCTGCTGGACCCATGTTTCTTCATTTACAGGAGAACCCTGGAGAAAAGATGCAATGAGAGCCCAAATTTGCCCTTCTTCTTTCAACTGTATTGGCCTCCTCAACCCGACGGAAATGCGTCTGACGGATCCTTAGTAAATGAGCCCCTATATGTATTGGGAGTGAGAGTCCAACAGGAGCACCAACTACTAATAAGTGTGCGGTTTCTTCAACTTTTGCCCTATAGTATACGACACAAATCCCTAAGGGGTTAATGATTTATTATAGCGCACACTTATAAAACTTATAAAGTGCATTAAATTTCTTCACTACTTCTTAACTATTTGGTATGTGCACTCGCTGCTATACGTGTGCCTTAGGCGCCCCATACAATACATACATAGCTGGATTTATCACCTCACCAATGCGTTGGCTTGTCTCAGCCTGTTACACTCACATCCCTACGCTGCAATTTTTAAGGGTCGACTTCAATCAGAACAGATGGATAATTGCCAGATCCTGTTGTTCACACTACAAGAAGGTTGGCACCAGCACACAGGATCGGGTGAAGCTGCAAAAATTTGGCCAATCTCCATAAATCACAGGGGCAGCCCCTGGTTTCTACTTGTGGCTATCCTTTTACTATGGGCAGCCGTATGCTACTGTTCTCATTATAAAAGCCAACAAAACAATATACATTGAGAAAAGGACACATCCGCTCTAAAATATCCAGAAGTGTGAAGCTTATCGGGGGGGAAAGGCAATGTTTCCCTTGACTTGGGCAGGTTATTATTCATACAAGATAATCTGTTGGAACATGCAGAGCTACTTACATAACTTTCACTAGGTACACATTGCAAAGCAGCATATGTCAGGTCAGGTTTCCTAGGAAACAAACCAATGAATCATTTGGTACAGTACAATAATCTTTTCAATTTTCAAGGCTGTATTTGGCTCAGAACATGCCGAGTGAGACATGTGCAACTTGTAATGTGTCAGATCCATCAACATTTGGGAGAACTCTTCCAGAGAGAGGAGTCAAACTGATAAAATGATGACAACCCATTTTATACCCAACGTTGCTATCCATACAGGGACCATCACATGACCGTCAGAGGGACGTATATATGGCCACAAGCTTGTGGCCGTACCTACGTCCCCCATAGACGGCAATGGCTGCACGTAGTTATACGGTGCCGCACATGTACTGCTCCGTGCACAGGGAAAAGATAGGACATGTCCTATCTTTCACCGTGTTACGGCCCGGTCCGCCATGCATCGCTTTGGAGAGGGGTCACCCCTCCTCCTCTCTATCGCGGCATCTACAGCCCGGCAGGCATACATTCATGTGAACACAGCCTTAGTCTGTTGTCCAGTCAGACCGGTTGGATAGCACAGTGGGTCCACAACCTGTTACCATGTTGCTTTGGTACTCCGGATTTCAGACCTGCGTCTGATCACAAGTCCTGTGGCGGTCCAAGGACCCTCTTCATCCAGTGAGTTGTCCCCTGGAAAACGGAAGTGATGTTCTTGTCCTATAATGCAACTTATTGGATGAAGTGGGTCACTTGATCCACTGGAACAGGCTGTAAACGGATATACCAAGCGACTCGGCACTTGGAGCAAGGTAAGTTCGTTTTTATTTTTCTTACACTGGCCCATTCCTCAATCCGTTGAGGGTTTTCCAAGTAGACAAATCTAAAATCAGGCAGAGGTTTCTGATCAACAATTTTTCCTGTAAATATTCACACGTTTTGTCCATAAACATAGAATATATTTGTTCTATACAGTATAACACATATATCTATACATTTAAAATATTTATTCAAATATAAATGTTAATGCCATTGTCAGTTATGAACAAAAGGGAAAAAACATTGCAAAATAGTGATTTGGTTTGTCATCTTAAATTATAAAACATTTTGATACATGGTACTGTATGTACCCACAAATGCTATCTGTAAGAACTACAATATATACTGCAAAAAACAAGCCCAATATTGCTTCATTGGTGTAAAAAAAAACTTGTTCAAAACAGGTTAAGAACAGGGATGAGCGTTGCTATTGTTTTCCAAGCATATGAAATAGTTTTCCTCTGGCTATAGTCAACAATGTGATTTTACTGCTGCCTTGTGATTGTGTTTCTATGGTAACAGCAAATATACAAAATCTTACAAAATTTAATTCTATTTTAATACAGAAACAATTATACATAGCTGTGTGGGAGGATCCTCTAACCAGCCCTCAAGACCCTCCTAGATTAATTTTACTTACTTGTCACGTGATTAACGCAACACACAGCAAACAGAAACAGTGTCAGAAGCTGGTAGAAATCTGTGCCAGGCCCCAAATTTTAATATATTGCTTAAAATACCTTCTCACATGGAAAAGATGCACCTTATGGGTCCTCTAAGCCTCCTGAGCCCAGATGCGATGGGATCCTTTGCACTGCCACCAGTTAGATTCCTGAATACCCCCATAAAATGTGTCCTACATGCCCCGACCTCTGCCAGTTCTGGAGTTAGGAGAGAACACTGCCTGTCCTGACCTTAGCTTCACCATCAACCATAGCTATGTCCATTTCTCTCAGTGCAACGAAAATTGGGGGACAACTTAATCAACCCCTTTGGAGTTTAGTGGTAGAGTTGGTCCACATCCGCTGCATTACAAAACCATTATCACCAGTGGGAAAATGTCTAGCCATTCACTTCACCTGCCTAAACCACAACTGGGTAAACATAACATTACGTTGTAGCCAACTAGGCTCATAACATTCAAGTTAAAGGGAACCTGTCAGCAGTTTTGGTCATACAAACCTGCAGACAGTGTTAGCTATTAGCCCTGGAGATCTGTGTAAACCATACCTTTGCGTGTGATGTTAGTAGCAGCAGAACTGTAAATAACAAATTGATATTTTAAGACTGTAACTGGATTTGGAACACTGGATTTGGTGTGTGAGATCTCACAGCAAAGCCACTATCGCCCAAGTCAGGGCGACTCCAAGTTTAAAGGAGACAGAGCGTCATTGGGCCCCTTTGGAGTGAACTCACATGGCTGCATCAAAAACTAAAACAGGCTCCTGTTCCCTAAAATATTCCCCAGTTTATCATACCAAACAGCCCCTATTTTATATAAAGCCCCCCTTGGATTCCTTATGTACAAAAGCCCCCCCCCCCCGGATTCCTTATGTAGAGCTTTATGTGCCCCCCCCCCCCTAGCAGCTCTGGGCCCCGGCACTTTCCCAGGTGCGCCCAGTGCAGGCGCCGACCCTGCCCTAAGTAACTGTATTCCTCATGTAGAGCTTTATGTGGGCCCACCCAGCAGCTCTGGGCCCCGACAATTTCCCAGGTGCGCCCAGTGCAGGTGCCGACCCTGCCCTAAGAAACTTATGTTGCATGTCTATAAAGAAGACTGCTACAGCAGAGGGGAGAGGCTGTGCTGTATTTAGTGAAGATATCTCGCACACCACTGCACCCCAGTACTCCAAGTCCAGATACAATCCTGGAATATAAATTTTCACAGTCCTGCTGCTACCAGCAACACAAAGAAAGACACGGTTACAGAGATCTCCAGATGTACTACCTAACACTGTCTACAACTTTTTATGGCCTAAACTGCTGACAGAGTCCCTTTAATGAATAGACATACCAGGTATGCCAGGGAAGCAGCTGTTTTTACAGAGCAGATCCCTGTTTTGTACCCTCCAAGCACGAATATTTAAAACGATGGCTTATTAAAAGGTCATTGTGAAACGTTTCTTAGTTCAGTATGTAAACTTGGACATTAGGAGTATGAATCTGATAATGTTAAAATATGGTAAATTATGTTTATAGAATGTAAAAAAAAGGAGTAAAGTAGAGCCAACACTTATACTGTGCCTGCTGTCATAATCATCAGGTAGTAAAAATAGTTCAGGTTATGTGCCGTGTGGGGTAGACAGCAAGAAAGGTCACATCAGGCTATTAGCTTTAACCCATTATGATTCCTTGCAGTGCTGATCCGGAGGAAAGGAAAGGATGTCATATTAATCTCTAGATAATGACACATTGGGGGTCATTTACTAAGGGCCCGATTCGCGTTTTCCCGACGTGTTACCCGAATATTTCCGATTTGCGCCGATTGTACCTGAATTGCCCCGGGATTTTGGCGCACGCGATCGGATTGTGGCGCATCGGCGCCGGCATGCGCGCGACGGAAATCGGGGGGCGTGGCCGAACGAAAACCCGACGGATTCGGAAAAACCGCCGCATTTAAGAACCGAAAATGTGTCGCTCGGGACCCGCTTACCTTCACTCAGACGGCCTCGGTGAATTCCGGCGCGTTAAAATGCTTTTCAGCGCAGCAGCGCCACCTGGTGGACGGCGGAGGAACTACCTTATTAAATCCTGGCCGGACCCGAATCCAGTGCAGAGAACCCGCCGCTGGATCGCGACTGGACCGGGTAAGTAAATGTGCCCCATTGTATGATTTGTGGTTAACATTCCGGATATCAGTGACTTGTTACTGATGGATCTGACCTTGGCATTTTGCAAGTCTCAACAATTTTCTCACTGTACAATAAAGTAAATTATCATCACTTTCCCAAAATTCCAGATCAAGACTTATTTCCTATTGTTTATCATTATAAGGGAGCACACTGCCCCTCACCTTATGGATCTGAAGATCTTATATGTTGGTTCAGGTGATATCTCTGGATATACTGACATCTGTTCACTTTCTGTACACAATTTTTCACCAGATTTCCATTGAACAGGCTCTATCTGTATTTGTCATTTTTCTTTTAGCCAGTAATGGAGACTATACAGCTACTATACAGTACAGAACAAAAGTTTGGACACACCTTCTCATTCAAAGAGTTTTCTGTATTAACATGACTATAAAAATTATACTAAAGGCATCAAAACTATGAATTAACACACGTGGAATTATATACTTAACAAAAAAGTTTGAAACAACTTATATTCTAGGTTCTTCAAAGTAGCCACCTTCTTCTTTGGAACCAAAAATCTCAAATTTGGACTCATCAGGCCAAAGCACAGATTTTCACTGGTCTAATGTCCATTCCTTGTGTTCTTTAGCCCAAACAAGTCTCTTGTGCTTGTTGCTTGTCCTTAGCAGTGGTTTCCTAGCGGCTATGTTACCATGAAGGCTGCTGTACACAGTCTCCTCTTACCAGATGTTGTAGAGATGTGTCTGCTGCTAGACCTCTGTGCGGCAGGGTCCTGGTCTCTAATCTGAGCTGCTAGTAACTTGTGATTTCTGAGGCTGGTGACTCGGATGAACTTATCCTCCACAGCAGAGGTGACTCTTGGTCTTCCTTTCCTAGGGTGGTCCTCATGTCAGCCAATTTCTTTGTAGCGCTTGATGGTTTTTGTAACTTCACTTTCAAAGTTTTTCCAATTTTTCAGACTCACTGACATTAATTTCTTAAAGTAACGATGGCCACCTTTTTTTACTTAGCTGCCTTTTTCTAGCCATAATGCAAATTTTAACAGTCTATTTAGTAGGACTATCAGGTGTATATCCACCTGACTTCTGCACAACACAACTGATGGTCCCAGCCCCATTTATAAGGCAACAAATCCCACTTGTCCTGACAGGACACACCTGTGATGTGAAAACCACTTTAGGTGACTACCTCTTGAAACACATCAAGAGAAAGCCAAGAGTTGGCAAAGCAGTAATCAAAGCAGGACCTATAATATAAGACCTATTTTCAGTTATTTCACACTTTTTTGTTAAGTATATAATTCCACATGTGGTAATTCATAGTTTTGATGCCTGCAGTGTGAATCTACAATTTTTATAGTCATGAAAATACAGAAAACTCTTTGAATGAGAAGATGTGTCCAAACCTTTGGTCTGTACTGTATCTGTATGTCTCCAACTCAGTGAATGTGGAGTAAAATCAGGAGAGTCTCCTTGACTATAACCTCTAAATTCATTTGCAATAGCAGCAGCCTGAATGACACCACACAGCAGTACTGAGCAGTATAGATGTGAACCCTATACAGCTGAAAGCCACCAGCATCTCTATGTGTCTCCGTTCTGCTTCTGTGCATCTGCTCACTATTCTCCCTCCCCTTCATGAACTTTGATGCTGCTATCTCAATGAGATAATTACACAATTCACTGCTGTACCCAATTAAAATATGAATGAAGTATTTGTAATGAAGGAAACTCAACAGAAAAAAAGAATACCTTAATTTGATTTCTATTATAAATTGCTATTTATACAGTTCGAATATAGACTGATGTCATCTCAATTAAAATGTGTTAATACTGTAAATACGTTGCGTTACTAATGTTGAATCTGGGTCAGAGACTGTAATATATTGTAGAGTTTCATTCAAAACAAAAAGCACAAAGGAAATAATTTGTGCTAAATATCTCAGAATCTCTGTTTGGCTGCATTCACACACATGTATGGGGGACATATATACGTCCGACGTATGTACGGCCGATATACGTCCCCCGTACACTTCTATGGGCTCACAGCCCTTACGGGAGCGGTACGGTGCAGCACACGTGCAGCACCGTACCGCTCCGTAGCCCGGGAAAAGATAGGACATGTCCTATCTTTTCCCGTATTACGGCGCCGAGGCCCATATCTTCCTATGGAGAGGGGCGGGGGTGAGCCGTGCTCACCTCCTCCTCTCCCCGCGCTGCCGTGTGCGGGCACACGGCAGTGTGCATGTAGCCTTTGTCTGACAAAACGCCACAATTTGACCATCTGTGCAAGTCAAATAAATCGCCTGTAGAATAAATAGATATAGAAAAAATAAGTGAACATACATCAACCCTACCCGCTCCCATTATGTGTTATAGAGTAGAGCTCTGCCCTGCCCTAAGTTTTCAGCACACATCAGGTAGGGGAGAGTGCAGAGGGAGCAGGGAGGTGGGGGAGGAGTGCGGAGGGAGCAGGGAGGTGGGGGAGGAGTGCAGAGGGAGCAGGGAGGTGGGGGAGGAGTGCAGAGGGGGGCGTCTTATTGCCAGAGCTCCCGAAGACACCCTGCAACACTTGGGCTTGATTTACATTAAAATCTAATTCAATTTTTACTTAAAGTTGTAGTCCAAATCCCCAAATAAACATAGGGCTGTATTCATCCTACTGGGAACTACCCAGCAGAGGTAAAAATATTTTCAACAATTCTTTTCCATTAGGCATGTCTCTGCATGTATATGTACCTGTGTCTTTGCCTACTTTGAGAGCTTCAGCATTTCCCTGTTCTCACCATGCTGCCCTCTGCAAATATATACAGCTTCCACTCTCTAACTGCTCTAGGCTGTTGTCATGGCATCACCCACTGTATCCCTCTTATCACTATCAGTCCTCAGTTACAGAAACAGGAAAGGACAGAGGGAGCAGGATGAATCATAAGTCTACTGCTACAGGAAGGAACCATATGTTGTATCAGAGGTCCAACTCAAAACTTTCCCCAAACCATGACACTTTACCGAGCAACTTTCACTGACTTCTTTACACACTTTGGGTTCAGTCTTTCCCCAGTTTGTTGACCAACATAATGTTTCCCATGAGACCCAAATTAATGAAATCACTAAAATGAAATGAACTGTAGACCACTTCTCCTATTTTACACAATATGCTCCTTCGAAAAAGTTAGTCTAGCCTTTTGATCCTTTATAATAATGTGTGGTATGGTCACTGCAGAGTGGACTTGAGACCAAATGCTGTTAAATGTTGGGATATTGTATCACAAGACAGATCCTTTCAGTGCTAAACTCTCAAACAATTGCAGTTCTGAAACGATTACAAATGGAGATTCTCCACATTATCCTGTCCTCTCTTGCATTTGTATTTTGAGGGTGACTACAGGGGGACTTAAATGAGTTTGTGATGTTGTAATGACGCAATATTCTAGAAATCAAAGACTTGGAAAAACTAAACTTCTCTTGTTTTGGCTTATAGGGTCACGCTTTTTGGCCCTCATCTGGAGGGTTCCTGCCACTTGGAAACGGCACAGCATTTTTGCAAACTCTGTGAAAACTGAGTGCCAGTTTTATGAGGTTTGTGATAATTAAGGAAATTAGCACCAGGTGCCATATTAACACAAATATTGTGTATATACACTCACCGGCCACTTTATTAGGTACACCTGTCCAACTGCTCGTTAACACTTAATTTCTAATCAGCCAATCACATGGCGGCAACTCAGTGCATTTAGGCATGTAGACATGGTCAAGACAATCTCCTGCAGTTCAAACCGAGCATCAGTATGGGGAAGAAAGGTGATTTGATGCCTCTGAATGTGGCATGGTTGTTGGTGCCAGAAGGGCTGGTCTGAGTATTTCAGAAACTGCTCATCTACTGGGATTTTTACGCACAACCATCTCTAGGGTTTACATCCAGTGAGTGGCAGTTCTGTGGGCGGAAATGCCTTGTTGATGCCAGAGGTCAGAGGAGAATGGGCAGACTGGTTCGAGCTGATAGAAAGGCAACAGTGACTCAAATCGCCACCCGTTACAACCAAGGTAGGCAGAAGAGCATCTCTGAACGCACAGTACGTCGAACTTTGAGGCAGATGGGCTACAGCAGCAGAAGACCACACCAGGTGCCACTCCTTTCAGCTAAGAACAGGAAACTGAGGCAACAATTTGCACAAGCTCATCGAAATTGGACAGTAGAAGATTGGAAAAACATTGCCTGGTCTGATGAGCCTCGATTTCTGCTGTGACATTCGGATGGTAGGGTCAGAATTTGGCGTCAACAACATGAAAGCATGGATCCATCCTGCCTTGTATCAACAGTTCAGGCTGGTGGTGGTGGTGTCATAGTGTGGGGAATATTTTCTTGGCACTCTTTGGGCCCCTTGGTACCAATTGAGCATCGTTGCAACACCACAGCCTACCTGAGTATTGTTGCTGACCATGTCCATCCCATTATGACCACAATGTACCCTGTAACATCTGATGGCTACTTTCAGCAGGATAATGCCCCATGTCATAAAGCTGGAATCATCTCAGACTGGTTTCTTGAACATGACAATGAGGTCACTGTACTCAAATGGCCTCCACAGTCACCAGATCTCAATCCAATAAAGCAGGGATCCCCAAACTTTTTACATAGGGGGCCGTTCCCTGGTGTCTCAGACCGTTGGAGGGCCGGACTAAAGTTAAAAAAAAGAAGAAATTCCTCTGTACACTGCACATATCTTATTTTAATAATAGTATTTAATAATATTTTAGTAATATGCCCCCATAGTCAGTAATATGCTCTCCGCCAGTAGTCAATAATATGTCCCCTCAGTATAAACATGCCCCCTCATCATTAACATGCCCCACTCATTTATGTCCTCATAATAAACATTTCCCCCTCATGGTGTAATGTCCCCTCATGCATGCCCCCCTCATGGTATAATGTCCCCTCATGCATGCCCCCCTCATGGTATAATGTCCCCTCATTCATGCCCCCTCCCCATAGTATAATGTCCTCTCATGCATGCCTCCCCCTCCTCATGGTATAATGTCCCCTCATGCATGCCCCCCTCATAATATGATGTCCCCTTCTCCATGCCCCCCCTCCTCATGGTATAATGTCCCCTCATGCATGTCCCCCCTCATAATATGTCCCCTTCTCCATGCCCCTCTCATGGTATAATGTCCCCTCATGCATGCCCCCCCTCCTCATGGTATAATGTCCCCTCATGCATGCCCCCCTCCTCATGATATAATGTCCCCTCATGCATGCCCCCCTCCTCATGATATAATGTCCCCTCATGCATGCCCCCCCTCCTCATGATATAATGTCCCCTCATGCATGCCCCCCTCCTCATGATATAATGTCCCCTCATGCATGCCCCCCCTCCTCATGGTATAATGTCCCCTCATGCATGCCCCCCTCCTCATGATATAATGTCCCCTCATGCATGCCCCCCCTCCTCATGATATAATGTCCCCTCATGCATGCCCCCCTCCTCATGATATAATGTCCCCTCATGCATGCCCCCCCTCCTCATGGTATAATGTCCCCTCATGCATGCCCCCCCCCTCATGGTATAATGTCCCCTCATGCATACCCCTACTCATGGTATAATGTCCCCCATGCATGCCCCTTCTCCATGCCCCCCCCCCCCCCTCCTCATGGTATAATGTCCCCTCATGCATGTCCCCTTCTCCATGCCCCCCTCCTCATGGTATAATGTCCCCTCATGCATGCCCCTCCTCATGGTATAATGTCCCCTCATGCATGCCCCTCCTCATGGTATAATGTCCCCTCATGCCCCCCCTCCTCATGGTATAATGTCCCCTTCTCCATGCCCCCCTCCTCATGGTATAATGTCCCCTCATGCATGCCCCTCCTCATGGTATAATGTCCCCTCATGCATGCCCCTACTCATGGTATAATGTCCCCTCATGCATGCCCCTCCTCATGGTATAATGTCCCCTCATGCATGCCCCTCCTCATGGTATAATGTCCCCTCATGCATGCCCCTACTCATGGTATAATGTCCCCTCATGCATGCCCCTACTCATGGTATAATGTCCCCTCATGCATGCCCCCCTCATGGTATAATGTCCCCTCATGCATGCCCCTCTCATGGTATAATGTCCCCTCATGCATGCCCCTCTCATGGTATAATGTTCCCTCATGCATGCCCCTCTCATGGTATAATGTTCCCTCATGCATGCCCCTACTCATGGTCTAATGTCCCCTCATGCATGCCCCCCTCCTCATGGTATAATGCCCCCTCATCATAACCAGAGTCCCCACAATCCACTAAAATGGCCAGCATCATTATTAAACAAAAATCTCATACATACCTGGGTCCAGCGTGTTCCTTCAGCAGCCTCTTCTGCTCTCCCCACATCCGACTGACCCGTCAGCTCTGGAAGAGCAGGGAGAGAGGGCGACCTCTTGTGGCGGTGATTAACATTGCGAGGAGCCAATGTCTCCTCACGTCAATTGGGCCTCCTCACAGCACCCGGGTTCGCAGAGGTAACAAATGACAGCAGCGCTGTTCCGTCAGTGAGCATGATGGCGCAGGGGTGCCCCTGCGGGGGCCGGATAGAAAGGGTCCACGGGCCGCATGTGGCCCGCGGGCCGTAGTTTGAGGACCCCTGCAATAAAGCATCTTTGGGATGTGGTGGAACGGGAGATTCGCATCATGGATGTGCAGCCGACAAATCTGCGGCAACTGTGTGATGCCATCATGTCAATATGGACCAAAATCTCTGAGGAGCTTCCAGCACCTTGTTGAATCTATGCCACGAAGAATTGAGGCAGTTCTGAAGGCAAAAGGGGGTCCAACCCGTAACTAGCATGGTGTACCTAATAAAGTGGCCGGTGAGTGTAGATTCCTCTGTCCTATAGGTTTTATACATTGTTTATTTCCCAGCACAGCCTAGAAACATTAGCTAGATCACACATGTCTATGGAGTGGCATTCATCTCTGATCATCCATGTCTGTACATTATGTTTATCTCTCCCGTCCAATCCTCTTTCCGTGCTTCACAATCACTGCACTTATTTACTGAGTAGTTACAGTTCTCGTAAAGTCCCCACAAAAGCTTCTGAAGAACAAATAAACTCGGGAACTTGCGGATGTCTGGAGAACAAAGGCCTGGCATCTCTTGGGCTCTGATTTTTTTTTTGCTAAAGATCTTTTTTAAAACGTTTCTGATGCAAACAGTCACTGTGAGTCAGTTCCCACTAATTTCCCCAGGAAATAGAGAAACTTTTGAGCTGTCATCAGGATGAAGCTATGTAAATAGTGCAAAACAATGCAAGTGATTCAATTAAAGAAGTGGGGAGCCGAAGGGAGGAAATAAAGCAAAAATAAATTTTACTTACACATTTTGGTGAAAAAGGTTTCAGCTTATAATAGGAAAGGCTCTGGTAACACCACCAGACTTCTGGCTCATTAGCATATTTTTAAAAGTTGATTTGAGAAGGCAGGAGGCCATGGATAACACATATAAGAAGATACTCAGAGATCCAGGCACCGTGACTGTGATTAAGTGTCCCTGGTTTATGATAGATATTTTTTTAAGTGAAGTCTACAAGCATTAGCTCCCTCTAGTGTTGACTTCAGGCAGACAGTATTTTATCTAATATATTGTCCATGGTTCTGGGTTGTCAGACAGTAAGAGAGGTCAGCAGCATTTCATCAGTAAGCAAGATATCATTTTTAATTTCTCTCAATCCTTGATTATTCAACTGATTAAAGAGGCAGCGAGGGGCTGAAATGGAAAAGCTTAGTCCACTGTACACAAGACGTTTAGTCTTTTTGAGTTAAGTATCTTCAGATACACCCATGGTTCATTGGTAAGTGACATGGCTTTAGAAAAAAACCATAGCTCTTGAATGATGTAACCTTGGAAGATCATTTCAAAAAAGGAAATATGAGCATATGTCATAAATGGAAAAAACTGCCCTCAGTTTCAAACTAAATTATTTTCCTGTTGGCAGAAAAAAAATCCTTAGAAGTTCGTGTCAATAAAATTTGTTGGAAGACTCAGAAACTTTTTATTTACTGCGCTGTATGTCTTTTATTGAAAAATAAATTCATGTACATGTTTCTTGTGGTAAAAGTGTAACTATGATTTTATAATGATAGGGGACATATACAAATATAATATTACATTACAGAGTACAAACTGTCATATGGAACAATAGGAGTGAGGGCACCGCAAGAGCTTTCTTTTCAGAGTTATGCCATTTTTATCTCCTAAGCTACTTGTCAGAAATCTTCCTCAGCAGTGCAGATGGGCAGAGACTAACCACTTCCTGCTTTTGTCCTGGGATGAGTTAATTATAAGCTACTCTCACTTCCCATGATGCTGTGTGTTGTCTCATGGAGTAACTTATAAAATACAGTAAGTCTACTAAGCTTTACATAGTCTTTTCATACATATAGTGACAAGTCTGGCAGCTTTTATGACATGGTGTGGAATAACTCGGAAGAAGTATTAGAATCCAGCAGTAAACCAGTTACATAAAGTGTAGACTGTGCTCTGTGAGATAGTGTCCAGAGAGCAGGTCCAGGAGGAAGGTTGCTGCAGAGGAGTCTAGGATACATCTTCAGCTGCAGAGAGAGAGAAACAGTTTTGCAGAATTACAAACTGAGATGGAGGAACTGATAGGGAACAAGAGCTTCTTCCTCACTATTCGAAGCAGTAGAGTTCTGCATTGGAAGATCTGCAGACACACGGCTCTACTGCTAGCTATACACAGAGAGCATCAAATAACTTCTCCCTCCATCCAAAGTGAGGATGAGGCAGCAACCCCTGCCCTCCAACCCCTAAAACCAGCAGTTAACACAAGAAATTCTAGGGTTCTAACAAAGGACAGTTTCAGATAGATATGCAGCACAATCTGTGTAGACAGCAATGGCAAGGTTAGGCTAAACTGAGGAGGATAGCAAAGAGACTGCTGGTAATGAAAGTAAAAGACAAAGTTGCCCTACATCACAAGATGCTAAAGAGCAGAGTTGTTCTTTAGCGTCATAGAAAATTTTAGGGTCTGCACAATAACAAAGACATAGGTTACATGTTCATTATTAGCCTTACCTTTAATCCTGGAGAAGCTGGTAGCAGGCCAATGTATCTAAGTGAAAAAAGGGTGGGCATCAATCTACTTGCTATATCATTCATTTGTGCCATTAACAAAAGCCTTATCTGAATTCAGGGTTTCCACTAGGAATTTTGGCCCCCTGACTGTAAGATTTTTGTGGGCCCCCTCCAATGGCGTCCATTCCCACGTTGATACATACATACATAGCATTGTATACACATTTTTTTTGACCAAAACATATTTAAGCCATGACAAGCTACACTCTGCACGTGCCCACTCAGTATATAGAAAGCCCCTAAATATGCACTCTCAGTGTATAGATAGCCCATGCACGTGCCCAAACAGTATATAGATAACCCCTGCATGTGCCCACTCAGTATATACTGTAGATAGCCCCTGCATGTGCCCACTCAGTATATACTGTAGATAGCCCCTGCATGTGCCCACTCAGTATATAGATAGCCTCTGCACGAGCCCACTCAGTATTAAGATAGCCCCTGCACGTGCCCACTCAGTATATAGATAGCGCCTGCACGTGCCCACTCAGTATATAGATAGCCCCTGCATGTGCCCACTCAGTATATAGATAGCCTCTGCACACGCCCACTCCGTATTAAGATAGCCCCTGCACGTGCCCACTCAGTATATAGATAGCCCCTGCACATGCCTATTCAGTATATAGATAGCCCCTGCACGTGCCCTCTCAGTATGCCCCCTTTAATGAAATTTCCACCCCAGTTGCCCCCCTTAAATTAAATGCCCACCCCAGATGCCCCCTTTACATAAATCCCACCCCTATCACAAATGTTATGTTGACACCATGATGGCGGCCCGGCTGAATTGCATGTATGACTTCATAGAACCCAATAGTGAGTTGTATTATGTTTTTATATTTTCTTTGTTACTACTTTCATTTACTATAATACTTCACTAAAAATGAGTCTTCCATGAATTATTTTTTAATGATTGATGGGATCATTCCCAATTAAGCCAAACATCTGTAAGATTGTAACCTATAAGTCTATTTCATTAAAAGTTGTCTCCACACAAAGTCAGATGTAGGTGGATGAGTGTCAGATTATACCCAAATATTACTCATTTCCTATGAGCTCAACCACCAATGAATGTTCTGGCCCAGAACTTTTGCATAACTTTTTAAGTAAAATTATTCTTTACTTTTAGGATCTTTTATGTGTGATCTCAATATATTTTGGCAACTTTCACATCTGTGCCTTTGTTGCAAATATTGGTAAAAATCAAGGCAATGAAACTGAAATTACAAAAACCGAAATAAAAGCCCTGTAGATCCCATGTCTATTATAATGGATGTTTATAATGGGTATGAGTAGTACTACCAGGGGTAAACCTAACGGTCTGCTGCCTGAGGCGAGCTATAGAACTGCACTGCTCCACCCCATCCAGTAGGTGTATAACACATTGGGGCTCATTTTCCTACCTGTCCACGGAGTTCACAGAAAGTGAATTGTCTGACGATAATTCACTAAGATCGTGCGCCCGATATCCTGCAAGTGTCGCTTCCCCGCTCGGGTCCCCGGAGTTCACCTTCTTCTTCCTGGTGCATGTAAGTGCATTGTCTTGCAACACAATTTGAAAGTTAAATCCTGCGCTCAGTCCAAATCAGTCGGATCGTCCGACGGCACGCCCCCCAATTTGTGTCGCATGGAAGCCAGCGCAGCTGCGCCAAAAAGAGATTGCATGCGACATAATCCCAGAGCAGACACCTGTTAAATACTTGTCCAAAAATGAAAATTTGATCCATGACCCTTAGTCAATAAGTCTGATTATTGTTTCAGCACTTGGGTTCTCTATACAGTGTATCACACCCATACTGACATCGGATAGGGAAGAGACACTATTTGTAAGTGTCAGGTCCTGCAGTTTTTTAGCAGTTGACTGCACCCCTGATGCTGCTCCCTATTTTGTTCCAGGTGGTGATGCCTGAGGCAAGGGACTCAACTTGCATCATGGCTGGTCCACTCCTGAGAACAACAAAGGGGATTGGTCTTGTAAAATGGATGTAGCCTAACACTATAGGGCTGTACACAGAATGTTTGTGCATTTTTTCTGTTGTGAACTTATAGAGGTTTAAACTTATATTAGACTTAGGTCCCTTGGCTATAAGTAGAGATGAGCTGACCCAAATTCGGTCGGCATCCTCCATTCAACATGTTGCTTGATGGGTTGCAGAGCAGCCAATCAGGAAGCTTTGCTTATTGATACATTTTGATCCGGAATGTCCAACGAAGATTCGGAGCTGCCGCGATTCACTAAGATCATGCGTCTAATTTCCTGCATGTGTCGCTTCCCTGCTCAGGTCCGCCGGAGTTCACCTTCTTCTTCCCGGTGCATGTGAGTGCAGATCTTGTGACACAATTTCATTTTTAAATCCTGCGGTTTGTCCGAATCAGTCGGGTTGTCTGTCGTCCACGCCCCTCGATTTGTGTCGCATGAAAGCCGGCACCGATTTGCCACAATCCGATTGCGTGCGCCAAAAACCAGGGGCAATTCAGGGCAAAAAGGAAAAATTCGGGAAACCCGACGAAAATGCGTCCGACGGACCCTTAGTAAATGTGCCCCACAATTTGAAATTGGCTTCTCTAGTCCGGCATTGGCCCAAGTTTCCTGGTGAGGACCCTAATGATACATCGCTTTGATTATTACTAGAAAATCCTTCTTCTTTTATTGCTTCCTATTCATCAACTAAAATGACATGCAATTATCCTGCATTTGGGTGGAATTACTAAAAAAACATAGAAGGGTTAACCAGAGGTTAACGTGACATCCCATGATGCAGTTTGTGCATTGTTAGCGTATATTCAGCGTATTACCAGGTCGGCTGCCATATGTCAAACACTAAATTACACTCTTCATAAATTGTGCATGAGAGGTCTTTTCTTGGCAGGTACACGCTGTTATACTTCATGATCAATAATTTGTTTCCACTGTTGCAGTGGAAACCGTTTGTCACCGAAAAATACATAATGGGGAACGGAAAATAGATTTGTCCTCTGCTGATTTACTAATTAAAGTAATGCTGAAATATGGTGTTCGGGTTTATGATACGTGCGCTGTATATACAGCAGAGGAGCACGGCTGATATAATAGCTAATTGGAAGGTGCCAAAAGACATGCGAAAGAATGTTACATATTTGACCTATATATTTGTTTATGTATCATAACACATATAGCAGCTGCATACAGCACTGTAGGTTTTTTCTGTCGTATCCAATGTCTTTAACCCCTTATCGCCGATGCTAGTTTTCAGCTTAAAGAACATCTACCACCAGGATGAAGGATTGTAAACCAAGCACACTGACATACTGGTGTGTGCCCCCTCCATTAAAACCAATGGAGCCCAGAGCCTCATTTGCATAATTTTAAAGCCTTTTTTTTAGTAAAAATCAGGGAATAAGAATCTAAAAGAAAAGCAGATCCTGCTGTGTACTTACATGGATCTACAAATACATGGATGACAATCCAAAGAGATGGTGTAGAGTCTCCGCACTATTCAGCCCTATAAGGCCCCACACGGGTATTAATGGGGATTGAATCGTAGGGGCAAAGAACTGCGTCCTGACGGCTCCAGTGTTTTCCCTGTACTGCACCGGTTCTTGAATAAAGTAGTTTCACATGTATGGTGAGTGCCGCCTTCTCTTCTTACATAAATACATGGATGAAATGTATAATAACGTTTTAAATAGGAAATTATTTAGTAAAACTGGTGGATAGTAAAATACATTTTAGCGACAAGAGCCAAACAGCAGCTAATAAGGTTTGTAATAGTCTATTGCAGTGGTGGCGAACCTATGGCACGGGTGCCAGAGGTGGCACTCATAGCCCTCTCTGTGGGCACCCAGGCCATCAGCCAGCACAAAGGTCACCATTCAGGACTCAAGACCTGAATCAAGGAGGTGTGGACAGAGCTTAATTATCATTGTAGCCCCTTCTCCAGACCTGCTAAGCCCCCCATTAGAGGGAAACTACAATAATAATACGAATTTCTCCTGTATTGGTGTCCTCAGGGCGCCAATACGTTTGAAAGCTGTTACTTTAAATTGGCCTTTGTGAAAAATATATGGCTTTTGCTTGTAGTTTCGGCACTCGGTACCTAAAAGGTTCGCCATCACTGGTCCATTGTAATGGTCTGTGACAACGACCTGCAATAAACTTTAGGTGCTCTAAAGTGTATACACCTTTTGTACCTTATGCACAGACACTGAACCAGCAGGGGGCTGCATGTTGTAAAACAAGACTATTTTAATAAGTGTATTTTAACATTTTTTCATGAAACCCAAATTGATTGAAATGACTGTAAAATAAGATTCATAAATGAGCCCACGCTTCAATCCAACATATGCACAAAGTTAATTTGAGAAGCATCTGTCCCAAAATATATTGTGACTTTAAATTTATACAAGATTTTGGAAAGGATAGACATTTCCTTCCTGATCTTCTATAAATGTATTCCATATAGATTAGACATACGGGTTACTCATCTGTAGCGCACGCTACATAGGAAGGTTAGGCGGTACTTTTTATTATGGGGCTTTAGCATGACTTACAGTATGTACTTGTCACAGCTCTCGCCAATTTCTCCCACAGTGTGAATGTACAAAATTAGTCTTCTGAATGAGACTTAAGACATTAATTACAAGAGCGGCTGACAGCTTGGGAACTGCAAAGTGTTACCATTCCCTCTCTCTCTACCTCCTACTCCTAACTTTGCTCTTATGTGCCTTTCAATGTTGCGAACACTATTCAGAATATACAAAGAAAAGTAATTGATATTTGGATGAAATCTGACATCCATTTTTCTAATTTTATGTCTCATTGAAAAAAAAAATGTTTTTTTAATATGTTTGATTATTGAAGTGTTCTGCTTGTTTTCTTTTCATCTGTACCTTACCTGACCTCTATTGCCATTATGGGGGTCATTTACTAAGGGTCCGAATCGCTTTTCTTCGTCGGATTTCCCAAATTTGTCCCATTTGCCACGGGTTTTTGGCGCACGCGATCGGATTGTGGTGTATCGGCGCCGGCATGCACGTGATGGAAACCGGGGGGGCGTGGCTGTAGGAAAACCCAACGGATTTGGAAAAAACACAGAATTTAAAAAAAATATATGTCGCTTGACACGCGTTTACCTGCGCCCAGCAACGGATGGTGAACTCCAGTGAACTCTGGCGAACTTCAGTGCAGCAGCGACACTTTCTGGACATCGGGCGCACTACCTTAGTGAATCCCGGCAGACCCGAATCCTCGACGGAGAACGCGCCGCTGGACCGGGTAAGTAAATCTCCCCCTATGTGTCTTAAGGAGTACTGTGAAGTTTTATATGGATTATTGAAATACATTACAGAGGTTGTCTCAGGATAATGGGCATCGAAAAGGGGCAAAGTCCTTCTTACTTCTTCCTTCTTACTTATATAAATGTCTCAAGAGTTGTGGGAGCTAAATCTTAATAGGGCATCTACCACCAGGAGGAAAGACTGTATGTAAATGAGCCTGAGGGAAACATTTTGTATAAATTGGGGGGTTTCAGCATGGGGGGAGGATAAAATCCACCCAAGTGGGCCCCCAACCCGATAATATTACCACCAAATATATCAAAATAGGACTGGCACTGTCCCTTAGCTTGTATCAAATCATATCTGCTTTACTGGAAGGAATCTAACTAAGGGTGGAGACTATTATGCACAACATGGTGGTGCAACGGATTATCATACACTTCAAAAAGAAAAAACAGATTCCATGCATGCACCTTAAAATTCTAAACTTTATTTATTGCAGGGAGCAAGCAACATGCCAAAAGGTACAGAATTGAATCACGAGAAAAAGGTCAAGTAACGTAGCAGAGGTCGTATACATCGAAATGCAAAGCAATAACAACCGGCAATAGGGAAAGGTACAAGTAAAGTAGCAGAACTAGCGAGGAGTTATGCGACTGAGCAGATATAGAAAGGAGTTCCTGGACATGCCTCCAGGAGCTGACTGGATCAGCCGTCCATCACTCGAGTAACTTTAGCTGTACAGGGCTGGGCTGCAGAGAGTTGCTTGTATTTCAATTAATCACAACACAGCAGCAGCCTAAGCCACAGTTCAGACTCACAAAACACAAAGGGAAATTAATGGCACCTAAGTCGCACTATACAGACAAAGAAGGACTTTGGCACAGATGTTACATTCTGTTTTTAATCCCTTAGCGCTCTGCGTCCTATATATCGGACGCTGAGTTGATGCCGGTTCAGCTCAAGATCTGAGCCGAAGCGGCATCGGGGAAACACGGGGTGCGGCTGTGACTGATAGCCGACTCCCCAGTGTCTAACCAGTTAAATGACGCGGTCAGTGCAACCGCTGCATTTAACTTGCCTGTCTTGTCTTTTCCCCAAGATTAGCCCCACCGCGCCGTTTTCAGGGGGGCGCCGATCGTTGCTATGGCAACCCTGGGGTCCGATCAGGACCCCAGAGCTGCCTGTAAAAACTGCCTGAAAGATGGCGTTTCTGATGTCATCTTAAAGGCACAGTGTCAGCCTAAGCATGTGCATAGGCTGACACTGCTAATACCCTGCAATACATCAGTATTGCAGAGTATTATCATGAATAAGCAATCAGATGATTGCTTGTTCATGTCCCATGGTGGAAACAGTAAAAAAGTAAAAAAAAAAGGTTATTCAATAAAAAATAATCAGTCAGATCGTCCGACGACCCGCACCCCGATTTATGTTGCATGAAAGACAGTGCAGCTGCGCCACAATCTGATCGCATGCGACACAATCCCCAGTTAAATCCCTGTCTCAGCAGCGCAAATCCAACGAAAGTGCGGCCGCGTAGTTAATAAGCCCTGTGGGGATTTGGCCCAGTAGAGACCGTGGGAGCGGGGTGCTAGGATGCAGTTTCAAGACAGGGACACCAGGATACAGTCCAAACAGGTCTCGCCTGCGTTTATTGCAGCAAAATAAAACCAGCCTTTACATACAGGTATTTAAATAAACAAAAGAAAACCTACCCGTCAGGGTGCTAACTATACAATGAGTCCACTAACTCACGCTAAACAAAAATCACGTGGCTGCTCCAGACACACAGGTCAGAGCTGTGTCCTCTCAGCCTCCTTCCACAGAGAGACAACCCACTCAGCTCTGCTGAGTCCTTTTATCCAGGCTAATTAGGCTGCTCCCATCACCTGTGTCCAAGGTGCTGGACAAACCCACCTCAGCACTAAGGCCTTGCATAGAAGCAAAACCTAGGGGAAACATACCGCCCATCCACAGTTAACCCCTTCAGTGTCTCACATACCCTCCCCCTCTGTTTGACCCTGTGGGGGCGAACACTTTTGGCCATTAGACAGTGGGTACGAGACAGGGCATCGGCATTCCCATGCAATTTTCCTGCTCGATGTTCCACCGTGAATTTAAAATTCTGGAGCATTAGGAACCACCTTGTGACCCTGGCGTTCCTCTCCTTGGCCTGACTCATCCAGGTTAGGGGAGAGTGATCGGTCACCAGTGTAAACTGCCGCCCTACCAAATAATACTTCAGGGATTCCAGAGCCCATTTGATCGCCAAGCACTCCCTCTCAACTATACTATAGTTCTTTTCAGGAGGTGTGAGCTTGCGGCTCAGGAACGTTACAGGATGCTCCTCACCCTCCACTACTTGGGACAGGACAGCCCCCAAGCCCACGTCAGAAGCGTCAGTCTGCACAACAAAGGTCTTGGTGAAGTTAGGGGTGATCAGTACCGGTCCCTCGCACAAAACCGTCTTAAGTCGCTGAAACGCCCCCTCAGCCTCTTCACTCCACTTTACCATCACCGCCCTGCTACCCTTAGTCAGGTCAGTCAGAGGTGCCGCTATTGTCGCAAAGTCGGGGATAAATTGGCGATAATAGCCCACTATGCCCAAAAAAGCCCTCACTTGCTTCTTGGTCAAAGGTCGTGGCCACTGCTGGATCGCCTCTACTTTGTTTACTTGGGGTTTGATGACCCCTCGCCCAATACGGTACCCCAGGTAACGGGCCTCTTCCAGTCCCAGTGCACACTTTTGGGGGTTCGCTGTCAGCCCTGCCGCCCTCAGGGAGTCTACCACTGTTTGTACTTTGGCCAGATGACTCTCCCAGTCGTTACTATAGACTATAATGTCATCCAAGTAGGCCGAGGCATAACTCCGGTGAGGTTTTAGCACGAGATCCATTAACCTCTGGAATGTGGCGGGAGCCCCATGTAGCCCAAAGGGGAGTACCACGTACTGAAAAAGCCCATCAGGGGTAACAAAAGCGGTCTTCTCTTTAGCCCTGTCAGTCAGGGGTACCTGCCAATACCCTTTCGTCAGGTCAAGGGTGGAGAAGAACCTAGCCTGTCCAAGTCGTTCTATCAACTCGTCAACCCTGGGCATGGGATAGGAATCAAACTTGGACACCTCGTTCAACTTCCTAAAATCATTGCAGAACCGTAGGGAACCATCCGGTTTAGGAATCAACACAATAGGACTCGACCAGTCACTTTTAGACTCCTCGATAACCCCCAGGTCTAACATCTGCCTGACTTCTTCGGCTATGGCAAGCCGGCGCGCTTCAGGGACCCGATAAGGTTTTTGGTGTACCCGGATGTGGGGTTCGGTTATGATGTCATGCTTGATGACTGAAGTACGTCCCGGTAACTTAGAGAACACATCCATATTTCGGAGCACAAACTCCTTCGCTTCCTGAATCTGGGCCCTGGAGAGGGACTCCGAGATCCGTACTTCAGGCACCTTGGCAACGGGTACACCTACCTCCGGTGTCCCCTTCTTGGAGACAGACGCCTTCTCTACTCCCATGGCCATCAGGGACTCTCTTTCCCTCCATGGCTTTAGGAGGTTCACGTGGTATATCTGTTCGGGTTTCCTCCTCCCCGGCTGAGATACCCTGTAGGTTACCTTCCCCACTCTCTCCATGACCTCATATGGCCCTTGCCATTTGGCCAAGAATTTGCTCTCCACGGTGGGCACTAGAACTAGCACTCTGTCACCTGGGTTAAAGGTCCTGAGTCTGGCTGTCCTATTGTAGACCCTAGACTGGGCCTCTTGTGCCCTTGTCATGTGTTCCCTTACAAGGGGCATTACCGCCGCTATGCGGTCCTGCATAAGGGAGACGTGTTCTATCACACTACGGTGGGGGGTCCTCTCCTGTTCCCAGGTCTCCTTGGCTACATCCAAAAGCCCACGTGGGGAACGGCCATATAACAGCTCAAAGGGTGAGAAACCCGTGGAGGACTGGGGAACTTCACGTATGGCAAACATCAAATAGGGCAACAAACAGTCCCAGTCCTTCCCATCTTTGCTGACCACCCTCTTAAGCATCCCCTTCAAGGTCTTATTAAACCTCTCGACCAGACCATCTGTCTGAGGATGATACACAGAGGTGCGGAGCTGTTTTACCCGTAGTAACTTGCACATCTCCTTCATTACCCTAGACATGAATGGGGTACCTTGGTCAGTCAAGATTTCCTTGGGGAGGCCTGTGCGTGAGAACACCTGGAACAGCTCCCTAGCAATAGTTTTGGAGGAGGTGTTCCTTAGTGGAATCGCCTCGGGATACCGCGTAGCGTAGTCCAGGATAACTAGGATGTATTGGTGCCCCCTGGAGGACTTGACTATGGGGCCAACCAGATCCATTGCAATCCGTTCAAAGGGCACTTCTATGATCGGAAGCGGAACCAAAGGACTCCTGAAGTGGGAGACCGGGGCAGTAAGTTGACACTCAGGGCAGGAGCTACAATACCGGGTTACCTCCTCCCAAACCCCGGGCCAGAAAAACCGCTGCAGGATCCTCTCTCGGGTCTTCTCAGCACCTAAGTGCCCTCCCAGCACATGTTTGTGTGCCAACTCTAGCACCAACCTACGGTGAGATTGGGGTACTACAAGTTGCTCAACCTCCTCACCCCGTATCTGGTCGACCCTGTACAACAGTTCCCCAATAATCACCATTCGGGGGTATATTTTATCAGCCCCTGGTATTTGGAGTACCCCATTTATCACCTTGACATTCTCTCGTGCTTTAACCAAGGTAGGGTCCTGTAGCTGTGCAGCCCCAAAATTGTCCCGGGAAATCTCAAGGTCCAGCATGTCGGCCACCTCCTCGTGGCCCTCGACCTCACCAGCAAGAACCTCTAGGGGAGAAAATTCATCACATGGGGTCACCCCTACTGCTGGTGTGTGTACATCGGCCTCAAAGGGTTCGGGGGCCAAGGCCGGACATACCTGATGTCCATTGTCTGCAACAGTTCCTGAGGTGGGTCTTCGGCTCCAGAGGTCCCAAAACACGGGTAAGTCTCTGCCGATAATAGCCTCATGGAAAAGGGTCCCCACCACCCCCACTTCATGGGTAACAGAACCATAAGGGGTATGTAGGTTGATGACGGCAGTGGGATATTCGCGAGTGTCCCCATGTATACATAACACTCCCACTTTCCGCCCGCTGTACAGTCCAGGGTCAACCAAAGTTCCCCGCACCAGGGTGACCAGACTCCCGGAGTCTAGCAAGGCTTCCACTGTGTGACCACCGATTGTGACCATGCATACTTGGGGTTCTGCATCCGTGACTGACTCCGCCGACAGAACCGGTCGGGCAAACAGCGACACTCGCCGGGCCTGGCTGCAGTCCATTGGCTCCACTGACAGTGGACAGTTGGCAGCAATATGGCCCATTTCATGACACCGCCAGCACTGGATACGGCCATGACCTCTGTCACGAGCCTCACTGGGTTTCTGGGTATCCACGCCCCCCAATGAACCCCCTCCCAACCTGACATGTCTCCCCTTTTCCGCAGTAGCAGTCTTACCGGCTGGTTTGGTGACCCTGTCACTGGCACTGCTTCATGAGGGAGAGGTAAGTAGAAGGTCCTCCGTAGCCCGATACCTCTCTACAAGGGACACAAGATCCTCAGCTTTTGTGGGGCCGGCCTGCCCAACCCACCGCTGGAGCCGAGAGGGCAGAGAACGGGTGAATTTGTCGAGGACCACTCTCTCTACCATCTGTGCGGGGGTGCAGTCCTCTGGTTGCAGCCACTTCCGGACCAGATGGATCAGGTCATGCATTTGGGAGCGTGGGGGTAACTTTTCTGAGTAAGCCCACTGGTGGACCCGGCTGGAGCGGACTTGAACGGTGACCCCAAGACGAGCCAGAATCTCCGCCTTTAGCTGGGGGTACTTACGGGCCTCCGTCTCACTTAGGTCGTAGTAAGCCTTCTGCGACTCGCCGGTCAGGAACGGTGCCAGGACATCTGCCCACTGCTCAGCCGGTAACTCCTCTCGCTCAGCTATTCGTTCGAACACCGTGAGATAAGCCTCCACGTCGTCGGTCGTCGCCATTTTTTGCAAGGCCTTCTGTACCGCAGCCCGTGCGGAATGCTGGACCACCGGGTACCCCTGCAGACCAGTACGGGACCCCTCAGCAGTCGTCGCCTGCGGTGCTGCCATCATGCCAGAAAACTTCTCCATCAACAGCTGGAACATGGCTCGGGATTCTTCCTGCTGCTGGCGGGACCTCTCCTCCTGCAGCTGAAACATGGCTTGCTGCTGGCGGTGCCTCTCCTCCTGCTGCTGGATCATGGCTTGCTGCAGCTGCCGATTAGCCAGGGACTCTTCCTGCTGCTGCTGCCGATTAGCTCTGGCCTCCTCCTGCTGCTGGCGGGATCTCTCCTCCTGTTGCAGGAGCATGGCTTTAATAAAGTCCTCCATCTTGGCTTTATCCTGCACTTTGCCTGCTGCTTTCACCCAGGCCATGCAATGTTGCAGGATGTAGCGAGCTTGTCGGGTGTATGTCTTTTGAACTGCCCGCAATCCGAAGCACCATATGTGGGGATTTGGCCCAGTAGAGACCGTGGGAGCGGGGTGCTAGGATGCAGTTTCAAGACAGGGACACCAGGATACAGTCCAAACAGGTCTCGCCTGCGTTTATTGCAGCAAAATAAAACCAGCCTTTACATACAGGTATTTAAATAAACAAAAGAAAACCTACCCGTCAGGGTGCTAACTATACAATGAGTCCACTAACTCACGCTAAACAAAAATCACGTGGCTGCTCCAGACACACAGGTCAGAGCTGTGTCCTCTCAGCCTCCTTCCACAGAGAGACAACCCACTCAGCTCTGCTGAGTCCTTTTATCCAGGCTAATTAGGCTGCTCCCATCACCTGTGTCCAAGGTGCTGGACAAACCCACCTCAGCACTAAGGCCTTGCATAGAAGCAAAACCTAGGGGAAACATACCGCCCATCCACAGTTAACCCCTTCAGTGTCTCACAGCCCCTATATGTCATTTAATCTGTTTTTAATTATGATGTCACAATGGTGTTAGAATCCAGCAGAATTGTATTAGTTACATAAAAAACGGATGGGGGGGGGTCTTGAACCCAGCGATCCATTTGACATGCATTCCAGAGAAAACTACTGCTTGACCCTCTGATGAAGGAGTCAATGAGGAGTTTGGATCTACAACAATTACTTGTTTCTTCACACAATATTGTCACTTACTGTATACTATACGTACTATATGCTGTGATTGTGTGGTTCCATTCACCATTCACCATTAACCGTTTCGCAAAGTCGCCGGCGGCATTTAAAAGACGGCGGCGCGCGGGCGCTGCCATCTTTATTCCAATCACCGCGCCCCCGAACGTCATCAGGGGGTGGCGATCGGTTGCCATGGTAGCCTCGGGTTTTCGTTTGACCCGAGGCTATCTGGCATCTGCAGATACGTTACAATGAGCCAGTGGCTCATTGTAATGAATGAGCTGCAAAAATGCCATATATTGCAATACAGAAGTATTGCAGTATATGGTAGGAGCGATCTGACCATCTAGGGTTAATGTACCCGAGATGGTCTAAGAAATAGTGGGAAAAAAAAGAAAAAAAAAGTTTCAAAAATAAAAAAAAATTTCTAAAATATTAAAAATTCAAATCACCCCCCTTTCGCTAGAACTGATATAAAACATAATAAACAGTAAAAATCACAGACACATTAGGTATCGCCGCGTTTCAAAATGCCCGATCTATCAAAATATAAAACGGTTACGGCCGGCGGTGACCTCCGAGGCGGGAAATGGCGCCCAAATGTCCGAAATGCGACTTTTACACCTTTTTACATCACATAAAAAATGGAATAAAAAATGATCAAAATGTCACACAGACCTAAAAATGGTAACAATGTAAAGCTCGGCTCATTTCACAAAAAAATGACACCTCACACAGCTCCATGCGCAAAAGTATGAAAAAGTTATTAGCTTCAGAAGATGGCAAAAATGTTTTTTTTTTTTTTACACATTCGTTTAATTTTTGAAAATGTATTAAAACACAATAAAACCTATATAAATTTGGTATCACCGCAATCACACCGAACCAAAGACTAAAGCTGAGGTGTTATTTTGAGTGCACAGTCAAAGTCGTAAAAACTTAGCCCACAAGAACGTGCGTTTTTTAAAAAATGTTTCCACATTTGGAATTTTTTTTCAGCTTCGCAGTACATGGCATGTTAAAATAAATAACATTACAGGAAAGTAAAATTTGTTATCCACAAAATAAGCCCTCACACAGCTCTGTGTGAAGGTGGAGAGCGAGAAATGAGCGAAAAAACCCTGTGTCCTTAAGGGGTTAACCTCCAGTTCTCCCCCCATGGCTGGTGACGTCATAGTGTGTGCAAGGGTAAAGTGCATAGAGGTGCCTCCCTAGGTGTTTTTCCCAGTTTTTTGTTTTTTGGCTTATATAATTTACAGCAATGGAAATGTAAATATTCTTTCCAGTGTTCAAAATATCACTTTAAAAACATGACTAAAAAAATTTTGATCAAATTAAACTTTTAGTAGTTGGAGTTGGTAAAAATCTAATTTTTTCAGTTGGTTTACAATTAACACACTTGCTTGTGTAGTGTGAAGGTGCGCCACATTCATGAATTGTGGCAGCCGTTCTTCTTGAATCTAGCACTGCTCCGACATAGTGCGCCAACTTTTTTTGGTGCACCTTTAACGTGGGGCGGCGTGTGACACACTTCTGTCGGACACTGCATGATAAATGTGTTTCTCCTCTGACTGTGAACCAGAACACCCCATTTCAGTGCTTAAATTTGTGTCCTGTCGAGTATAGTGCAGCCGCACTATGGACAAATGTGCCTCGGACACTTCTTAAATACACGTGCAAGCAGAAGAAGAAGTCAGACAGAAAACTGGTTAAATATAGCCCTTAATTTTTGTTGTTGGAGACGACCAAAAACATTTTCTTATTCATCATTGATAAAATGTAGCCAGCATTCTGGTTAATGTCCTAGTGATATCAGTAAAATAAACATTTTTGGAAGGTTCTGCTTCATTTTAAGAAGTGTTCCTGTGGCCTACTTTGTAATATCACGCCATTGCAGTCCAGTAGCAATACTACTTGTGGACAGATTTTGGCCTATCAGCATCAAGGAATGGAAAATTGACAAACCAGAAGCAAATTACCAAAGCCCCACCTGCCTGAAAGATCCCAATAGAAAGCAAGATATCATAGCCCCGCCCACAGTAAGATGGTAGAGCCACACCCACTTAAAGCCGACCAATCAGAATGAAGATGTTAAGCCCCGCCCACTTAGTAAGGTATTAAAGGTGATGTCACAGTGAGGGAGGCTCATTCTCTTGGAGAAGCTCACTGTGTGCACACACTTTTAGCGATAGCTCCAGGCAATATGTTGTTAAGAGTCTTTCTGATTCTTATCATCCTCCTGGCATCAGCCACTGGTGCCCCTACCCGCAAATATGATCATAAAGCGGTGACCAAAGCCGGTAAGTTTTTTTCCAGATATATACTGAATTTTGATTGGAATATCATAAGTACACAATATTAGTTTGATTTTTCTGCACAATTGTTATTTTATGGAAATGCGATAAGTCAGGAGAGAAGACGGATCCCTAATTGTCATGTATTTCACTGCTTCTCATATATTCCCATGTATATATAGTCTGCAGCGAGTCTGGACAATTGTGTCCTAAACAGGTTGATAAATCTGTCCCACTGCCCATCGATGTCTCATAGATTTTGTCTCTGTTTTTTGAAAATTACTTTCTATGAAATTACCCAATTTTACATTTCTTAAAACCTTAGGCGAACGGTGGTAGATAATCTACAGCTGTTCTAATAGATTTTGTCTCTTTTACAGGAAAAGGAATAGCACCTTCTACTCCTTCACCTCGGCCCTTGCCCCCTCCTACAACTCGGCCTCCGATCATCAGTAAGTTCTTATGACTTTTTTTTTATAGAAATGTGGGCCATTACCTCTGATATAGTGGTAGTATGTACCTGTCCACTGCAGAGAGCACTGGAGGATGGGTGGGTAATATAGTATATGAGCTGGTGAGGTCAGTACCAGGGCTACTTACTTATCCCAGTCAGGCTCCACCTATGGAATGAACTACTCCTCCCCCATGACTCTTGTATGGAATCTTTCATCCTGGTTACTATCATATTAGCATCAATGTTTTAGAGCCAAGACTCTGGTAACTCTGGACAGTTGTGTCCTAAAAATCTGTCCTACTGCCCATAGATGTCTCATAGATTTTGTCTCTATTTTTCTATGAAATTTCCCAATTTTACATTTCTTAAACCCTTAGACTAACAGTGGAAGGTAATCTACAGCTGTTCTAATAGATTTTGTCTCTTTTACAGCAAAAAAAGGAATAGGACCTTCTACTCCTTTACGTCGGCCGCTGCCACCTCCTACATCTCGGCCTCCGACCATCGGTAAGTTCTTATGACCTTTTTATAGAAGTGTGGGCCATTATCTCCATTATAGTGATAGTATATATTTGTCCATGTCAATGACCAGGAAGAGAAAAATTCACTTGGAAAATTGAGAATTTTTCAAAATTTGAGCCCAATTTTCATTTTTCCAAAGGTGAAAAGGAGCTTCAGTGGCAAATGGTTAAATATGTAGAATATTAAATTACGGTCATCCACAATTATCCATCATTGCCCAATTACTTTCTATGAAATTTCCCTATTTTGCATTTCTCAAACCCTTAGGCTAACGGTGGAATAGAATCTACATCCGTTCTAATACATTTTGTCTCTTTTACAGGAAAAGGAATAGCACCTTCTACTCCTTCACGTCGGCCCCTGCCCCCTCCCACATCTCGGCCTCCGACAATCGGTAAGTACTTACAAAAGTCATGACTTTTGTATGTAAATGTGGTCCACTATCTCTGATATAGTGATAGTATATACCTGTCCATGTCAATGACCAGGAACAGAAAAATGCACTTGGAAAATTGAGAATTTTTCAAAATGTTATCCAAATTTTTATTTTTCATAAATAAACACAAAATATATCATCCACATTTATAAACTACCTGGAAGTATATGGTGTTACTAGAAAATATATATATATATTTTTTTATAAATGTGGGCCATTTACCAGATATGGTGATAGTATATACCTGTCCACTGCAGAGAGCACTGGAGGATGGGTGGGTAATATAGTATATGAGCTGGTGGGGTTAGTGCGAGGGCTACTTACTAATCCCAGTCAGGCTCCACCTATAAAATTAACTACTCCTCCTCCATGACTCTGGCATGGAATCTTTCATCCTGGTGCATATCATATTAGCATTAATGCACTAGAGATAAGACTAATGATAGAAGGAAATATCCTGAGACAGATGTCGTTGCTTCATGCTTAGTGACAGTTCCGAGGACTACATTGTGACATCACAAGTGGAATTGTGCAGCCCCAGGTGATGATGTCACAATGGTGTTAGAATCCAGTTGTGATGTCACTAAATCTTGAGTGATGTCACCCTGAGAGGTTTCCTTACTGTACTGCTTCTGATCAGCGCTGTATTCCCATGTATAGTCTGCAGCGAGTCTATATGAACCTCCTGTCTGAGTGCTATATGGTCACTTTATAGCAGTATTATTAGATTTATTGGCCCAGACTTATCAAAACTAGTGCAGCCTATACTATTGTGTCCTAAACGGGTTGATAAATCTGTCCCACTGCCCATCGATGTCTCAATAAATGTTGTCTCTGTTTCTGAAAATTACTTTCTGTGAAATCTCCCAATTTTACATTTCTCAAACCCTTTAGGCTAACAGTGGAAGATAATCTACAGCTGTTCTAATAGACCAGGGAAAGAAAAAGTCACTTTGAAAATTTAGAGTTTTCTAAAATTTGAGCCAAATTTAAATTTTTCATAAATAAATGCATAAAATATCACCCAATTTTATAAACTACCTGGAAGTATATTGTTTTACTAGAAAACTAGTCTCAAAATCACCTTCCTATATTGTAGTATACAAAAGAGTAAAACCAATTGTTGTGACACTTGTCAGATTAACAAAAATAAGGCCTGGTCAGGAAGGTGAAAAGGAGCTTCAATGGCAAAAAGTTAAATATGTACAATATTAAATGCGGATCATCCACACTTGTCCATCATTGGCCAATTACTTTTTATGAAATTGCCCAATTTTTAATTTCTCAAACCCTTTGACTGTATTCACACAACCTAGATGGGCGTATGTATAGCCGCAAGTCTGCGGACGTACATACATCCCCCATAGGCTCGGCAATGGCTGGCAACGGGCACACGTGTGGCACCATACAACTCTGTACACAGGGAAAAGATAGGACATGTCTTTCCCTGTTTTTCGGTGCCATGTATCTCGATGGAGAGGGGAGGGGTCAGCCCTTCAATGCGCTGAACGTATGCCCACCCAGCTACGGCCCGGCGGGCAATACGCTCGTGGGAATGTAGCCTTAGGTTATAGGTGGAATAGAATCTGCAGCTGTTCTAATAGATTTTGTCTCTTTTACAGGAAAAGGAATAGCACCTTCTACTCCTTCACCTCGGCCTCTGTCACCTCCTACATCTCGGCCTCCGATCATCGGTAAGTTCTTATGACTTTTGTATGTAAATGTGGTCCATTATCTCTGATATAGTGATAGTATACACCTGTCCATGGCAATGACCAGGAACAGAAAAATGCACTTGGAAAATTGGAGAATTTTCCAAAATGTTGTCCAATTTTTTAATTTTTCATAAATAAACACAAAATATATCATCCACATTTATAAACTACCTGGAAGTATATGGTGTTACTAGAAAATAGTCACAAAATCACCTGCCGATGTTAAAGTATCCAAAAGGTAAAACCAATTATAGTGGCACATGTCAGCTTAAAAAAAAGGCCTGGTCAGTAAGGTGAAAAGTAGCTTCAGATAACAAAGGGTTAAATATGTAGAACAATAAATGCCAATTATCCCAATTACATTCTATTAAATCTCCCAATTTTACATTTCTCAAACTCTTAGGCTAACAATGGAATGGAATCTACAGCTGTTCTAAAAGATTTTGTCTCTTTTACAGGAAAAGGAGTAACACCTTCTACTCCTTCACATAGGCATCTGTCATCGCCTTCTGCATCTCGGCCTCCGACCACCATCAGTAAGTTCTATTTTTATATAAATGTGGGCCATCATCTCTGATATAGTGGTAGTATATACCTGTCCATGTCTCTTATCAGCATCTGGAATCTCATAACCATCATGTATATCAATTAAATATCCATATTAATTGCCCTGTATTACTTACATAAAGCAAGATATCATAGTCACGCCCACAAAAAAACAACCAATCAATAGTAAAATGATAGAGCCACAACCACCTAATGCCAACCAAATCAGAATAAATATGTTCAGTCCCACCCACTTAGAAAGATATTAAATGTGTCACAGTGAGGGAGGCTCAGCCTCTTGGAGAAGCTCGCTTCGTGCACATACATTTAGCGTTAGCTCTAGGCGATATGTTGTTAAGAATCTTTCTTATTGTTAACATCCTCCGGGCATCTGCGGCTGGTGCCCATATCCGCAAATATGATCATGAATTGTTTTACCAGATGTATACTGAATTTTGATGGGAATATCATCACTACACAATATTAGTTAGATTTTGCTGCACAATTAATTACAAGTATTTACTAAAACAGACCAGTCAGGAGAGGCGACCGATCCCTCATTATCTATTTCACAGCTTCTGATTAGCGCTGAATTTCCATGTCTATATGGATCTCCTGTCTGAATGCTATATGGTCACTTTAAAGCAGTATTCCCGTATATACTCGAGTATAAGCCGACCCGAGTATAAGCCGAGACCCCCAATTTTAACTCAAAAAGCTGGAAAAACCTATTGACTCGAGTATAACCTGAGGGTGGCAAATGCATTGGTCACAGCTTCTCCAGTATATAGCCTGCCAGCCCCTGTAGTATATAGCCTGCCTTCCCCCTGTAGTATATAGCCTGCCTTCCCCCTGTAGTATATAGCCTGCCATCCCCCTGTAGTATATAGCCTGCCATCCCCCTGTAGTATATAGCCTGCCATCCCCCTGTAGTATATAGCCTGCCATCCCCCTGTAGTATATAGCCTGCCATCCCCCTGTAGTATATAGCCTTCCAGCCCCCTGTAGTATATAGCCTTCCAGCCCCCTGTAGTATATAGCCAGCTAGCCCCCTGTAGTATATAGCCAGTCAGCCCCCTGTAGTATATAGCCAGTCAGCCCCCTGTAGTATATAGCCAGTCAGCCCCCTGTAGTATATAGCCAGTCAGCCCCCTGTAGTATATAGCCAGTCAGCCCCCTGTAGAATATAGCCAGCCAGCCCCCTGCAGTATATAGCCTGCCAGCCCTCTGAAGTATATAGTCTGCTAACCCTTGTAGTATATACCCTGCCAGCCCCCTGTAGTATATAGCCTGCCAGCCCCCTGTAGTATATGGCCTGCCAGCCCCCTGTAGTATATGGCCTGCCAGCCCCCTGTAGTATATTGGCCCACATTTATCAAAACTGGTGCAGTCTATACAGATTGATAAATCTGTCCCAATGTCCAAAGATGTCTCGATAAATATTGCCTCTGTATCTGAAGATTACTTTCTATGAAAACTCCCAATTTTACATTTCTCAAACGGCAGAATAGATTCTACAGGATCTAATAGATTTTGACTCTTTTACAGGGAAAGGAGAAACACCTTCTACTCCTTCACATAGGCCTCTGCTACCTCATTCTACATCTCAGCCTCCGACCACCATCGGTAAGTTTTTCCTTTATTTATATAGTGCACACAGATCACGCTGCGCTGCACAGAGTTTGCTAAATCAGTCCCTGTCCCCAAGGGGACTCACAATCTAATTAACCTACCAGTATGTTTTGGAGTTTGGGAGGAAACTGGAGGACCCGGAGGAAACTCTTTGCAGATATTGACCCTGGGACTTGAACCCAGGTCCCCAGCGCTGCAAGGCTGTAATGCTAACCACTGAGCCACATCATGGCCCAATTACTTTCTATGAGATCGCCCGATTTTACATTTCTCAAATCCTTAGGCTAACGGTGGAATAGAATCTACAGCCGTTCTAATAGATTTTGTCTCTTTTACAGGAAAAGGAGAAACACCTTCTACTCCTTCACATAGGCTTCTGTCATCGCCTTCTACATCTCAGCCTCCGATCACAGTCGGTAAGTTATTATGACCTTTTTATATAAATGTGGGCCATTATCTCTAATATAGCGCTAGTATATACCTGTCCATGTCAATGACCAGGAAAAGAAAATTTCAATTGAAAAATTGCGAATTTTCCAAAATTTGAGCCAAATGTCAATTTTTCATAAATACACGCAAAAGATATCACCCAAATTTATAAACTACCTTGAAGTATATTGTTTTACTAGTAAACAGTCTCAAAATCACCTGCCTATGTTAAAGTATCCAAAAGGGTAAAACCAATCATTGTGACACATGCCAGCTTAAGAAAAATAAGGTCAGGAAGGTGAAAAGGGGGTTCTTCAGCAAAGGTTTAAATATGTAGAATATTAAATGCCGATCATCCACACTTATCCATCATTGCCCAATTACTTTCTATGAAATCTCCTGATTTTTCATTTTCCGCACCCTTAGGCTAACGTTGGAATGGAATCTACAGCCGTTCTAATAGATTTTGTCTCTTTCACAGGAAAAGGAGAAACACCTTCTACTCCTTCACATAGGCATCTGTCATCGCCTTCTACATCTCAGCCTCCGATCACAGTCGGTAAGTTCTTATGACCTTTTTATATAAATGTAGGCCATTATCTCTAATATAGCGCTAGTATATACCTGTCCATGGCAATGACCAGGAAAAGAAAGATTTGATTGGAAAATTGACGGAGTGGGCCAGCGTGGGGCGTTACTGTCCCCGCGCCTGCGCACTTGCTGCTGCCGGCGACTTTTCATACGTGAAAAGTCGGCGGCTGCGTCTTTTTCTAGGCAGGGCCTGGCGTAGGATAAACACTTTGCAGTCTCCCGCCCCGATACATCAAGAGGCGTCCATTGCCGTCTGTGGAAACGTATATATCGGCCGTATATACGTCGGCCGTATATACGTCCCCCATACGGCAGTGTGAATGTAGCCTTAGACTAACGGTGGAATAGAATCTATAGCCGTTCTTATAGATTTTGTCTCTTTTACAGGAAAAGGGGAAGGAGAAACACCTTCTACTCCTTCACATAGGCACCTGCCACCATCTCAGCCTCCGATCACAGTCGGTAAGTTATTATGACTTTTTTTATATAAATGTGGGCCATTATCTCTAATATAGCGCTAGTATATAACTGTCCATGTCAATGACCAGGAAAAGGAATATTGTATTGGAAAATTGAGAATTTTCCGAAATTTGAGCCAAATTTTTTATTTTTCATAAATAAATGCACAAGATATCACCCAAATTTATAAACTACCTTGAAGTATATTGTGTTACTAAAAAATAGTCTCAAAATCACCTGCCTATGTTAAAGTATCCAAAAGGGTAAAACCAATTATAGTGACACATGTCAGACTAAGGCAACATTCACACGACCTTATGATTTAACCCGTATTTTATACGTCCCCATAGACTTCTAGGGCATACGGAACTGAAATACGGGAGAAAATAGGACATGCTCTATATTTTTATACGGCCAGTATACGGTACGGTACGGAACGGAGTCTACAACGGCAATATAAATGGTCAGACGTATTGTCCATTGAAATGAATGTGGCCGTATGTAACCCGTAAAAAAACGGTACGGTACGGTACGGATACGGCCGTTTTCATACGTCCGTGTGAATGTAGCCTAACAAAAATAAGGCCTGGTCAGGAAGGTAAAAAGGAGCTTTGGTGGCAAAGGGTTAAATATTTAGAATATTAAATGCCGATCATCCACACTTATCCATCATAGGCCCAATTGCTTTCTATGAGATCTTCCAATTTTACATTTCTCAAACCCTTAAGCTAACAGTGGAATAGAATCTACAGCCGTTCTAATAAATTGTGTCTCTTTTACAGAAGAAGTAGAAACACCTTCTACTCATCCACCTCGGCCTCTGCCCCCTCCTACTTCATCTCGGTCCCTGACCATTGGTAAGTTATTATGACTTTTTTATATAAATGTGGTCCATTATCTCTGATATAGTGCTAGTATATACCTGTCCATGTCAATGACCAGGAAAAGAAAAAAATCACTTGGAAAATTGAGAATTTTCTAAAATTTGATCAAAATTTCCATTTTTCATAAGTAAACACAAAATATATATTACCCAATTTTATAAACTACCTGGAAGTGTATTGGGGCACATTTACTAAGGTACTTGCGCCAGTTTTCTGTCGGACTTTTCACGTTCTTTTAGGTGCAAACTGCTTTAACAGGTATTTAAGAAGTGTCTGCACCACAATTGTCACACGTGTCCTTTCTATGAAATCTCCCAATCTTACATTTCTTGAACCCTTAAGCTAACGGTGGAATAGAATCTACAGCTGTTCTAATAGATTTTGTCTCTTTTACAGAAGAAGGAGAAACACCTTCTACTCCTTCACCTCGGCCTCAGCCATTGCCTTCTGCATCTCGGCCTCCGATCTCCATCAGTAAGTTCTTATGACTTTTATTAATATAAATGTGGTCCATTATCTCTGATATAGTTCCAGTATATATCTATGTCCATATAAACGACCAGGAAAAGAAAAATTCACCTGAAAAATTGAGAATTTTCCAAAATTTTAGCCAAATTTAAATTTTTCATAAATAAAGCAAAAGATATCACCCAAATGTATAAACTACCTAGAAGTATATTGTGTTACAAGAAAACTAGTCTCAAAATCACCTGCCTATATTGTAGTATCCAAAAGCGTAAAACCAATAATAATGACACTTAATGACACAATATGTAGAATATTAAATGCCGATCATCCACACTTGTCCATCATAGGCCCAATTACTTTCTATGAGATCTCCCGATTTTTACATTTCTCAAACCCTTAGGCTAATGGTGGAATAAAATCCACAGCTGTTCTAATAGATTTTGTCTCTTTTACAGGAAAAGGAGAAAGACCTTCTCATTCACCTCGGCTTCTGGCACCTCCTTCTAAATCACTGCACCCGACCAAAATCAGTAAGTTCTTATGGCTTTATAATATACATTTGGGCCGTTACCTCTGAATATAATGGTAGTATATACCTGTCCATGTAAATGGGTGGGAAATATTGTATATGACCTGGTGGGGTTAGTGCCTGGGCTGCTTATTTATGTGAGCCAGGCTCCACCTAATGCAGTAATAACTCCTCCCCCATGACTCTCATATTGGGTCCTTCATCCTGGTTCCTATTATCATCTCAGAAAATACATAATTTTACCTAATTTACTGATAATTTCTTTTTTTTTTCTTTTCTAGTGGAGAAGAGTAGTGGAGCCACTTCAATTATATTGAAGAAGTTATTCACTTACACCTTCACGCTAGTAAGCAGCTTCAAAGCCATAACATCTATGGTTAAGGAGTTATTTAACACCAAAATAAGCTTAATAGTTGTGATCTCCATCATTGTCTCCCTCTCCATGATTTGTGCCATCATATATTTTGTTCGGAAAAAGTAAGTATTGTGAACTTTAATTTTTTTTATTGACTACTGGGGCACATAGATATAAATAGGGTATATAATATATATAAATAGGGTATATAAATTAGTGCATTTACATGAGAAAACTAGAATACATACAATGATAATTCACCTCTACACAGTCACATATATGCCTTAAATGGTAAATCAGGCTGTCTGTTGCCACCACTAGGGGGAGCTCATTGTGTAGAATTTAATGCAGATATATGGCAGTTGCTGTATATTCTCTTTGTGGTGTTTCCCCCCAAGTGTTTATAGGAAACAAGAGATTATATAGGTCAGTTGCTGGGCAAAGGATGTTAGTTAGCACCAGCCCCGCTTCCGATGCTAACATAACACTGGGCTTAAGATATATCATGATATAACTACTGGTTGTCATATATGCCAATTGGACAATGTTTTTTAGATATAAATACATAACATGAATAAAACAAGTGAGGCTTTATTACATTTTGCTGTTTTACTTATTAATATGTTTAACTTTTATTTTTGCAATTCTAAAGACTCAAGGAGAGGAAAAAAAGCCAGGATGACGTAGAGACGGGCCAAATTAAACAGGAAACCACTCAGGTGATTGGTAAGTACAACCTCATAAAAACCAAGACCTCCTTCCCCCTATTCAACTAAGATCAGTCCTGAAGAAGAGGTCACCTCCTCTGACCTTGGGTCTGGTGATGGGGTTTCTTGATGATGTGACTTTTATATGGGTTTTCCCTTCCCAATTATGTGATCTTCACCTTTCTCAAGACACATAGGGGGTCATTTACTAAGGGTCCGAATCGCGGTTTTACGGCGAGTTACCCGAATTTTTCAGTTTTGCTCCAATTTTCCATGAATTGCCCCGGATTTTTGGCGCACGCGATCGGATTGTGGCGCATCGGCGCCAGCGTGCACGCTACGGAAATCGGGGGGGCATGGCTGAACGAAAACACGACGGATTCGGAGAAACCGCCGCATTTTTAAAAAAAAAGGGTCGTTGGACACGCGCTTACCTGCACTCAGCGTAGCAGCGACACCTGGTGGACGTCGGAGGAACTGCCTTAGTGAATCGCCAGAAGATCCGAATCCTCCACACAGAATGCGCCGCTGGATCGCGAATGGACCGGGTAAGTAAATCTGCCCCATAATCTCCCCAGGCTCCATAATGAGGAAGATACTGATTGATGTAATTATTAAACGAATAAATTGAGATTCAGCCGTGCACCTGTATGGTCTCCATTCACTTCACTGCCAAAACTTTTGTTAAGCCGCAGCCCTTTTTTGTTGGACTAGATGTAAAACGGTCTAAAACCCTTGATAAATATGGTGCACTCAGGTTTTTTTGGTGCAGAAAATTACACAATTGTGTCCTAAACAGTTTGATAAATCTGTCCCACTGCCCATAGATGCCACATTCATGGATTTCGTCTCTGTTTTTGACTACTTTCTATGAAATTTCCCAATTTTTCATTTCTCAAACCCTGTTCTAATACATTGTGTCTCTTTTACAGAAGAAGTAGAAACACCTTCTACTCATTCGCCTCTGCCCCCTCCTATTTCATCTCGATCTCTGACCATCGGTAAGTTATTATGACTTTTTTATATAAATGGGGCCATTATCTCTGATATAGCGCTAGTATATACCTGTCCATGTCAATGACCAGGAAAAGAAAAAAATCACTTGGAAAATTGAGAATTTTCTAAAATTTGAGCAAAATTTCCATTTTTCACAGATATAGAAAAAACACCTCTTCCTAAAACTGTGCCTCTGATCGCAATCAGTAAGTTCTTTTTTATGACTTTTTTAATATGATTTTTAGCATATGCAGGAAATGGGCTAAAAAGGCAAAAAAGCCCAGAAATGAAACCTCTTATAACGTCTATAGTTATGTGTTCTCCAGTCTTCTGTGAAGTCCTTACTGTCAGGGACGTAGTTAATTAAAGTGTATTTTATGTGTTCTGTTCAACAGACATCAATATGCCACCCCAGAAGTGAGCATCAACAACTGGCAAGGCCACCGTCTGTCACCCGTCACCTCCGTGATAGATGATTTCCCGGCTACTATTATAAGCCGCCGATTCTATAAGCCAAGCCCCACAAGCCGCCACGTAAGTTTAATACCTGCCGCCATGAATGCGTATATATCTCATTTATTGTTTATATGTAAAATGTGTAAATTATGTAAATAAATGTATATATGTAACTCATTTTTTATAGGAGAAAACGAGGAAGAAGAGGAGGCAAATCCATATACTTGTGAGAACAAATACAAGGATGTAGACTTCTCCTTCTTTTTCACAGTAAGTTCTTTTATCCTATAATCTCTGGAAATCTCACTGGAGCTACTTTACAAAAACAGTTCCTAATATTTTATGGGTCTCCAGCTCTAGGCTGGAATAATGAAGAATCAATGACCATGGAATGAGCAGCTATTCTTATAGAGTGTCTCTTTTCCAGGACTAACAATAACATCAGTCCCTCCTCGTCCCAGTGAGCCGGCACCAAAGCCAACATTTTCCCGGGCTTCCTTCAGAAAGATTGTTATAGTCGCCCCCCCATCTCACAGAGTAAGTACTTATTATTTTTTTTATATATACTTTGAGTTATAATTTAGATTTTATTTAGCAGGGATTTAGGTTACTAATTAGAATTTGGTCATTTATAGGGCTAGACATTAATAGCATTATTCTCCTTATCTACAGAGTCAGACTATGCTCTAAACATGTGAGTAGGGCCGGCACCAGCACTGGGCATATACCCAGGCAAGTGCCGGGGCCCAGGGCTGCTGGGGGGCCTACATAAGGCTGTGGACATAAGGGATCCATGGGGGTGAGGGGGGCTGTACATAAAATAACCATGAGGGGGCTTTTGGCAATATTTTAGGGAACAGGAGACTGTTTTAGTTTCTGAATTTTTAGTGCCGCCACATGAGGTCACTACAAAGGGGCCCACTGAGGCTCTGTCGCCCAGGGGCCTATTGGTACCTGGAGCCGACCCTGCATGTGAGCTACTTTGAGAAGTCTCGCTGGTAGCAGCCACATGTCTCCTCCTCTGTACTGACCTTAGAGAAGATTCTAATTGATATCTCAATAGGAAAGGATATAGAAATAATAGGAGATTGATGAGAGATCTATTAGTAGGCACATTGTAATTTATCAAAATCTGTATATTAATATTCATCTTTTGTTTTCAGGGGCAAAACACCAAAATTGAAAGAGAGGCAGCAGCAATATACACCTTTACCACCACTCAGCTGCTGCCAGAGGAGCACAAGTAACCAGCGGTGCACCTCACAATTCTGCTGCCACAGGCAAGCAGTGAAAAAGCTCCCCCACACCCTCTCACCCCCCAATTCCCCACCCCCTCAACCCCCCATTCTCCCCTCCCCTCAACCCCCCCCCCCCACATTCCTCCATCCTCAACCCCCCCATTCCCCCTTCCCCAATTGCAATTAAAACATTTTTTATATATATATATACCTAAAACAATGATGTATGTTTTGCATTTGATTTATAGCCTCTACGCTTGGTAGGGGAGACATGTGCACTGCATAAACTTTCTGTCTCATGTGCAGGGAGACTTGCTGAAGAACACAAGGCAAGATAATTATGTAATGCACAAAGGGTCAGATTAAGGTTGGTGGGGGCCCCTGGGCGCAAAATATGGTGGAGGCCCCCCATTGAATGTAGTCCAGACAGGGAACAGCAATAACCATATACAGCCTCCCCAACAATCACTGTATACAGCTCCCCCAGCAATCACTGTATACAGCTCCCCCAGAAATCACTATATACAGCTCCCCCAGCAATCACTGTATACAGCTCCCCCAGCAATTACTATATACAGTCCCCCTATAACAACTTTATACACACCCCCTATAACTACATAGTCCCCCTATAATAACTATATACAGTCCCCCTATAATAACTATATACAGTCCCCCTATAACTTAATACAGTCCCCCTATAACAACTATATACACACCCCCTATAATAACTATATACAGTCCCCTATAATAACTATATAAAGTCCCCCTAATAACTATATACAGTCACCCTATAACAACTATATAGCAGCCCCCTATAATAACTATATAGAGTCCCCCTATGATAACTATATACAGTCTCCCTATAATAACTATATGCAGTCCCCCTATAATAATTATATACAGCTCCCATATAATAACTATATACATCCCCCTATAATAACTATATACAGTCCCCTATAACAACTATATACAGTCCCCCTATAATTATTATATACAGCTCCCATATAATAACTATATACAGCTCCCATATAACTATATACAGTCCCCCTTTAATAACTATACACACCCCCTATAATACCTAGATACAGTCCCCCTATCATAACTATATACACTCCCAATAACTACATAGCCCCCCTATAATAACTACATAGTCCCCATATAATAACTATATACAGTCCCCCTATAATAATTGTATACAGTCCCCTATAATAACTATACACACCCCCTATAATACCTAGATACAGTCCCCCTATAATAACTATATACAGCCCCCCTATAATAACTATACATACTCCCTATAACTACATAGTCCCCCTATAACAACTATATACACACCCCCTATAACAACTATATACAGTCCCCCTATAATAACTATATACAGTCCCCCTATAATAATTATATACGGTCCCCCTGTAATAACTATTCACACCCCCTATAATAACTATATACAGTTCCCCTATAACTACATAGTCCCCCAATAATAACTATACACAGTCCCCCTATAACTATATACAATCCCCCTATAACAACTATATACACCCCCCAATATAACTATATGCAGTCCCCCTATAATAACTATATACACCCCCCTGTAACAACTATATACACCCCCCTATAATAACTATATGCAGATTCCTATTATTGTTTTATAGACACCCCCCCCCCCATAATAAATATATACAATCCCCCAATAGTAACTTTATACAATCCTAGATAAAACATTAAAATTGTATTCACCCTTCATCGTTCCCCTCGCGGTGTCAGGGTGGATGTAAACACTCTGCGACGTCACCCAGCGGCAGGGCGCTGCCATCTTTATTTACATTCGATTGTCTATGGCAGAGAAGGGAACTTAAAGGCAGACACATCGGCAGGATTCGTACCACGCCTCCGGCGCCAAATACATTATTGGCGATTTGGTGGGGGCCCCGGGGCCCACGCCCCGGGAGCCCCCCCTATGATCCGGCCCTGAATGCACATACTGGTATGATATACATATACATGTTCACATATCCTGAAGGGTAATAGATATTGTGGGGTGCAATGGTAGCCTTCAGATGAACAAAAGTCGGTTGTCTTCACTTTTGAATAAGACCAAGCAGGAAGACAATGGTTGGCTTCAGCCGGCAAAAACAAATAATACAGTCAAGAGTAGACAACCATGTATTTACTTGGTCCCCCATTGGCCCAACTCTGGTTCTGCCTTCCATATTGTTCCACTGAGCTACACTCTCAGCTATGGAGCCTCACACCCGTCACCTGGCACTGCTGGCTTTATATAGGACTTGTAAACCCGGGCCTAGAACCTGGGAGCAGCCATCCCACCCAGCACTTTGACTCCTCCAGAACCTGTCCCGGATTAGCTGCTTTACTAAAATAACAGATTTGTGTCAACGGCTGAATGCCGCTGATACCAGCAATAAGACTTTTCCGTGTCACCTCGGGGACACGTATCGATCATCCACCACGACACCTTGTGCCTTCCTACAATATATATACACATATATATGTGTATGCACATGTCCTGAAGGGTAGCCAGGAGCTCCCGGGTCAAAAGAACTTAATATAAAACACTATAAACTCACCTCCAACGCTCCTCTTCTCCCCGCAGCTCCACGTTCTTCTTCGGGAGATGTGGTGGGGACATTACTATGGGGGCTGTGGTGGGGACATTACTATGGGAGCTGTGGTGGGGGCATTACAATGGGAGATGTGGTGGGGACATTACTATGGGGGCTGTGGTGGGGACATTACTATGGGGGCTGTGGTGGGGACATTACTATGGGAGCTGTGGTGGGGACATTACTATGGGGGCTGTGGTGGGGACATTACTATGGGGGCTGTGGTGGGGACATTACTATGGGGGCTGTGGTGGGGACATTACTATGGGAGCTGCGCTGGGGACATTACTATGGGAGCTGTGGTGGGGACATTACTATGGGGGCGGTGGTGGGGACATTACTATGGGGGCTGTGGTGAGGACATTACTATGGGAGCTGTGGTGAGGACATTACTATGGAAGCTGTGATGGAGACATTACTATGGGGGCGGTGGTGGGGGCATTACAATGGGAGATGTGGTGGGGACATTACTATGTGGGCTGTGGTGGGGACATTACTATGTGGGCTGTGGTGGGGACATTACTATGGGGGCTGTGGTGGGGACATTACTATGGGGGCTGTGGTGGGGACATTACTATGGGGGCGGTGGTGGGGACATTACTATGTGGGCTGTGGTGGGGACATTACTATGGGGGCTGTGGTGGGGACATTACTATGGGGGCTGTGGTGGGGACATTACTATGGGGGCGGTGGTGGGGACATTACTATGGGGGCGGTGGTGGGGACATTACTATGGGAGCTGTGGTGGGGACATTACTATGGGAACTGAAATGGGGACATTGCTATGGGAGCTGCGCTGGGGACATTACTATGGGGACATTGCTATGGGGGCTGCACTGGGGACATTGCTATGGGGGCTGCACTGGGGACATTGCAATGGGGGCTGTGGTGGGGACATTGCTATGGAAGCTGTGATGGAGACATTACTATGGGGGCTGTGATGGGGACATTACTATGGGGGCTGTGATGGGGACATTACTATGGGGGCTGTGATGGGGACATTACTATGGGGGCTGCACTGGGGACATTGCCATGGGGGCTGCACTGGGGACATTGCCATGGGAGCTGTGCAGGGGACATTGCCATGGGAGCTGTGCAGGGGACATTGCCATGGTAGCTGTGCAGGGGATATTACCATTAGGGCCTGTGCATTTTTGAGGGGCTCTGCTACATCTTATAAATGAGGGGAGGCTGCTGGACATTTTATTAATGAGTAGCGGCTGCATTTCCCACACTAGGCTTATACTCAAGTCAATGGGGCTCATTTACTTACCCTGCCGTTGGAGTTCACAGAAAGTGCATTGTCCAACTATAATCCACTATACCGCGAAATAGGTAGCCACAGAACATGCCGCCAGTAGATAGGTAGCCACATCACATGGCCCACAGTAACTAGGTAGCCACAGTACATGCGCCCCCAGTAGATAGGTAGCCCCAGTTCATGCCCCCCCCCAGTAGATAGCTAGCCCCAGCACATGCCCCCAGTACATATGTAGCCACAGCACATGCACCTAAATAGACAGATAGCTCCAGCACATGCCCCAAGTAGATAGATATTCAGTTTACTTTTTAGTAAACAAACAATAACATTCTTTTTCTGTAATGGGAATGCCCCTTTTACTTATTTTTTATATACTCACTTATAAGCCGAGCGGGACTTTTTTAGCACATGAACTGTTCTGAAAAACTTGGCTTATGTATATATTGTAGAGGCGGTCCCCTACTTAAGAACACTCGACTTACAGATGACCCCTAGTTACAAACGTACCTCTGGGTGTTGGTAATTTATTGTACTTTAGTCCTAGGCTACAATGATCAGCTGTAACAGTTATCACAGGTGTCTGTAATGAAGCTTTAGTGATAATCCTGGTTCTTATGACAACCCAACATTTTTAAAATCCAATTGTCACAGAGACCAAAAAAGTTCTGTCTGGTATTACAATGATAAAATATATAGTTCCGACTTACATACAAATTCAACTTAAGAACAAACCTACAGACCCTATCTTGTATGTAACCTGGGGACTGCCTGGTATTTCTTGGTTAGCTAGTGTTTTCCCCAGTGGTTTTTTTGACATTGTATAACTTACAGCAAATGTACACAAGCTCTCCCAGTGCTCCAAGATATCACTTTTAACTCACAATTAATAGCAAATTAATTTGGGATTAAATTAAACTTTTTGGAAAAATTAAAATCAGTAAAAGTAAAATCTATTTTTTTCAAAGTTTGTTTACAATTAACACCTAAGGGGGTATTTATCAGGGATTCTGCGGCACATCAGTGCTAGTACTTATTTATTTTCCCCTTACTGCGGATGGGGAAACTGCAAGAGCAACGTAAAATAAAAAGAATAAAAAAATAATAATAAATAAAAAAAAGGTAAAGAATTAATTAAAAAAAATAACACCCATGCTTACTGAATGATTTAATACCAAAATAAGTTTAATATCTGTGATCCCCCATCATTGACACCTTCTTCATAATTTGTATTTTCATACATTATATTCGAAAAAGTAAGTATTGTGAAATTTTATTTTTTATTGCCCGGTAGTGCACATATATACTCGAGTATAAGCCTAGTTTTTCAGCACAAAAAAAATGTGCTGAAAACCCAAACTTGGCTTATACTCGAGTAAAAAAAAATATAGATTTTACCAGGTTTTTGTGGTAAAACTAGGGGCCTCGGCTTATACTTGGGTCGGCTTATACTCGAGTATATACGGTAGATATAAATGAGTCGGAGAATGGCCAAATAAAAGTCTGAAAGCCTTTAGAAATGTGGTGCAAGGCATTTTAGACAGTTTTTATTGGCGCAAAAATCACCAGAGTTGTGTCCCAAATGCGTTAATAAATTCCTCCCGATGTGTTACAGATATATTTATCCCATGACCTTGCAGATTCAGATTCTAATTATATACAATGTGATATTCCATGGACAAGCCACAGAGGAAGGCGGTAACACTTGTATCATGAGTGGAGGCCATCTGTATTCACCATTTATTGAAACAGTGGAGAATGTTGCCTTTGTCTGTGTGTCTATTCATCACCGTCCCTTTATTTGTAACAATACATTGTAGTCCATTGTATTTGTTCTAGAAACCCACAGGCAGAAACTGTAGCTGCAGATACCAGCCCTGCAGACGTCACCCTGCCACCCCTTTAGTCTTGTATTGTTTCCTCAACTATCCCAGATGAAAAGCAAAAGATATGGACTTAAAAAGATAAAGATACTGCAGTATAGTATGTATAGTATGTAGAAATAGGATAAGTTTCATGATGTCTTCTCTCGGTATGTCACCAGTGATGAGTAATTTCCAGAGGACAGCTTGTATCGCTTCACTGAAAGACAACAATTTCTCTGGCTGTGTGGGAGGAATACTGCACAATCTGAGACGCTGGGCTTCTTCATGTGATGTAATATGGCTAATCCATAGGTTATTGAAGGGCTTGTCCATGACTGAAACAAATACCCTGTTATTAGGGTAGGTTATTCATTGCAGTTTGCAAAAAAAGACTGTGGTCAGGGAAAAACCCTCCAGACATAACTCCGACATTGGGGGTCATTTACTAAAGGCCCGATTCGCGTTTTCCCGACGTGTTACGCGAATATTTCCGATTTGCGCCGATTGTACCTGAATTGCCCCGGGATTGTGGCGCACGCGATCGGATTGTGGCGCATCGGCGGCGGCATGCGCGCGACGGAAATCGGGGGGCGTGGCCGAACGAAAACCCGACGTATTCGGAAAAACCGCTGCATTTAAAAACCGAAAAAGTGTCGCTTGGGGAGCGCTTACCTTCACTTGGTCCGAGGTGGTGAATTCCGGCGCGATGAGATGACTTTCAGCGCAGCAGCGCCACCTGGTGGACGGCGGAAGAACTACGTTCATAAATCCCGGCCGGACCCGAATGCAGAGCAGAGAATGCGCCGCTGGATCGCGACTGGACCAGGTAAGTAAATGTGCCCCATTGTTCTGCTGGTCTCCGGGGGCAATACCGAGCACTATCTTTACTCTTACATGGTGAAATCTAAATGGGATATCCATAATTTTCTCCTAATACTCCGTACACAAAGCTAGCACAAAAAAATTCCTGCAGATTATCCTTAAAGGAAACCTACCTGAAGAAGTAGATGTGATGGTAGATTCCTCCTGCTGCCTCTGCTTAATCTGTAATTGAATCATCCTGGAACATAACCTAACTTGTTAAAAAAAACTTTGGGGGACATTTATCATAGCCTTTTAGACTGTTTCGCTGTTTTTTTTGCACGCAGTTAGTAAATTTGGCGTGCAAGCAAAAGTTGGCATTTAGTGGTTTTGAGTGTCTGCACCTTATCTGACATAGCGAATGGATGTCCTGCAGGTGTTTTAATGGCATCTGTCCCTATTTTGAGCCTAAAAAGTCACAAAAAAAGTCAGAAAAAAAAACACCTGCTCTGAGCAGGTGCACTTGAAAAAAAACCCTCAATTTTCATTACTGGAAACAAAGGTCTTCGGTTCCCAAATGAAAAATTAACTGTATGCAACATAAAAAATACTTCAGCGCAGTTTTGGGCTACATTCACATGACCGTAGGGGGGGGGGGGGCGTATATACAGCCACAAGCTTGCGGACGTACTTATGTCCAACCTAGAAGGCAATGGCCACAGAAAGCGACCGTACCGCTCCATACACTGGGATGAGTTAGGACATGTACTATCTTTCCCCATGTTACGGCACCATGCGTCTTGCATCGCTATGGATAGGGGAGGGGTCACCCTGCGGGCATACGTTTGTGTGATTGCAGCCTAAAAATTTAAAATTTCTCAAGTAACGACTTCTCTATAGGATCATATTTTTGAGTAGGATTATTATTATCTTAATGTGCAGATATGAAAATATTTCCTACACATTATAATAAAAAAGGCAGAGATTTTTTTTTTTTTTTTGACAGATCTGTAACTTTTAGTCTTTGTATTTACAACAAAATGTAGTCCGGACATTGTACATACTGATACTTTTTGGTGCAAAATTAAGCCCTAAACGTTCAGTCACCTTTTCTCAGTTTTGCTTCATTATTGGTCACAAATGAGATCTACTTTTAGGAGAATAATTTAAGTCAAATTTCTTGCAAAATTAGGCGCAAATGAATCGGACATGCGACAATTCCAAAACGCATTTAACAAGGCAGAACACCAATGTACATAAATTACAAGCCAAGAAAAGGAACAAACAAGGCGCTAAAATAAATGTCCCCCTTTATTTTAGTAATATGTAAATTAACTGCAGGGGCTACTGGGGCGAGTACTATCCTTAGCTCCCAGAGCCCGGCCAGGCTAGTACACGCCCCAGTAGCCTCTGCAGTTAATTTACATAATACTAAAATAAAGATTTTAACAAGTTAGGTTAGGTTCCAGGATTATAAAATTACAGATTAGGGCAGAGGCAGCAGGAGGAATCTACCATCACATCTACTTCTCATGGTAGATTCCTCATGGTAGGTTTCCTTTAAAAGTCACCCAGTGCAGAGCTGTTGTCGAATGTTTGCCCCATATTTTACATAGCGAGTTACTTTGAGCATTGCTCTTGGCGCCAGATCCTGCAGATAACGTGCCAGATTTGATTCAATATGAGATATTTTCCAGTGAGCACTTGGCTCTCATTGACAGCTATTCACAAGCCAATTATGTGAAAAAACAGATGTGAGAGAATCTGAATTTCATTTCATCTGGAACATTTTGGACGCTGTCAGAAAACAACAACTTGAAAAATATTTGGAATTAACATAGAATCTTCCTTCTAGCTTTTTTTATTTATTCTTTTCAAATTTCACTGCTTTCGATGTGAATATGTTCCCAACATCTCTGGATTACACTTATAATTGTACACTTTTTACGAAACACAAATATAACAGGTTATTTGCATTCTATTAAAGGGGTTTTCCATTGGGAATATTTTAGTTATGGGTTAAAATAGGTTAAAATCCAAACATTACTTGCTCCGATCTCCTGTTGTTCCTATTCCATTGTTTATTGGATCCCAGCTGGTCTCTACTTCCTGCTTCTGTCTCAACACACAGGAAACACCTGGTTATAGAGAACTTTTTACCACCTCCATCAACTCTAACTCGCTCTCTCTAATAGGTGCCACAACAGGGATTCTGGCACAGTTCAAATTTTCTTTCTAGCCCGCAGCATTCATGGGCAATTAATGCCATCATGTTTGGATCTACAGTCAAATAGGTAGATTGGGGTTGTCTGCTCCGACCTATCCATCTCAATGGAGGGAGCCTTATGTTGGGTAATTAGGTTTTCTACTATCAGACGGTGGTCCTGGAATGGAGAAATTGGCTTGGCACCACCCATTTGTTATTACAATGTTGAAAATATTAACATTGATGGCTTGGAAATGGTGGAGACTACAGAAACTCTTCCGTCTATGTCAGAATCAGTGAATAAACAAGTTGGGGTTGGTGTTTGACTTTAAAGGCATTTTCCTACGAAGAAAAGATTCTTAGATATACTCAGGATAACAAAGTAACACATCGTGTAATTCACTGTTATCAACAAAAATACAGCATTTTATAGATATAAGTCCAACCTGTCTCTATCAGTCCTAGTGTATACAATTTCGGTTGCCCTGGGATCCGACTGTAAATCTTCTGATTTTATGGTCGGACAGGTCATGTTCTTCCACATAGACACTCACAGATACTTCCTGCCAGCAAGCAGCGTGCACAGACTTACTCTACAAGTTACAGTTAAGATAAGATCTTTATAGCAGGGGAAGGAGGCATGTAGCAAAGCTCACTGTGTGTGTTATAGCTGAGTTAGCTTAGTGTCATTGTGTGTTATATTCATCTCATGGATCTCATCATTTCTCATCTCTGATCTGTCTCATCTCTGTTTTTCTATGTGTAAGATACTAGTAAAATGTTCAGAAACTAAATAAAAGTGTATATAACCCTGTACTCTGATAATCTAAGCACATTGTCAGCACACAGCATCTTATAGCACAGAGGAATCATGAAGTGTCTGCTTAGAGAGTCTGGAATCTTACACTGACCCTCACTGAGTGATAGGAGCTGAAACAGCAATAAAACTGATCAAAATTGTAAAGTAAGGGGGTTAAAAATTATCTTTATTGTGTAAACATCACTAGGGGGTTCAAATTTGAGAACTTTCTTTCACGGGAAAACCCATTTAAGTAATTATTGTATGAGGTTTGTCATCACTGAGGAGGAATTTCTCTTTATTTCAAAATGGACCCAAAAATTTAGACCAGCAGTACACCAAATGTAAAATGTAGACTGGGCTTTGTTGTCAGAGGAGAAGCAGGGAATCAGTGAAATCTATTTTATGGAATATGCTATCATGATGGTGACCTACTGCACCTATCTGTCCTTGATGAGCCAGAGCATGGAGCTGCTATCAGACATTGGAGTGGTTCTTTATGTTGGCTAAAAGAGATGACGTCTCGGACAAGGATTGTTAAAAATGTTTACAAACCAGTAGCAATTTCCACTAAAATGTATTTATGAGAGATATTAGCTACAATAGTATAATCCCCTTATTTCACACATGCCACATTACACTAAACCAGATGTGTCTGGTATGTACCGAGTTTCGCTTCTCTCATCTTGGCTTAGATTTTTACATTTGAGCATCAGATTTTTCTTCCAGATTTGGACACATTGAACTACATTGTCTTTACAGAACAAGACGAAAACATCACCCTTCGTGCTTTAAGAAGGATGATGATGTTCCTTCTTGGCATCGCATCCTCCGCACAATTCCATCTGTGCTCAGCATTATCCTTTTTTAGTTATTTAACCAAAAATAAAGTTATTCCTATGCATACCTTCATATTCATGTATGAGTCCCAGCTGCGGGGTGTTCTTCATCCAAATTTATATGTGTTATTGCCTGCCAAGATAGTTTATATCAGGATACACTATATAAATATTGCAGTAGGTTCCATCATGATGACAAGGAGATAAATGGTGAAGATAACATTCGTAAAAAGCTTAAGATACGGACCTGAGGCTACAGAGATGGACAAATCTCAAGAGCGGGAGAGCAACAAAATCTCAAACTTTCTCAGTTGATATCTAATGATGTCTATAAAGGATATCTCTACTCCTTGGTCCACGAGTGCACTAGTCATTGGGATGACAATGAGATGACCCGGTCCCGTCGCGATCCCGCGGTGCGTTGTCCGACGAGGATTCGGGTCCGATGCGATTCACTAAGATCGTGCGCCCGAGTTCCTGCATGTGTCGCTTCTGCTCAGAGTTCCGCCGGAGTTCACCTTCTTCTTCCCGGTGCATGTGAGTGCTTGATCTAGCGACACAGTTGCTTCTCTAAATTCCGCGGTTTGTCCGAATCCGTTGGGTTATCCGACGGCCACGCCCCCCGATTTCAGTCGCATGCAAGCCAGCGCCGATGCACTACAATCCAATCTCATGCGCCAAAAACCCAGGGCCATTCAAGGCAAAACGAAAATAATCGCGAAACTCAACAAAAGTGCGGCATTCAGACCCTTGGTAAATGTGCCCCATAGTGTTTCACTCTTAAAATATCACCTTTTAATCGGGTTGTTTTACCGGACCAAATACGTTTTTAAGATTATAGCCCACCCAACAATCAATAAGGACAATAAAGCACCATCCTGCCACCATCACAGCCTAAAATGAATACTACATTTAAAAAATGGCTGGAAAACATGGAAGGAATGAGTCAGCAAGAGCCAAGATCCAAGTTTTCACTAGCCAAAACCTATGAACTATGTGATATTAAGGAGTTTATGTTACCCTTTGAATAGGAGATACATTTCTGATCGTTCATGGTCTGACCATTGGATTATCCACCATACCCCAGGTGCACCTAGTGAGCAGTAATGCACCTGCTTGGCATCAGCTCGATTCACTTATATGGGATCGATGAAGAAGAGAGAAGTCTCGTTCAAGGAGTAACCATGGAGTCCAGGAGTCAGTTTTCAGCCCATTTCCCACAAGTAAGTTTAGACTGACAAACTCATCTTGCCCGTTATCCAAAGAACACGCTACAATTTGGCTTTTGCTCAATCACCCTGCCAAAATATATTCAACCACAGTTACTAAAAATTCCTTGTAGATCGTTCCTCTTTTTTTTTCAATACCACCAACCTCATCTGGGCATGACAGTCTAAACTTGAATCTTACCACTTCCTGGCAATTAACATATAGGTCTTATATAGGGATTAGGACACGGGCTCCTTGGTCCAGGTACAACTGTGACCACTGCATCTCCCAATTTATGCTCTTGGGGTAATCTTTGTTCATGCCTTGTGCTGAAAACCACACAATCACACCCTTACCACTCCTAAAAACTTTATTATATTATTTTTCTTGATTTAATGGCCATGTTAGTTATAGTACTGTCATTACTAGTGTTCAGCAGACCCGACCCGCAAAGTTCACATTCGTACTAAACTTTGCAGGTATGGGGCCTATGAACCCGATTTTCATTAAAGCCTGGACCCGGGTCTGGGTTTGGGTTTGGATTGTGGGCATCAGTGGAGTAACTTGAAGCTGATGGGCCCCAGTGCAAAGTCTGTGCCAGGCCCTGCATAAAATGTATAGCTTATAGTAGTATAGTAGACTTCTCATATGGGAAAGTGACACCTTACGGGCCCCCTAAGCCTCTGGGCCCGGTTGTGACTTCACCCTCTCAAGTTATGCCCCTGGCTATCATTAACTCTTCAAGTGCTACTGGCAAAGTCACCAGTGGAAATTAACTCTCAGCGGCCGCCAGGGGGAATCAAATTGTGGCACCAAGCTGTCGCCTCCCCAGGGTCGTTGCTATTTTGGGGGAGTAAATTGTGGGTGTACTCATCACCAGGGCCGCCGATAGGGCAGTACAACTTGTACTGCCCTATGGGGCCCGGACTCTAAGACACTAGGGGGGGGGGGCCCGGCCGGTGGGCCGCAGACTGTGCGGTCTGTGCTGCACAATATGTGTGGGGTGGAGGCGCCGGGGGCCGCTGGTTAACCCCTTCCCGATGCGCGCCGTACTAGTACGGCGCGCGCCGGGTCCCGGTACATGGAGAGGGCTCGCGGGCCGAGCCCTCTCCATAGCCGGTAAGTCTTTGCTGCATATTGCAGCAAAGGCTTACTGGTAACACCCGCGATCGGTGCTAGCACCGATCGCGGGTGCTTTCACGGAGATCGCCGCCGGCAATGCTGCCGGAGGCTCCAAAAAGATGGCGCCGCATGGGCGCCCCCATCTTGCCGTGGATCGCCGCTCCCCGATGACGTCACGGGGAGCGGTGATCCGTTGCCATGACAGCTTCGGGTCTCACGAAGGCCCGAAGCAGTCTCGTTTTAACCCATTCATTACAATGTGCTATCAGCACATTGTAATGAATGAGGAGTAAAATCCCCATATACTGCCATATTGCAGTATGGCAGCATATGGTAGGATCGATCAGACAACTTAGGGTTAAAGTACCCTAGGGAGTCTGAAAAATAGTAAAAGTAAAAGTAAAAAAAAGTTTAAAAAAAAAAAATTATAATAAAAAAACCTAAAAATTCAAATCACCCCCCTTTCCCTAGAACTGATATTAATATTAATAAACAGTAAAAATCATAAACACATTAGGTATCGCCGCGTCTGAAAATGTCCGATCTATCAAAATATAATTACGGTTTTTCACTGCGTTTAACCTCGTAACGGAAAATAGCGTCCAAAGTCAAAAATGACATTTTTTTGCCATTTTGGAAAATATAAAAAAATTAATAAAAAGTGATCAAAAGGTTGCACAGTCCTAAAAATGATAGCAATGAAAACGACATCAAAAGTCGCAAAAAATGACACCACCCACAGCTCCGTACACCAAAGTATGAAAAAGTTATTGCCGCCAGAAGTTGGCAAAATCAAAAAAAAAATTTTGTACAGGAGGTTTTAATTTTTTTAAATGTATGAAAACATTATAAAACCTATACAAATTTGGTATCCACGTGATCGTACCGACCCAAAGAATAAATTAGACATGTCATTTGTGGCACACAGTGAAAGCTGTAAAATCCAAGCCCACATGAAAGTGTTGCAAATGTGTTTTTTCACCATTTTCACTGCATTTGTAATTTTTTTCCCGCTTCCCAGTACGCGCCATGGAATATTGAATACCGTCACTGCAAAGTGCAATTTGTTACGCAGAAAATAAGCCATAACACAGCTTTTTATGTGGAAAAATAAAAAAGTTATAGATTTTTGAAGGTGGGGAGTGAAAAATGGAAGTGAAAAAACTAAAAAAGGCCAAGTCGTGAAGGGGTTAAGTGCGCAGTGCGCTGCGTACAGTTCTTTCATGCTTACCCTGCCGCCAGCGTCGCGTCGGTCTCTGCGCGCTTCCTCCTGGGCTGGCTGTGTGATCCCGCGAGATCCAGTGCTGGGTCACAGGTCTCGCGGGATCACACACTGTCTGCAGGAGAAGAAGGCGCGCGCAAGAGAACGAGAAGAAGACCGGAGCAGCCTTTTCCTTTTTGTAAATATATTTTGTGGCTGGGGCCAGAAGAGTGTGCCTTGTCGTAGCAACAGGCCTCAAACCCTGTTTGTGAAAGGTCACTGCGGGGGGCAGGAGGCTTGTTCGGTTTTGGGGTGTGTTGGGGCCCAGACACTTTTGCTGTATGGGGCCCCGAATTTCCTGATGGCTGCCCTGCTCATCACTAGTCATTACTGCTGAATATTACTACTCTTCATGTGACCATTGAGGCATGGATCTTTACAAGTTTTATTGTATATATCTTTGCCCCAGTCACCTGGAGTTCTGCTTATTAGAACTTAGCATTTTATATACAGGCGGTCCCCTACTTAAGAACATCCGACTTACAGATGACCCCAAGTTACAAATGGCCCTTGGCCATAATAATCAGCTGCAGGAGTTATAATAGGTGTCTGTAAATAAGCTTTATTGTTAATCCTGGTTCTTATGACAACCCAACAATTTTTAAATCTAAATGTCACAGAGACCAAAAAAAAAATGGAGCTACAACTATAAAATATACAGTTCCAACTTACATACAAATTCAACTTAAGAACAAAACTACGTAACCCGGGGACTGCCTGTATATATTTTTTAATAAAAATATTTTATGTACATGTAATTGGTTCTTTCTACCTGTCTATTATTATCACTTTTTGGACAGGGTGAACCTGGCAAAATGGCAAAATCTGATGCAAACTGGACCTACAGGTTAGGCTGACTCTACATGACCCTATTGTTAGGCAACGTTACCTTTCTGTTAGCCTATAATGTGGTGCTTCATACATTTTTACACATATGATCATAAGACAACCAAGAACGGCTGCTCATATCTGCAAATATTCAAGGCAAAACTTCAACAGATGACTTGGAAGTCAGAGAGAATTGGAGCGGAGTTGTGATATTTTCCCATCATTTGGTGGACATGTGAGGCCAGCTGTTTATGGAACTCTCTGTAACTCGGAGATTGCAAAACTTTCAAGAATCTGTTCAGATTATAATAATAATTCTTTATTTACATAGCGCCTACAGATTACGCAGCGCCCTGTCCCCAAGGGGACTCACAACCTAAACCACCTACCAGTATATTTTGGAGTGTGGGAGGAAGCCGGAGGAACCGGAGGAAACCCACACAAACACAGAGAGAACATACAAACTCTTTGCAGATGTGGACCCTGGGTGGGACTTGAACCCAGGTCCCCAGCGCTGCAAGGGTGTAATGCTAAGCACGGAGCCACCGTGCTGCCCAATTACAAATGAGATGTGGCTTCTCTTCAATCATAATCTGCCATTAGTCTATGTTTTTCTACATGTCAACAAGGCATTTATTCCCATCTAATATATTTATGGCTTAACTACGGGACATGCCATGAATTTCTACATTCCGAGCGGAAGAGAAGACGTCCATCGGCCCCTGTCCAACTGAAGTGATGAAGTTTCTGTGGACCATGGAGTTCGCTCAGTTTTAGTTTGCGGAACATTACGGAAACATTTTCGTGACTCCAGTAGAAGTGAATGGAGAGATTTGGACATATGCAGCAACCTCTCAACTCATTATCAGTTTGGATTTGCCAACCACCTCTATCAGATATCAGGGAATCTAATACAAATGCTCATAAAAGTAAGAGAAGTAAGATAAAGCAGCCTAAGGCCTTGGCAGTCATTACTTTCCAGTTGTGTTGGCAGGTCCCATCAATTACCTGCTAAAAGTCTACTGACTGCAGACACGGCTCCAGAGATCTAATTTTGGGAAAAACAAGATGATTATTTAGGAGAATTATTTCTTTTTATAGCTTTTTCCACGCATTGAAAAAATGTGATGTCACAGTACAGAGATAATACACAGTGATGTCACAGTACAGGGATAATACACACAGTGATGTCACAGTACAGGGATAATACACACAGTGATGTCACAGTACAGAGATAATACACACAGTTATATCACAGTACAGAGATAATACACACAGTGATGTCACAGTACAGAGATAATACACACAGTGATGTCACAGTACAGAGATAATACACACAGTTATATCACAGTACAGGGATAATACACACAGTGATGTCACAGTACAGGGATAATACACACAGTGATGACACAGTACAGGGATAATACAAACAGTGATGTCACAGTACAGAGATAATACACAGTGATGTCACAGTACAGGGATAATACACACAGTGATGTCACAGTACAGAGATAATACACACAGTGATGTCACAGTACAGAGATAATACACACAGTGATGTCACAGTACAGAGATAATACACACAGTGATGTCACAGTACAGGGATAATACACACAGTGATGTCACGGTACAGGGATAATACACACAGTGATGACACAGTACAGGGATAATACAAACAGTGATGTCACAGTACAGAGATAATACACACAGTGATGTCACAGTACAGAGATAATACACACAGTGATGTCACAGTACAGAGATAATGGTCCCTTGCTTGGTAGTTCCCATTGTCTCTGGAATTCAAAACAAAAACTCTGTGATATCTAAAACATTATATCTAAAATAAAACCACTAAAAGAAATCACATAATGAATAAATGACAGATGTTACAGTATAAGGCAGAACAAATCAGGGTTGTGGTTACAGCACGTGGACACGTGGAGCGCAGAAAGTGACGACCGATTTATATTATTTCTATCTATAACAGGAGACCACAGGACTGGTAATAACAGGTTAATATTCACACTGGAGCCTAAGAACGTAGAGCAGTAAAACATCTATGACTAAATGCAAACACAAATCCTAATTTATTGAATTTATTGCCTCCACCCTCACGATTCCAACACACATCCGATAGATCAGCGCCGTGAATCATTCCTCATACACAATATATTGGCCCAGGATTCTGCAGTCACTGAATGTAAAAAACACATTTCTGCCACCCACACACCGTATCCTGTATGTGAAGAACCCGTGGATATCATTCATGGCAATAGCAAGAAGATACAGGAACATTCATTTATTCCAACATTATTCCATGGATTATGGGAAAGTCATAGTAATGTATGTATATATAGAAAGCCACAAGGAAAGCTAAAGAAAATACTATCAGAATGTAGGTTACAGGCTCGGACTGGCCCACAGGTGAACAGGTGGATCCACCGGTGGGCCCCCAGGCCCTGCATAACTGGTGTTGGACGAGGTACCCTCTCTATAATTTATACAAATATTTTGCATAGAGCATCTCAACTATCCTATGTATTTATATGATATATTAATAGATTATGTAACATACTTATAGCTGTGGTGAGCCCCTAGATCACATTTTACTGGTGGGCCCAGGGTATCCCAGTCCGATAATGGGAAGTTACAACCCTATTACACTCCTCCATGTCTTTTGTCTTTTGTCCGTGCCATTGTTTTTAAAATTTACAGTTTTTACAGTTTTCAGATTGACCATTAAGCACAATATTAGTCTGGCACTTCCTGTTTTGTAGAGATCACTTTTAACAACTATATTACAGCTCCCCTTCTCACCCTAGTGATGGGTCGTTTGTGAACGAGCTGGCACGAAAAGCCGGCTCTTTTGTGAGAACGACGGGAGTCAGCTCTTTTCAATGACTTTCCTCACTTAACCACACCCCTAATCGGCTCGCCACGCCCCCTTTAACTCCATAAAATAGGGTTATAACTAGAGTGAGTGACTGGCCTGACACTCCCTATTATATATTTAATCGTGTGCCGTTCAGGAGCCAGAAGAGCTGGCGGAGCGGAACTGATGATCCAGCTCTCTAAGAAGAGCCAGCCGGACTTCCGATCACTATCTCCCCCTCCCAGCACAATGACTCCTGCACAGGTCACAGAGCATGCCCACTCACTCTTCCATAGATTTCGCTGTACATCTTCAGACTACAGATTCATGAGAAAGTTGGGAAAGCTGTTATGTAAATAAAAAAGGTATAAAAGCCGTGATAAATGTGATTTATGTGGCATTTTAGACAGTTATTTGGTACAAAACCAGCAGAATTCTGGCACAAATGCGTTGATAAATTCCCCCCAATATGTTCTCACTTGTTGTTGCTTATATCATCTCTGATACTCCAGTCACATCCAGAACTGCGATCATCTCAGATGCCTACAGCTCTGATTGTGACTGGAGTAGCAATCTGCTGTTATCATTCTTAGCATATGGCAGCTGATGTGTCAGGTAATATGTTTTTGATTGTGCCACTTATATCATATTTGATACTCCAGCCACATCCAGAGCTACAATCATCTATCTGTTATAGCATCTCAGATGACTGCAGCTCTGGCTGTGACTGGAGTATCAATGTGATTGAGGTAATATGTGAGGTAATATGAGGTTATAAATGTGTCCCAGGTCAACATCTGCAAAGAGTTTGTATGTTCTCTGTGTTTACGTGGGTTTCCTCCGTTTCCTCCGGTTTCCTCCCACACTCCAAAAAACATACTGTTAGCCCCATTGGGGACAGGGACTGGTCTGGCAAACTCTGTGCAGCGCTGCGTAATCTGTGTGCGCTATATAAATAAATAACAATTTTATTATTATTATATGTGAGGTAATATGAGATAATATATTCTCAACTCCTATGGCTAGATCATCTGTGATATTCCAGTCACATACAGAGCTGCAGTCTTATCCTTGCCATTATGTACTCCAGTCACATCCAGAGCTGCAATCGTCTATCTACCATTGGATCACCTCTGATGACTGCAGTTATAGTGAAGAGCAGTTATTTACTATCCCACTATAGCTAGTTACAGGCAGTCCCCGGGTTACGTACAAGATAGGATTTGTAGGTCTGTTCTTAAGTTGAGTTTGTATGTAAGTCGGAACCGTATACTTTATCATTGTAACTCCAGACAAATATTTTTGGTCTTTGCAACAATTGGATTTTAAAAATGTTGGGTTGTCATCAGAACCAGGATTAACAATAAAGCTTCATTACAGACACCAGTGATAACTGTTATAGCTGTTTATTGTAGCCTAGGACTAAAGTACAGAAAATTACCAATTACTAGAGGTCTGTTTGTAACTAGGGGTTGTCTGTAAGTCAGGTGTTCTTAAGTAGGGGACCGCCTGTACATATATATATATTACCCGGTCCGTTCGCGATCCAGCGGCGCGTTCTCAGCGCTGGATTTGGGTCCGGCCGGGATTCATCAAGGTAGTTCCTCCGCTGTCCACCAGGTGGCGCTGCTGCGCTAAAAAGAATCTGAGCGCACTGGAGTTCACCGGGCCGGACCAAGTGAAGGTAAGCGCGTCCCAAGCGACACTTTTATTGTTTTAAATGCGGCAGTTTTTCCGAATCCATCGGGTTTTCGCTCGGCCACGACCAACCCCCCCCCCCCCGATTTCCGCCGCGTGCATACTGGCGCCGGTGCGCCACAATCCGATTGCCAAAATCCCGGGGCAATACAGGGAAAATCGGCGCAAATCGGAAATATTCGGGTAACACGTCGGGAAAACGCGAATCGGGCCCTTAGTAAATGAGCCCCATTGTGTGTTTGAATTTCCTTATATGTTGGAGGCCTCCTGGGGCACCCACGCTCCTTGGCTATACACAGCCTAAATGGTTAAAGCCTGGAAACAGATGGGTTTTCTTTGTGTGGGTGCTGTAGTTAGAATAATATAGTTGATTTAAGCCAAACGATTCTTCTCAGGAGACTTTGGACATTAAAAATATACTTTTATTTAAGCAAACCATTGTAGTCTATGGCGCTCTCTTCTAAAGGATCAAACAGTGGATAATTCTTAAATGGCACATTCCTTTATTTTGTGATCGTCTTTCATTGGAATAAGTTATCAAGTGACATCCCGTTCTATTGAATTGGGTTGATTTGCAATACTTAGCACAGCTGCTAAAAATTTGAAGGCGCTACAGAGAATCCTCAGATGTTATCCGAACCCTGAACTGTCTGAAAAGGCCTGAAAACGTTTAAGGGTGCGTTCACACGTTCAGTTTTTAGGATGCAGTTTCGATGTCCAAACCAGGAGTGGAGTGTAAGCAGAGGAGGAGCAGCACCTCTCAATGATATGTTCTCACCCATTATGATCCACTGAAAAACTGAACGTGTGAACGCACCCTGTAATGACTTTTCCTACGTAGCGGTTTACTTCTTTTTCATTGTGTGCTACCTTAAAAAATTTGTAGTTTCTTTTTTCATGACACATAGAGCTAGTTAAAATTTACAAAAGTTTAAGGACTTTGTTTACATTTTTTATTCTTGGGGGGGGGGGCTTACATTTACAAATAGTGGGAAAAAAACCCTTTTTTGTGCAGAAGTGGTAATAAGCCGCTTTTGCCTTCCCGTTGGGGTCTCCAGCTAAGTTCCCATTGTGCACCCATCTAAAATTAATGGGCGATCCAAAAGGAGTTAAGGCTAATTGTTGGTGCCCTGGTGTCAAACCCATGTGGATCTGACATTAATCACCTAAAAAAATATTATAATTTAAATCTGGAATATCACTTTAAAAAGTTTCAAGCCTGAGATCACATATGGCACATCACCTGATCGTTATGATACACCATGCTTGGGTTGAGGTGCGGGGACTTGACCTCCAGGGTTGAGATAATGGGCAAGTGTCACGTTTTTCTGTTTTTGTTGACCGTATGAAGCGTTTCCCTTCCTTTCTCAACCCATCTCTCCACCCCTTCCCACTGGAACTGGAGAAAGATGCCAAACCAGGATTCAAGACTGCTTACTGTCAATATGCGGAATAGCCTGCCTCAGGCGCTGGTCACAGCAGGGACAGCAGAGAGCTTCAAGAAGAGTCTAGATGCCTTTTTACACCTAAATAACATTGAAGGTTATTATATATAGAATTGTTTCACCTAAATCCCTTCCACATCCAATCCCTTCCTTGGTTGAACTTGATGGACAAGTGTCTTTTTTCAACCATATAAACTATGTAACTATATAACAGGAGCCATAAAATGCAATGATGATAAATTCTGTAGCTGTACAAGATTTCTAGACTGCTAAATTTTCCCCCTCAGACATCGTCGTATAGTATGAAATTGGTTACGTTTCTTCTGGACCAGATCCAACGGCAAACCTTTAGCTTTACTCATTATCCAGATTCCATGCCTGAGAAGGTCCCATCAGATATTAGTTCAGTTCTTATTACCTGATGGCAAATGTTCCCGTCCCTGCTCCATCGAAGGAGGAAATGGGTTTGTTTAAGAATAAAGCTATAAATTACAATTGTCCTCAGGGGTGAATTTGACCCAGTCGCCCCTGTAAGGATCGTAGTAGAAAGCTTCTGCCTCGTCCTAGAAGACACTGAGCAAATTTACAAACCTTTAACCCCTTAATGCTCTTCGCCGTAGCTGTACGGAGCAGAGGTGCGGGGGATGTATGAATAATAAAAATTCAAATCACCCCCCCTTTCCCTAGAACTGATATAAAACATAATAAACAGTAAAAATCACAAACACATCAGGTATCGCTGCGCCCCAAAAAGCCCCATCTATCAAAATATAAAAATGGTTACGGCCGGCGGTGACCTCCAAAACGGGAAATGGCGCCCAAATGTCCAAAACGCGACTTTTACACCATTTTACATCACATAAAAAATGGAATAAACAGTGATAAAAATGTTGCACTGTCCTCAAAATGGTAGCAATGAAAACGTTGACTCATTTCGCAAAAAAATGACACATCACACAGCTCCGTGCGCCAAAGTATGAAAAAGTTATTAGCGTCAGAAAATGGCAATTTTTTTTTCTTTTTTCGTACACATTCATTTAATTTTTGGAAATGTATTAAAACGCAATAAAACCTGGATAAATTTGGTAGCACCGCGATTGCACCGAACCAAAGAAAAAGGCTGAGGTGCTATTTGGAGTGAAGAGTGAAAGTTGTAAAAACAGAGCCCACAAGAACGTAAAACACATGCAGTTTTTTTCAATTTTTCCGCATTTGGAATTTTTTTCCAGCTTCCCAGTACATGGCATCGAATAATAAATAACATCACGGAAAAGTGAAATTTGTTATGCACAAAATAAGCCCTCACACAGCTCTGTACACGGAAAAATTAAAAGAAAGTTATGGATTTTTGAAGGTGGAGAGTGAGAAATGAGCGAAAAATACCATGCGTCCTTAAGGGGTTAAGATTAAAAAAAAGTGTTTGCCTTAGTTCAGACAGAAACGTAGGAGACTTGGGTAAAAAATTGCAAGCTTGGAAACACGACTGGGTGGGAGTTAAGAATGAAAGGCTGCGCACAGCAACAAATGAGCTCTCTAATGAAGAAAAACACCATCAATGTGCTCACAAAGAGGTAATTATCTGCTAACGAAACACTGATTAGCCTGGTCAGTAATAAAGCAGAATGAAAGGGGAAATCCAAAAACTGCAGTCACTGGATTCCCTACTCACAGAAACACGACAAAAATTAACAGTACTGTCCATCACAGAGCCAGACAGAGGGAGATACTCCATAGAAAAGTCTAAAGAAAGACCTGACTTCTTCTAGATCGGGTTAACTTGGGCCATAGCAGAATTTTACTCTCCAATTTAGCAGATAAGGTGTCAGATTTTGGAGTTCCACTTGTTAAAAAATGTGGGACTATATTTTTGCTCCCCATCATTGCATTGCTTCTGGTTAACATAACAGGGCACATTTACTTACCCTGTCTAGTCTTCTGGGATTCACTAAGGTTGTGCGCCCGATATCCAGCAGGTGTCGCTGCTGCGCCGAGGTCTGCCGGAGTTCACTTTCTTCTTCCCGGTGCATGTAGGTGAGACACAAATCGTTTTTTAAATTCCGCGTTTTTTCTGAATCCATCAGGTTGTCTGATGGCCACGCCCTGTCTGTCATGTGAAAGCCAGCGCCGATGCGCCACAATCCGATCGCGTGCGTCAAAATCACGGGGCAATTCGGCGCAAAACAGAAATATTCGGGAAACCTGGTGAAAGTGCGGCGTTCGGACCCTCAGTAAATGAGCCCCAACGAGTACACTCAGAGCCTCAATGACCCTACTGTTGAAAGTCAACAAGAGTCGGTAACATGACCATGAGGGTGCGACCACACGTTCAGTTTTTGATGCCCAAACCCGGAATGGAGTAAAAGTAGGAGGAGGAGCAGCACCTTTCAATTATTTGTATCAACCCATTATCATCCACACCTCAAAGAACCTGTCACCTCCGGCTAACTTAACAAAACGTGGACAATACCTTAGAGAACACTCTAAAATTGTCTCAAGGCTTCTAATCCAGTCAATCTGTGTTGCTGCTGTGGAATTAAAATAACTTTTGTCTTCTTTTATTTATCCAGTCAAGGAGGCGGGAGAACTTTCCGATCCAGTCAAGCTCCCCGACTCCTCATGGCTGCTTTGACTCAAACTCCTGCTCTTCTGGACTGCCCCAGCTTTACGTCATTACACTCCAGTTTGAAGCTTCTGTTCATGTCCGGTCCACTTGTTTGTTTGGTGCCAGTTTGGCACTGCGCATGCACCAGTGGATGGCCAGGCAGTTCTCAATCACACCAGTGCTGTGCACACTACTAGCAAATGTGCATTGTACCTGTAGAGCCGGCCATGAATGTGCACACCGACTCTGAACTAACAGGTGGACCGCGCATGCACAGAAGTTTCAAAGTTTGCAATCTAGTGAAGTAAAGCTGGGGACACCACTGAGGGAAGTGGGTCCAAACCACAGCAGCCGTGACGAGACGTGGAGCTTGACTGGATCCGAAAGCTCTCTCGTCATCTTGACTTGATGAATGAAAGAAGACAAGAGGAATAAAAGTTGCTGATCCCACAACATCAACACAGATTAACTGGATTAGAATCATTGAGACAACTTTGCTGTGCTGTATAAGGTACTATCTGGGGTTTTCTTAGCTGGTCAGAGGTCATGGGTTCCCTTTAAGGCCAATGATCGACTACATTTCTCCTATGACCACCTGCGCAACTAACCCAGTGGGAACTGGGAATGAGAAGTTGGAACAGCTTAAGTAAAGTTTCTTTTTTATACTTAAAAAATTGTTTCTGTGTCTCTCTAATATTATATTAACCAATCAAAGCTGAGCCGCAATACCAAACCCGACCATATTCACAAGTGGCGCTAATACTGACAAATCATCCATTTTTCTAATAGAAAGTTTCCCTCACAATTAAGATCACAGTGTAGCGGGATTTGGCCAGTTTAGAACGATGTCGGACTTTTGCCTGATGAAAATATGGTTGCCAAAGCTACAAGTATCTGGCATTTTTGGCACATTTGGCGAATTTAGCTGTATGTATAATTGTACAATTGTACAATTGTACAGTTTATTATAAAGAGGGTCTACTATCTGTATAATCATTCCTTTGTGCATGGTGTGAAAAATAAAGAAGGACTGTGAACTGTGACTGTGCATTTCTATTCCAGGATTGTAGCTGGAATTGTACTGCTGCACAGGCCATCCTCTTTGCAATGCACTGCAGCAGCAGGCTTCTGATTGAATACTACAGCAGTAACTCGGGGGAACTCACAGTCACTCACAGTCCTCTCACAAATGTATAATTTCACAAATCTCTAGGACTTCTACCTGGGGTGTAACTACAGTGGTAGCAGCCATCACAGCTGCTATGGGGCCCGCAGTGTCATGGGGCCCCATCAACCGACCTGACACCCTAAAGAATGGAGGATGTGCACCATTATATACATATTATGCTGCATGTATGTATATAACATAGAGTATTGCCACTTAGACTCTTAGTATTTATCATTGGGGGCAGCATGCTACCTGTTATACAAAGAGACCAAAAAGAATAATCGACATGAACGAGGCCTAATGCACCAGGGATCAGGCTGCCAGGGGTTGGCTATCCTGGAATGTCACTTGTTACATTAGTTCTAGTCGGTGGGATACAGAACAAGCCATCCATATGCATAGAAAGTGTAGCATGAAGTTGCTAAGGAACCGAGACAACTGACTGGAGCTTGAGGGGTTAAACCAATTATTTTGTTGATTAAACCTCTTATTTTGCTGTCTGGCTAAGATTTCTTGCAATGTTAACACCCACGTGCGCTCCTACTTGGAGTTGGTGAACCTCAGAGCTGTTTTAAAAGTGTGAAAACGTGAGAAATCTGTGCCATAAAACAGAAGCACAGTGTGAACTAAACCCTGTTATGTCAATATCAGTCATTTACGGTTTAGTAATACTGTACAGTCTAATATTGGACCTCTCATTGTCAAAATAAGACACTGATATCACCTGTATGATATAGGTATGGGGGTGCAAAGGTGGTACCAGAGCCCCATCAGTGCTTCAGATTCATAGGCTGTTACAATGAGCAGAATGTGTCTCACTCAACCCCTTGCTCTCTCCGTCCTCCCTCTGCCTGTGTAATCCAGCAGCAGTGGGAAGCTCATTGTGACAGTATGTGAAGCTGGAAACACCCACCAGAGCTCTTCAAGCTCATTAGCATAATTGTATAAGTTGATTTTAGAAGGCAAGAGCCCAAGGATAACAAATATAAGAATATTACTACAGTCACAATACCTGGATGTAAGAGTAAGTGTCCCTGGTTTATCATGATGGCTTCTGATGGTAGATTTTCTTTATATATTTTTCTTTGGTGTTCTGAAAGTGCCCATACACCTTGGGAAACTGTTGGCCAGTGGTATATAGATTTGTTCTTTATGGGGGAGCGGAGGAAAAGTGACTTTGAGAATTGGGGGAGAGTCATTACACCCTCTGACACACTTCAGCTAAAATTCATGTTCTATGTATGGGTACACCAGAGGTTTTATGCGAATATTGAGTCAAAGTAGGGAAGATGACTCTTAGGTCAAGGTCACATCTCTGTTAGGCTACTTTTACACAAACATGCGCTACGCCCGATTCCGGGACCTGGGCATAGCACATGTTCAGCTGGAGAGGCGGGGGGGGGGGGTGAGAGCTGCTCACTCCTGCCCTCTCCATAGAGACGCCTGGTGCCCGGTCGTACATTCGGGGAAAGATATTCCATCTTTTCCCAGCGAAGGTACGTTGACACACATGTGTTCTCACCATACCGCCGCCAGCTGGTTATACGTCCCCAGAACGTCTGTGTGAAAGGGACCTTACTGTGAGCCAAACCCAGGAGAGGTCGCACACAGAAGAAATGAAAAAGAAAGAATCTGGTATTTTGTTTTTTAAATTTTTAATTTTTTACAGTTGGAGCGCCTTCGCCCTCCGGTAACAAGCCCATGGATTTTGGCAAGTTCCATTAGCATTTTGGAGTTCTGTAATAAAGTCTAGCGAGAGCAAGGCCTTGACTAGAGCATGTTCTACCACTGCCCTCCAAAATACTAGACAAACTTGAATAAATGACTATATTATCTATATGTAGAACATAAAAAATATTACTGGAGATTTTAAAGTGGGATCTGGCTTCAGTATTCTTGGGGGAAAAGTATGGTATGTACTACATACTCGAGTATAAGTCGAGGCCCCTAATTGTACCACAAATAACTGGGAAAATGTATTGACTCGAGTATAAGCCTAAAGAGGGAAATGCATTGGTCACAGCCTACCCGAGTAATTTAATGCCCAGCAGCCTCCCCCAGTACTGAAATGCCCCATATACCCCCCCCCCCCCACCACCATAATGAAATAGGGCAGCACGGTGGTTCAGTGGTTAGCCTTGCAGCGCTGGGGTCCTGGGTTCAAGTCTCATCCAGGTCAACATCTGCAAAGAGTTTGTATGTTCTCTCCGTGTTTGCGTGGGTTTCCTCCGGGTCCTCCGGTTTCCTCCCACACTTCAAAAACATACTGGTAGGTTGATTAGATTGTGAGCCCCTTTGGGAACAGGGACTGATTTGGGAAGCTCTGTGCAGCGCTACGGAATCTGAGTGCACTATATAAATAAAGAAATTATTATTATTTATTATTATAAAATGCCCTGCAGCAGCCCCCCTAGCAATGAAATGCCCCAAATTCCCCTAAATAATGTAATGCTCTGCAGTCCCCAAAATAATGATATGCCCTGCAGCCCTGCATGGTATATAAAAAAAACTTACATACTCACCTTCCAGCGCTCCTCGTGGCTCCTCTTCTCTCGTACCAGAATGGGAAGAGACGCATCTATGCGCCCCACCAACCGTTGCACACTATAATGTGACGGTGTCGCCCCTGATGACATCGTAGTGTGCGCCCCTGGGAAGAGCATATGGACGCATCTCTGCCCACTCTACAAGGGAAGAGAAGAAGGAAGAGGAGCTGAGAGGAGCCGCGGGGAGCTCCGGAAGGTGAGTATGTACTTTTTTTTTTTACACACTCATGTATAAGCCGAGGTCGTGCTTTTCAGCACAACTCGGCTTATACATGAGTATATACGGTAAGGTAAGTGTGAACTTTGTGGCCAGTTTAGGGCTCAGATATTACTGCAGACTTTTACATATAGCAATGACAAGTGTAATAAGTGTAACACACTGCCTGCAGTCTGGTAATATAAATATACTGTAATTACTCATGAGGGAGGGCAGCGGGATAAGTGCTCTGAGGTCGGAGGTGACCCCTGTAATGCTTTCTGTTTATATCCACTGAAGCATGAAGTAAAAAAAAACCCTGATTTTCCTCTAGAAGTGAAGCCTTACACATGTATATTTGATGAAATCGCTGGACTTATTCATGCCGAAAATACTTGAATTATAATTATGCTTTTTTTTATATGATGTTCCCCTGCTGCGCCTTTTTGTCATGTAGGAATATGGCCGATCTTTGAAGACGGCATTAAGGAATATTATGGGGGGGTTGGATTTTTTTTCCCCCCCAAAGACCCACTAATGAGGCCTCTCCTTAAATTTGGTCTGTTTTTTTTTTTATTTGGAGACAAATTTACTGTCCCCTAATTTGCTGGAAGAGGAAACAATAGCCTCCGGGGCCTCGTTCCGCTCTCCTTAATTATTTTTTGATCCTGTGGAGAGCTGACATTCTGGCTGAGCCCCAGGGCCATTATTTTCTTTGAATTCTACAAACCCATTACTCTCTCATGGGTACAGAGAAGTCATAATTAATAGTGACTACTCCCCGGAGTAATGAATTAAACATATGCATTTTCATAGCAAAATCATAACATGGAATATTGAAATGTGCTAAATTTAACGCTACGCTGAAATCCGTAACATTTCTTTTTTTCCGTTCTGCTATGATGTGGAAATCTGACAAAAAAACAGCCCTAACTACATAACTGTTAACCCGAAAATCTGGTGCCGCCACATACTTGTTTACTAATTAGGCCTCATTTATCCAAACCGTCTCAGAGCAGAGCTGTTTTAGTTGCTCATGGCAACCAATCAGAGTTCAGCTTTCATTTTATAAACAGCTGTGTGGAAAGGAAAGCCGAGCTCTGATTGGTTGTCATGGGCAACTAGAACAGTTTTACCTCAGACACTTTTCGTACATTCTCCCATGTTCTGTAGTATGTTCCTTGTAGTCTTAAAGGGATATTTCTGCCTTCAATACGTCCTGTATCAATGTCCTGCGACCCTAACCCCTTGATCCAACATGCGTTTTAGAATTTAACTTGTTCTTGTCACCCACTTGCCTTTTGACACTGAATGCTGAGAAGGATTCACAACAGATTCATCCCTCAGGATTCCGATTTTGGGATTCCACAGAGGTCGGAGTCTGGTGGTGAAATGTAAAAATAGTCATGTTCAATAAAGAACATTGGGGCAGATTTACTTACCCGGTCCGTTCGCGATCCAGCGGCGCGTTCTCTGTGGTGGATTCGGATCCGGCCGGGATTCACTAAGGGAGTTCCTCCGCCGTCCACAAGGTGGCGCTGCTGCGCTGAAAAGCATCTGAACGCACTGGAACTCACCGGGCGAACGTGAAGGTAAGCGCGTCCCAAGCAACACTTTTTTTGTTTTAAATGCGGCGGTTTTTCAGAATTCGTCGGGTTTTCGCTCGGCCACGCCCCCCGATTTCCGTTGCGTGCATGCCGGCGCCGATGCGCCACAATCTGATCTCGTGCACCAAAATCCCGGGGCAATACAGGGGAAATCGGCGCAAATCGGAAATATATTCTGGTAACACGTCGTGAAAACGCAAATCGGGCCCTTAGTAAATGACCCCCAGTGTGTTGAAACGTTAAAAACCTCAGGCCTCGTGTAGAGTCTTGGATGTATCCGATAATTTCATTATATCATTATATATATGTGTGTTATGGGCAAGAGTCGTAAAGTAAAGAATTTGTATGTCCTTACTTGATGGAGGGCTCCTGCCCAAACCACGTGTATAATATCATAAATTATTTTCTTCTGATATTTTCTTCGGAAAAACATCACACACTACATTTTGATTTTGAAGTCGCTGAATGACGTAACAACAGAATTTGAAAAGTCTTCAAAATCCTATTTTACCGACTAAAATGCTATTCCCCTTTTAAGGCATAAAGCCTGTTTGTGCCTAATGCTCTGTCTGTCAGTGTTAGGGTGGGTTCACACCATGTTTTTCGTATACTCTATAAGCGTATAAATCGGGAAAGCACACACATTTAGCGTATACGTTGCCAAATAGTGGCAGATGGACAGGGCCAGCTCCAGGTTTCAGTAGGCCCCTGGGCGACAGAGCCTTAGTGGGCCCCTTTGCAGTGAACTCGCTTGGCGGCATTAAAAATTCAAAAACTAAAACAGTCTCCTGTTCCCTAAAATATACCCTAGTTTATCATCTCTCATGATTATTCTATAAAAAGCCCTCACCCTCTGTGGATTCATTAGAAAACAGTCCCCCTCATCCTCATGGATTCCTTATGTCCAGCCTTTTGTGCCCCCCCAAGCTGCTCTTGGTCCCATCACGTGCCTGGGTATGCCCAGTGCTAGCGCCGACCCTCCAGACGGAGGTATAGTTGTAGCCTCTGTCTGGCCACTATACGTCCTGCCCATCAAAAAATGCAAAAAAAAAAAAGTTAACTTATGCTAATGATCCAGAAGCACTCTTGGTGGCATTACTAGAGCCCCTCTGTGCTTCTACTTCATAGGCTATTGCACTTCATAGGCTATTGCACTTCATAGGCTGTTGCACTTCATAGGCTGTTGCACTGTGCAGGAGCACTTCTACCCTTCCTCTACCTCCGCTTGCTGTAATCTCACAACTGCAGGCAGTTTCAGCACACAGCATAAGTGCACGTGGTTTATCATGCTTGATATTTTAAGGTAGATTTTCTTTAACGGGGCAAAACACGTGATCTTGACCTGTTATAAGGATAGTTTGGCTGGGATACGACGCAGTGTAGCCGTGACACAAAACAGGCGCAAACGCTCCAAAAATACATGTGAACGCAGTTTTCCGGGATTGTAAATCTGGGCAAATGTATTCTGGGTGAAGCCAACCTCAGTGCAGCGCTCCAGGCATCGCCAGTCTGCGTTTCCCCTCGGATACTGGATAACTAGAACAGGTGACCCGTATAAAATCCAAACAGATTTCTCTGCTTCCTGGAGGATTTGATCTGGGCTACGATTGCCAAGCCGTACGAGTGGGAATTCTCCGGAGCCTCCCTCCTCGCTGCAGCTGCTTTCTTATGGGGGGGAAAAAAGACAAATTAAAAATTGATAGCAGCATAAAAGTCCAACACACAAAGCGTGATAACACAACCTCACGTGCAAGACGTGCCCGAAATGGGACGATAGTAACTCTAACAACCGGACATATAAATATATGAATATCAATGCGATTCTGATCCGATCATGAGATTCAAGATGTTTAAGATGGGTTTCGTAGTGATGCCCACTTCAATCTGAGAATGGAATGTGTACAAGATTTCACTTCGAACGGCCGCATCGTTAAATTTTAGAATCATTTAATGAGTTAATAAGTATATGTTTGCGTGCAAGGGGCATCAGGCAGTAAGGTAGGGGAGAGAGTCCAGGACACAGCGATCATTACACCTTAGATTAGGAAAAAGCTGCGTGCTTCCAAAATAGCAGCGCCCCCATCCGGGTATTGGTCGTGGCTTGTATTACAGCTCCAATGCGACCAAATAAACGGAAAAGACATTATTAATAGCCCCTTCGCCAAGCTCTGCCCCTAATTTAATAAGATGTAGGTCTCGTCATATATTAAGCACACGGCCTTGACAAGGGATTGGGGTCAATTTTCATAAGCTTGTTTAATTTAGAAGATATTGCCCCATCCTCCTTTCTAGTGGATTGAGCCTTTTGCAGGCATTGATGTATGCACCCTCTCCATCCGCAGACAAGTGGGGTGCTCCTTTTAGAAGCGAGGAACAAACGGGGACATTAATCATAGTGCGCCTCAGGTTCGCCCATTTTTGCGCCTGGTTTGTTCTTTTTTTTTTTGGCATGTGATTAATGTTGGATCTAGTTTTGCCTTAGTAAATGAGTTTTTGAATTGTCGCATGTCCGATTCATTTGCGCCGAATTTGTCTTAAATTATTACCCTGCAAAGTAAATCACAATTGTGACTAATAATGGAATGAGATTGAAAAAACGTGACAGAAGGCTGAAGTATTTTCCATGTTACATGGAGGTAATTTTTCATTTGGGAAGCGAAGACCCTTGTTTTCAGCAAAGAAAATACGTTTTTTTTTAAGTGCAGCTGCTCAGAGTAGGTGTATTTTTATGAAATTTTTTGTGACTTTTTTAGGCGCAAAATTGTGAAAGATGGAGTGCAAATATCTGTATAGCAGCCACTAACTATGTCAGATAAGGTGCAGACACTCAAAACCACTATGTGCCGGACTTTTGCTTGCACCCAAAAAGTCGCAGATTAGAGACAAATTTACTAATCGTGCCCAAAATTGTGCAAAAATAGACAAAAACAGTCTAAAAAACTGTGATCAATGACCCCCAAAGTTTTTCTACTTCCGGGTAACCTGTTATCCATGAACTATTACATTTCAACTGTAATTTGCTTTATAGGTGGATGGAAGTCATCCAGCACTTCACAGAGAATACGGGATATGAGAATAAGAGACGCACTTTTATCAATTGTAACATAATTTTTTATTGGATTCTTAAAAAAAAATACATATATCATTTAGAGGTGAAACATGTTCTTGTGAGATGCTGCCACCTACTGGGGAAATTATGTAAATGGTCCCAAAAATGTATTATGCTGAATTCTAACATATTTAATATGTAGGGTTTAAATGCTGATCTTAAACTGAAGAAGAAACATCTTTGAAATGTTTTATTTTTTGGGGGGGGGGGGGGAGGGGGGTTGAGACTAAGATGTTTGGTGGTCAAGATAACGGATCTATACAAACATTCCTTTTTTTGTGCCCATATTATTTTCCTCACACCTGCCACCTTTAATAAGTGAGGGTAAAAGTAGAAATGATTAGGGTCACCAGATATATGAATACATATGTATGGTTCATGTCACCACCATAAATTTGGAAACTGCTTTAGGCAAAGTTTGATAATCGATTCTGTGCAGTCTTACAGCAAGAACAATCTACATTTCCAAATCAATCTTTACTTACTGCTTACTTCTACCCCCAAAAATTGAATAAATAGTCAAAAGGGACTATAGACAGCTGTACAATGTTTGATACAAATACTTAAACAAGGGAACAGCCTTGACTATTGATCGGCTATTGACTATTTTCTTGCTTTAATATTGAATAGAGGAACACGTCTTACAATTCGGAGGCCTTAGGACTAGTAGCTTATAATACTGTACTTGCCAACTCTGCTGTCATATGTTCCTTGTGTAGATGTCGTATGTGAGTCACATTCTTAATTCTTCCAAAACAAGGTTCTCTATTACATAGTAGTCACCGACAGCTGAGAGGAAGCACAATCCATGCCGCTTCCTTCCCCACATACTTGGGAGAGATTGGGAGTGTCACTATAGAAGAAAATTGTTGGCTTATCTGTTCTATCACACACTGGAGACGGCTTGTCCTATGGCATGTATAACATCTACATATCCTGTATATAGGGTCGGCTCCAGGTATCAGTAGGCCCCTGGGTGACATAGCCTCAGGGGGCCCCTTTGGAGTGAACTCACATGACCGCATTAAAAATTACTGCTCTGCCTCATTGTACTTAGGGACCGTCTGCTAATATTCATCTACAGACATATAAAGCTGTATGTACAGATGGGAAATATTGTGTCGTTTTACGCGGTGCCTTGTGTTACATTCATGACATGTGACCAGTGACATCATCGCAGGCCCTTCAGCCGTCTAACAATAGCAAACTGTACACCATGTATGTGATTACCTTATATACTCGAGTATAAGCCTAGTTTTTCAGCACAAAAAATATGCTGAAAACCCCAAACTCGGCTTATACTCGAGTCAAAAAAATAAATACCCCTGCATATCTTCTGTGCGATCTGTTCGCCAGCTGCAGCAGGATATATATACACTGGGGCAGGGTCTGGCAGGCTATATACACTGGGGCAGGGGCTGGCTGGCTATATACACTGGGGCAGGGTCTGGCAGGCTATATACACTGGGGCAGGGGCTGGCTGGCTATATACTGGGGAGGCTGTGACCAATGCATTTCCCACCCTCAGCTTATACTCGAGTCAATAGGCTTTCCCAGTATTTTGTGTTAAAATTAGGGGCCTCGGCTTATACTCGGGTTGGCTTATACTCGAGTATATACGGTACATGAAATCACAGCCACCTCCATGGAGGATGAGAAGTAGTAGAAGTCCATGGAGGCAGCTGTGACTTCATGTGGTCAGATACATGCATGGGGGCAGTTTGCTATTATTAAGAGTCTAAAGTACCTGAGATGTCACTTTGGTCACATGACATGAACTGTGGCCATTAAGGAGGCATAAGGCATGGGGAGTATTCGATGGGAGGGGCCGGACACGCAGGACACGCCCCCCCCCCCCCTCCCAAAAAAAAAAAAAAAAAACACACACACACAAACACACACACTGATGCCAGGCAATATAAGATAAAAAGGTGATTTATGTTGATGCAAGTGAAACAATTTTTAGCTAAAAGAAGGAGATCAGTCCTTCAGCTGTATATGTGCAAATGTGGTGACAGGTTGCCTTAAACAAAAAAGTGTTCAAAAACTGAAAATATGTCTTATATTCTAGATTCCTTTTGCTTTGATTACTGCTTTGCACATTCTTGGCTTCTCTTCATGATCTTCAAGAGGTAGTCACCTGAAATGGTTTTCACATCACAGGTGCCCGGTCAGGTGTAATAAGTGGGATTTCTTGCCTTGTAAACTGGGTTGGGACCATCAATTGTGTTGTGCAGAAGTCAGGTGGATACACGGCTGATCGTCCTACTGAATAGACTAAAGATTTAGATTATGGCTAGAAAAAAGCAGCTAAATAAAGAAAAATGATTGGCTATCATTACTTTAAGAAGTGGAGGTCAGCCAGTCCGAAAAATAGGGAAAACTTTGAAAGTGTCCCCAAGTGCAGTTGCAAAAACGATCAAGTGCTACAAAGAAACTGGCTGGAAAGGAAGACCAAGAGTCACCTCTGCTTCAGAGGATAAGTTCATCCGAGTCACCAGCCTCAGAAATCGCAGGTTAACAGCAGCTCAGATTAGAGATCAGGTCACTGCCGCACAGAGGTCTAACAGCAGACACATCTCTACAACAACTGGTAAGAGGAGACTGTGTGCAGCAGCCTTCATGGTAACATAGCCGCTAGGAAACCACTGCTAAGGACGGGCAACAAGCACATGAGACACGAGGAATGGTCATTACACCAGGGGAAATCTGTGCTTTGGTCTGAGAAGTCCAAATTTGAGATTTCTGCTTCCAAAGGACATTACATGCCTGGTTCCCACTGTGAAGCATGGAGGAGGAGGAGGTGTGATGGTGTGGAGGTGCTTTGCTGGTGACACTGTTGGGGATTATACTGAACCAGCATCTTGCACCGGCTGCTATTCCATCCAATATGCGTTTAGTTGGACCAGCATTTATTTTTCAACAGGACAATAACCCCAAACACACCTCCAGGCTGTGTAAGGGCTATTTGACCAAGAAGGAGAGTTATTGGGGCTACATTAGATAACCGGGTCTCCACAGTCACCAGACCTGAACCCAATCCAGATGGTTTGGGGTGAGCTGGGCCGCAGTGTGAAGACAAAATGGTCAACAAGTGCTGAGCATCTCTGGGAACTCCTTCAAGATTGTTTGAAGACCATTTCAGGTGACTACCTCTTGAAGCTTATCAAGAGAATGCCAAGAGTGTGCAAAGCAGTAATCAAAGCAAAAGGAACCTAGAATAAGAGACATATTTTTTAGCTTTTTCACACTTTTTTCCACATGTGTTAATTCATAGTTTTGATGCCTTCAGTCTGAATCAGTTTTTATAGTAGTGAAAATACAGAAAACTCTTTGAATGAGAACGTGTGTCCAAACTTTTGGTCTGTGCTGTATACCACAGAATAATGGCCTTAGATTGGAACCAAGATTACAGACCAGAGAACTCACTATGCACCCCAGATCTCATAAAGACCCCAAAACTTTATATGACAAGCTGGATTACATCTACAAGGTTTCCTAGAATATTCTATTTTAAGGAAAACATCCATGGATGACTATCAATCATAGGATGTTAGACAGGGGTGTATCTACAGGGGTAACAACAACAGCAGCTGTTATGGGGCCTGCAGTGTCAGGGGGCCCAGCCAACTGACCTGACAATAAAATGGAGGATGTGCAGCTCTGTATAAATATTGGGGGAGATTTATTCATCTGTCCGCGACAGAATTCTGTCGTAGTCTGCGCCACATTTATAAAGGGTTTTAAGACCGTTTTCTGTCTCTCCTACGACTAGCTTGGCAAAAAGGTCAGTGCGCCAGAAATTCTGCTAACCGGACAGAATTGTGTCCTAACTTTCTGGCGTAATGTAAGCCAACTAATAGGAGGCGCAGAGTGTGACTAGACTAGGGCAGATTTATCATCCAGCATTAGACACTTATACGAATCTGGTGCAGAATAAGACTCTAGTCTAACCTTAGGACACTTTTTTACAAATCTCCCCCATTGTGTATGCATAATGTGTGTATATTTGATGTACATAGTATGGGTGTATAAATGAATAGATTTGTACATACTGTGTGTGTATGTTCTGTGTGTTTATACTGTATTTACAAATACATTTACAAACACATTTGCGCCATATTCTTTTGTGTCCTGTTTTTACGGCTTTCAATGTTCGCTCCAAATGACACCTCCCCTTTATTCTTTGGGTCCCTACTATCATGGAGATACCAAAAGTACAAAAGTATTATTATGTGTTAGTACATTTTTTAAAAATTTAAATTTTTATTATTTCGTTGCAATATTCTGAGGGCAAAAACTTCATATTTCATACTTCAGTGTACGGAGCTGTGTGTTGTGAAATTTTTTGCGGGCTGAGATGACGTTTCGTTGCTACAAATATGAGGACTGAACGACCTTTCGATCACATTTTATTAAAATCTTTATGTGTTGCAATATGGCAAAGAAGTGTCGATTCAGAAACTTGGGGACCTGCAATAATCGTTTTTATATTTTGATATATTGGACATTTTTGGACATGGTAATACCCAACATGTTTATCATTTCATTGATTTATTTATACCCGGAAAGGGGGCGATTTGAACTTTTAGGCTTTTATTATTTTTTTACTATATTTTTAGACAACATTACCGGGGGAAGGGGGTGATTTGGGGTTGTTCAATGATGCGGCCCAAGATGGTGGCGCCAATGCACTGCCCACAAATAAATTGGTGGTGACATTTAAATTGTTGACACCCACGATCGGTGCTGGTGCATTATGCAGCAAACACCCAATGTAATTATTAAATAATTCCTTTATTTATATAGCGCACACAGATTATGCAGCGCTGCACAGAACTTGCCAAATCAGTCCATGTCCCCATGGGGCTCACAATCTAATCAACCTAGCAGTATGATTTGGTGTGTGGGAGGAAACCAGAGGACCCAGAGGAAACCCATGCAAACACGGAAAGAACATACAAACTCTTTGCAGATGTTTACCCTGGGACTTGTACCCAGGTCCCAGCACTCCAAGGCTGTAATACTAATTCACCAAGCCACTGTGCCATCCTATATGAAGAGGGCTCGGCCCGTGAGCGCTCTTCATACACTCGCTGCCATACCATGACTTTGGGGAACGTTGTGGAGCGGCAAGGGGTTAAATATATTTTGTTCAAATTGTGTAACATGCTCTGCATTTGCTAATTATTTTAGCACCATTTACGATGATCATGAAAAGGGGTGCGGCTTCTGTGCACCAGAAAATGCGCCATATCTGACATTAGACATTCGGAGTAATGCCAACAAAGCTGATGTCCCTTCACATAAAGATCAAGAACATAGAATAGCGATTGCTTCTGCCTGCTCGCTTTCATACTTGCCAATTCTGCCGCAAAGTTTTCTTTGTGTAGATGTCGTATGTGAGTCACGTTCTTAATTCTTCCAAAACAAAGTTCTCCATTAGAAAGCAGCCAGTCACCGACAGCTGAGAGGAAGCACAATCCATGCCGCTTCCTTCCCTAGATGCTTGGGAGTGTGAATACTGAAGAAAATTGTTGGCCTGTCTGTCCCATCACAGACTGGAGACAAGTGCTCATGTCCTGGATACTATGTAATCGTTTCGGTCACACGTTCCGAGATGGATACAAAAGTCCAGGGGCGAGGCTGGCCCAATGAAACGCATGTGGCCGGTAATGAGCAAAAACAATGCAAAACACCCGATGCTTATTACCAATCACATACGTTTCAATGGAAGTGCATGTGCTAGCTCGCACCCTAGAGGTAGCGTGAGGCAGTGTCTACAGCCCACAGAAGCGGCTCAGGCAGGGAGGCTCCGCTGCGGCAACAACATTAGCTGTGTCTGTCCACACAGTGTCCAGGGCATGGAGCAGATACCAGTAGACATGGAGGGGGCCTATGAGGGAAACAACCCAGCAGCAGGATTGTTACCTCTGCTTTTGTGCAAGGAGGAACAAGAGGAACACTGCCAGAGCCCTGCTAAATGGTTTCCAGCAAGTACTAATATCCATGTGTCTGCTCATACCAGCAGAAACAGCGAGATCCTCAGAACCATTGGGAGACCACATGTAGGAGCAGTGGTCCCTGGGTTCTCTCTGATACATGACTGTGCTAGGCCACCTGCGGCTGTTGTGTGTCAGCAGTCCCAGCATGATGAAGGCATTGATGCTATGGACCTGCCCGTTCTCCAGCCCTGGATCCAAACTAGCACATCATTTCTCGTTCCATCCACCAATGCCATGTTGCACCACACACTGTCCAGGAGTTGTCTAAAACTGTTATCAAGTTTTGGTGATAGATCCGTCAGGAGAACATCAGCTGCCACATCAGGAGCACCCAGACATTGTAGGGAGGTCATACATGGAGGATACACACACTACTGAGCCTCATCAGGAGCACCCAGACATTGTAGGGAGGTCATACATGGATGCTACACACTACTAAGCCTCATCAGGACATGCCCAGGCATTGTAGGGAGGTCATACATGGAGGATACACACACTACTAAGCCTCATCAGGACATGCCCAGACATTGTAGGGAGGTCATACATGGAGGTGACACACACTACTGAGCCTCATCAGGAGTATGCCCAGACATTGTAGGGAGGTCATACATGGATGCTACACACACTACTGAGGCTCATCAGGAGCAAGCCCAGACATTGTAGGGAGGTCATACATGGATGCTACACACACTACTGAGGCTCATCAGGAGCAAGCCCAGACATTGTAGGGAGGTCATACATGGAGGCTACACACACTACTAAGCCTCATCAGGAGCATGCCCAGACATTGTAGGGAGGTCATACATGGAGGTGACACACACTACTAAGCCTCATCAGGAGCATGCCCAGACATTGTAGGGAGGTCATACATGGAGGCTACACACACTACTAAGCCTCATCAGGAGTATGCCCAGACATTGTAGGGAGGCCATACACACTACTGAGCCTCATCAGGAGTATGCCCAGACATTGTAGGGAGGTTATACATGGATGCTACACACACTACTGAGCCTCATCAGGAGCATGCCCAGACATTGTAGGGAGGTTATACATGGATGCTACACACACTACTGAGCCTCATCAGGAGCAGGCCCAGACATTGTAGGGAGGCCATACATGGAGGCCACACACACTACTGAGCCTCATCAGGAGTATGCCCAGACATTGTAGGGAGGTTATACATGGATGCTACACACACTACTGAGGCTCATCAGGAGCAAGCCCAGACATTGTAGGGAGGTCATACATGGAGGCTACACACACTACTAAGCCCCATCAGGACATGCCCAGGCATTGTAGGGAGGTCATACATGGAGGATACACACACTACTGAGCCTCATCAGGAGCATGCCCAGGCATTGTAGGGAGGTCATACATGGAGGCCACACACACTACTGAGCCTCATCAGGAGCATGCCCAGGCATTGTAGGGAGGTCATACATGGAGGATACACACACTACTGAGCCTCATCAGGAGCATGCCCAGGCATTGTAGGGAGGTCATACATGGAGGTGACACACACTACTGAGCCTCATCAGGAGTATGCCCAGGCATTGTATGGAGGTCATACATGGAGGCTACACACACTACTGAGCCTCATCAGGAGAATGCCCAGGTATTGTAGGGAGGTCATAGATGCACATGGAGGCCACACACACTACTGAGCCTTATCAGGAGCATGCCCAGACATTGTAGGGAGGTCATACATGGAGGCCACACACACTACTGAGCCTTATCAGGAGCATGCCCAGACATTGTAGGGAGGCCATACATGGAGGCCACACACACTACTGAGCCACATCAGGACATGCCCAGGCATTGCAGGGGGGGTCATAGATGGAGGTGACACACACTACTGAGCCACATCAGGACATGCCCAGGCATTGCAGGGGGGGGTCATAGATGGAGGTGACACACACTACTGAGCCACATCAGGTGAATACCCAGGCATTGTAGGGAGGTCATACATGGAGGCTACACACACTACTAAGCCTCATTTCCATGTCTTGAGGCATTTCCACTGATTTTATTTTGAGTAGCATTCCAAAGCCAGACCTCTGGGATATTAATTTTGATTCAATTTTCATTGATCAGCTTTATGTTATGTGCTCAACTATGTAATGAATAAAGAATTGCAACTGGAATATCTCAGTTGAGATTTAGGATGTATGACTTTAGTGTTCCCTCTGTTTTATCAAGCAGTGTAGATACATATTTATATCTGATATCTATACAAGTTTTCATATAGTCTTGTATTATTAAGTTCAATTAAAAGGTAATGTATCAACACTAAGGCCCACATTTACCACGGCTTGTACACCTCTTGGGCGTGGATGGGGCGGTGCTGCCTGCACCTGCGCTCTGCCTATAGCCTCCAAATAGAAAGAGATGGGAAATTTCTAAACTTTACAAGAGGGGGCTAACTAGCCCTAAGGCACCATAACCAAGGAATAAAACTTAACCTTTATTCATATTAGTTTAAATATACAATGAACATAAATTTATGACTAAAAACACAGGGTTGCATCAATGCCAAGTGTCTAGGTGTCCCAGTACTGGTTTCCAGATTTGCCAGCCTAGGTATTGTGTCACATATGCATTAGTGGGGCAGACTTCAGTAGTGGGTGTGAATTTTGTGTCTGAGGTGACACTTTTTTTGGTGGGGTATATATATTTAGACTGTCCAGGTAAATAAGTCCAGGAGAGTGCAGTTCGCACTCCCTGGTCAGATCAGTGGGGTTTATCCACCATATTGTCCAAGTGGATTGTTAGATATTCCTCTTATTACATTGTATCCCTACGTGGGATCCAAGTAAAGTGGACCAGTGTTATGCCACTGTATGGATTGTAAAAGTGATGGAAACTGATACCCCAATTACCCTGTCTCTGTCATTAAACCCAAATGTCTCATACACCTGATGAATCGCATTCACACCACGCACTACTGCTCTAGTTCTATGCTGTCTCCCATATTATTTTGAGATTCAATTCTACACTGGCATAGTGTACCCTGCTATTAAAACTTGCTACTCAAAGCCCCCCAACAAGTTTCGCCGAATACACGGCTTGATCAGGGGTAACGGGCTTAGCTGTAGTCTAAATATATATATATCCCCCCAAAAAAAGCCTCACCTGAGACAAAATTCACACCCACTACTGAAGTCTGCATATGTGATACAATTAATACCTAGGCTGGCAAATCCGGAAAGCAGTACTGGGACACCTAGACACTTGGCATTGATGCAACCCTGTGTTTTTAGTCATAAATTTATGTTCATTGTATATTTAAACTAATATGAATAAAGGTTAAGTTTTATTCCTTGGTTATGGTGCCTTAGGGCTAGTTAGCCCCCTCCTGCCTATAGCCTGTCTCAATTCTACACCAGACCCCGGTGTAAAAGACCCAACAGTGCAGAGCATCGTTGTGCTGCGTTGCCTGCTGCTAGGATTTATCAGGAGGCCGAAGCCGCCTACCCTGCTAAAAGTAGCAAGTGTCAGGGGCCACATCATACACTGGCACTAAATTGATAAGTGTCCCTATTTGTTGTTTTTATTCCATATAGGACATGGTTTACTTTTCCTAATGTTTGTAACTTTTGACTAATACATTTTTTGAAATTGAAACGTTATATAAGTGTAACACAATGGACCCAAACTGACCCGGGGGGGGAATACATATTTGTATATACCGACTGGTACTTTATAATCGTCCCCTGGCTCTCTACAAATCTCAACAGCATTAAATCTTCAAATGCCCCTTCCTCTCCCTCCTCCTCCCCCCCCCCCCCCCCCCCATGACATCACAGGATCCCAGAGAAAATGGGCACACCAGTCATTTAAATGCTGCCCACAGTTGTGCCACTACATTTAAAGAGGTTAGGGCCCAACTTTGATTTGTGGGAAAACCCCTTTAACACACATATAATCAGTGGCATCACTAATCGCGGGTGTTTGGGTTCAGTCACCAGACCCGTCTACAAACATTTTAAAGTCTGCCAAACTTCAACTTCACTGGGTCTACTCCCCAAAATACCCTTGGCACACTGCTAGATATGTTATTTCCGGTCTAGACAACAAGTTTGCCCCTGTAGGGGCACATTACGAGGTATCTGAAATCATCAGTCTGCCACAGGGTCTGTCAGACCAAAACCCTGTTCTCGAACTCCACTGGGATGGGAGGTCGGTTTCATCCTATATATCGCTGGATTGCTTGGCCCTGAATATAAATAAAGAATAACCATTTTTAGAATACTTGTTACCCTTCGTTGTAGGGTCTTTTTCCTTCAGATTACGGTCATTATGGAGAACTATGGTTGAAAAATTGGTCCCGGTGACCTACATTGGAAAAAACATGCACAATAACCATAAAATAAACCATATACTAGACTAGAAGTTCTCTTTTTTTATTTTAAACACAAATACATTTACAGCATGCAGAAAGACTGATGGAAATGGCAATTTCTCTGTCCCAATAGCAGTGTGTATCATGTGCTGGACCCGTTACTGGCACCTCCCGTCTCCAATGCCCAGCAATGGTCCCGGTATTAAATAAAATAATTTAGCCGATCACCATTAATAAACAGGTACAATCTGTGTTTGCACGGCTGTAATCAAAATCCCAACATACGTATGTGCCAAGACAGGACAACGAAAGAATCCATAATGTCACCGTTATAATCTCATCGCAGAAGCCTCTAACACAAACCATCTGATGGAAGCCTCTGGTAGGGAAAACATGAAGATATTCATAGGGTAGACTTTAGGAAAACCATTCAATGACAAAAAAAAAAAAAAAATAACTCAGATATCAAAGTTAAAAAAAAAAAAAAAAAAAAAAAAAAAAAAACATTCTACTTCCCGTTGGTGTAGTGTGCAACAGTCTCCTGTATATGTAATATTCAACCAGTATTAGATCAATGTCAGGCTGTGGCATGAAAAGCCCAGAGTAAGCCGCAGTATCATACATCTTGTAAACAGGATCTGTCTACAGAAGTCCAGCTCTCTTGGGTACATTTTAAAACTCACTAGTTCCCAGATGCACAAACTGGGACTATGCAAAAATAAGTAATAGGATTAGTGTTAATCTATAACTGGTTCTATAGAAGGTCAGTATCATGACCCTTATGACAATGGAGTGTATGTATTATCTAGCAAAGCCTACTATTTAGTAAAGGACCACAGCTTCCAACCAGGAATGATGTACATAAACAGATACGGCCAGTAAATACACAGTCTATAGCCCGTACTAGTCCAGTATACACCAGCTGTGGGAATATTATACAGATGAGATACTAGCAGCTTGTATCCTATGAGTAGTGTTTCTTACAGATGCTGGAAGTCGTGTCATGTGCCTGTAGGCTCGCTCCTCAGTATACATTAGCATTAGGATACAGGTGGTGAAGAGCCAGAGACTGACTACATGTGCAAACTTTTGGCCTCCCCCCCCCAAAGACAAATCAAAGTATACAAAATATTTGTTACATTGCAACAGAATGACAATTCAGGAGGTAGAGTGCAAAACCAATGACATCCAAGAAAACAGGGGGGGGGGGGGGGGGGTCTTTTAAAGTACAAATCAGAATTCTTAAAAATGTCCCCATCTACAAATTCCAATAATTTATTTTTTTTAAGAGGGAACGGGATCTTTCCCAACATTCAGTGTAACACTAGTATGACTGATGGCATTATTACTTGGCCACGCCTCACGCTGCTCAGGGGCACCTGCGCTTTTGGTTTCCATTATAAATAAATATATTTTTAAAAATGCTCAACTGAAATTAATTTAAATGTAGCCGTTACAACAGACACCCGACTTTGGTTCCTTTTAATTTGAAATGAAACAAACAGTCATCAGGTTTTGACCAACAATCCTGATGACAGGTTCCCACAGCTTACAACACCCAGAAACCAAACCTGTCTAATGGTTCTGAGGCTGTGAAGCCGAGCCGGTGACTCCACTACTCAGTGCACAGGCCTGATGTTGGATTTAGGCATCAAGGCCAACTCACTATGTGACATGGAGAAGACTCCAAGACTTTGACAAAGTCAAGTGGATACTTTATGTAGTGTCCAGGACTTTTCTCTATTAAAAAAAAAAAAAAAATGGGGTTTTTGGGTTCTGTAGCCCCCTTTAACTTTATTTTTTTCCAGTTTTTTATAAATTTTTTTGTAAGGGGAGAAAAAAAAAATTGTGATGTGAACTGATCCACAATTTTCCCTAAAATGCACAAATTCTCAGGAACCTGGGCCTCAGCATCAACAGACTGTTCCTAAACAGTGTAACGCCCAGTTGTCCATTGATGTTTACGTACAGCATATGATGCATCAAATAAGTTATTTAACAAGGAATACAAAGTATTTTCACCATCACAGAAAAGTCAGGAGATCAGACAGCTTTTCCTTTAAAGGACTTTTACACTAGTTGTACACTGGTAGTGAGACTGAATAGACAACTTTGACAAAGGGGCGGGGACAAGTGTTTGTGATTCCTTTATAAACATTGCTTTTCCAGTGCATGTAATATGTAGCCATTCCATGAAAGCACCAATGCAAGGAATGTATGTACAGAAACGGATCAATCTAAAGTGGCAAAAGTGAGAAGAAGAAAAACAAAACAAATTAAAATAAAAAAAAATTACAGCCAGTGCAAGCAGCATTTTACAGTAATAGATCCCATGGACATTTATTAACAGGATAAAGCAGAACGTTCTCGCACATTGATGCTCATGAACAGAACCCCCCCCCCCCCCTCCCCCCATAGTCTTGTATATAAAAGTCCTCCTCCTGCCTCTGGTTACTATACATTATATAAGCACACGACGGCCGGGATCCCACCAGAGAATAGTAGAGCAGCCTCCAGAGTCCCGAAATCTTCCTATAGTACAGATTTCGGGCGGGTGGCAGGTATAATAAAGCACACGGTAGTATCTAGACGCTGTACAATCTATAGGATTTTATTGTAGCATCATTGTTAAATAAAGTCACTTCATAAAGTCGCCTACCGCCCCTTGTATGACGACGCGGTAGACTCTTAAAACGTTTTGGGGGAGAAAAAGGGTTAAACCTGGAAGTGTATTAAACCGTTACAGTCCGGCGCCATGTCGCCTACGACGAAGATTTACAGGAAAAACGTAACTAGGTTCTACCCGACCAGTGACGTACATTCAGACTTGGCACAGTGCAGACTAGATTTAAGACATGGAGGACAAGACTGTGCAATAGGTGGAGCTATTAAATTACAGATCGTATGCAAATACATCAAAATTGCACTCTAAAATTTTTTCTTTTTTTGCAGAAAATCAAAAAAAAAAAAAAAAAAAAAGTTTTGCAAAAAACAAACAAAAAGGAAAAAAAAAAAATGGAAAAAAAAAGGAAGAGCTGTACAGGCCAGATATAAATTACAATTTCAAAAACAATCCTACTTTCCCCAAAAATACATGAACCCCATTAATGATCACCCCCTCCCCTCCTCTGCTGTTCCCAAAGGCGGACGATGCTTCAGTGATCCTTCAGCAGCTGAAATATAAAACAAAGAAAAAAAAAAAAATTAAAAATTTTTCCTCATTTTGGGAAAAATTCTAAATGATTTTTATTGATATCAATGTTGTCCACTAGATGGAGTATTATTATCTGTGTCCTGTAGCAATGAAAGGCACAAAACACAGAGGATACCATGAATGAGGAGCATCCTGCGATTGTTCTAAAAGCTGGACGACAAATTTTGATAAGATAAAAGGACTGTAACAGTTCTGTGCCGAGATCCGGTAGTACGCAGAGCAGGACTGTCGCCCCCAAATGATGTGATCTCAGATTCTGTTCAACATTTCAGCACAGGAGATTCGGTTTGCTCTCTCCTATAGGTCGTGTCATTAAAGGGGTTTCCCACTAAACAAGTTAAGCCACATCCACAGGATAGGGGCCCAACTTGCTGATCTCCGTGAGAACACCCGGTATGATGTACCTCCGTTGGACACCTCTCCGCTACCTGAGATGAGCGGAGCAGGTGGCCACACTTGTCCGTTCTGCCCTATTCCCCTCTACAGAACCAACAGAGATTGGCTGTCATCAAGACCCCCACTGATCAGCAAGTTAAGCCCTAGCCACACTATAGCGCCTAACTTGTTTCGTGGGAAACCCCCTTTAAAGTAGACACCTCAAGCTCCCTCTGGTCGCCAACAGTGCCAAATATTAAAACCCATTTATCACTACTACTTCTTTTACATTAGTTTATGCATCCCCTTCAAAATCTGTAATCAGGTACATTACAGTACATTTACAGCAAAGCCAAAAAAAAAAAAAGGATGTGCCATGACTAGTTGCTTATCATGAAATTTTTGGAGGATATATCAAAACTGGTGCAAAAAACAGCAAGTGGATCAACGATCACAAGCCATATTTCCTTACTGTAGTACTGTAGTGTTTTTGCAACCACCACCAACTTACATTTTGTCTTGTTTAACACTTCCTCCACGGATAGAGACTGGCTGACTATTCTGAGGGAATACATTTCCACCACGAATTGCATTTGGGTGAGTTGGTGAGGCCGCTGGGTGCTGACCGGGACGGATGGGTTTAGCTAAAAGGAAAAAAAGTAGTATTAGAGGGCGTCATTGATTATTTCTGATATTAAAGTCCGATGAAATTTAGCACAACATTCGGCCTTCTGTCAGCACTCACCGATCTGTGCAGAGTGCCCCCTTCTTGCCATATTCTTGGATCTAACCGCCTCCTTGATGCGATCCACCTCCTGTTGATACCTCTTCCTATCACGAGATGCATTTTCTTTGGCTTCTTTTAGAGCGGACTCCAAGGCCTTAACTCGTTCAGCTGTAGCTCGCAGTCTTTTTTCCAACTTTGGAAGCTCGCAGCGCAGATCTGCATTATCACGTACCAGCTGGAGAAGACCAGGTGCCACATTAAAAACTTTTATACCAAAATACGCAATATAAATCACACTAGAAATCAACACTTACCTGTTTATGGACTTTTGTGAGCTGCTCCAGGTTATTCTCCAGAAAGGAGATCTTCTGTTTCTGAGCAGCGCTCCCCCCAGTGTCATCAGAGTCCATTTCTGCGCTCTGCACGGACAACACAGACCACACTCAGACAGGAGAACCAGAGCGTTACATTAACTATACAAGAAGTAAATTGATTTTGTACCTTTTTCACTCTGGTTGTCAAATCCTGAACAAAGAGCTTCCTGAGGTTGTGGAGGGTCTGGAGCTCCTTGGCCTAGAAGCAGAGTTTGAAGGTCAGTTTTAAGACAGATTTGGCAATGAGATAGGGAATTGCTACTGATCGGTCACATTTCACTTACCACTGTCTCTTCAAGACCCTTCAGATCCTGCCGTGCCTGTTCTCTTCTGTCCTGCATAACACTGAAAAGAAAAATCACACAAAACCTTAAAAAAATCTGACAACAGGGAGAATGTAAATATAAAAAGGAAATATACCATCAAAAGTTATGGTGCCTTGGGATTATCATGCTGGATTTGACCGTAGATTCTTTGAATTGGGTGTATATGTTTAGTCTGTTGCTCCACCCATTAGCAAGAACGGGATTCCCATTCTCCAAACTGCCGGGGGAGGGGGTCCAGTTCCCATAATCAGTAGGGATTCCAGCTGTCAGACCCTCACCAATAAGAAGTTATCCCAAATCCACATAATAGGGGATAACTTCCTAAGTTGGGGTCCTGAAGCCTCTATCCTCAACTACTGTAACTGGCCACAAGACCCAACGAGGTACTACATCAAAGTTTGGACCAGTTTGTTTATGCTGGGGTCATTATATTTAAGAGGACACAAAGTAACAGATCCATAGCTGTGTGTACTCACGTAAGATCGTGCAGCTTTTTGCTTTTCTCCTGGTCTGCGCACTTTAGTTTTTCATGCTCCACCCGCAGTCGTTCTTGCTCCAGGATCATCTTCTGGTTTTGGCTGCAAAAATCAACAGTATTATAAAATGGGGAAACTGACAAGTCTAAAGATTTGTTCCCAGGCCACTTTACAATTCATGTGCAAGCAATAACCTTACTAGAAACCTTAATTCTAACAGTAGACTAATACATGTTATCTAGACAGGACAGCACTTACAGAAAGCTGAAATAAGTAACAGGCTATATTTCCTACCAATGTATCCGATTTTTATCTGAAGGTGATATTTCTAAGTGTCTGAGTGGAGACTCTTTGTAGAATTACACACTGCACTGAGGTCACCGAGTATTAATGACTTACTCTTGGAGCTCGGTGATGACCTTCTCCTTAAATTCAATCTCATCTCTCAGGCTGCTCAGCTGTTTCTGATGAGTTTCCCGATGACTTTGAATCTGTTGTTCCACAGCGTGCTGAAAAAGTAGGTCACATTTTAGAAAAGGCTAAAACAAATTGTGCTTTAGGAAAACAAAAACAAAAAACAATCCACAGTTTAGGCTCCATTAACATATAGGCTCTATATAGCGGCCTGCAGCAACTGGATTATGCATGGATACTGTGCAGTGAGCACACAGTGCCCTAACTATGCATCAGCGGTCCCAAAAGACAGGGGGGTCCTATTCCTGCCTGCAGTTCCAGCATGGAGAGGGCAGGGGAGTGCTTGCAGCTCCTGTTTGTTTACAAGGATGTCTACTAGAAAGATAACTGGACTGATCGTTGAACATAAGTGATCCATGATCAGACCATATAGATTACGTATACAATGTAATTTTGGTCTCCATTTTAAAAAAACGCTAAATATTGAATGCTAAATGGTGGAGAAAAACCCATTTAACCAACTTCCCTACCTTCTAAAAAGGCTATAAATAAAAAAAGCTTGTACCTTAACTTCATTTGCAGTCTGTACTTTATTTAAGTGCTCCTTCTCCATTTCATGGACTTTTTCTAAAATAAAATATACAGTAAATGAGAGGTCATGAAAATCATATTCACAAATAGACGTCCGGCAGTCCGCTATAAAATTGTACAATAAACTGCTAATATCATTATATTTTTACAGGTCTACTTGGCATAAACTGGACTGACCAGCATCATATTTGGACTGGCGCCAGTAGGAGTGGTCACACATGCTGAGACAATGAGGTCACAAGAACAGCTGGACAAATATTCAGGAACACAAGGGAGAAGAATTACCGAATGGCTGCTAAAACAATGAAGACTCTTTGGGGCTAAGGATCACAATTTCACAAAAACAAGGATATAATAAAAGGTCCTGGGAAAAATTAAAGGGGTGTCTTCTTACTTAAAGCAATGCAGAACACTTGCCGCTCGTTACCATTCACAAGAGTTTCGGTTCAAATCCATATGCAATCGGGCCGCTTATTTCCAGTTGAATTGAGTTTCAAAACACAATTCAACCAGAATGCGTGAACCCAGCATCCGTCTCTTGTCAATTTGCATTCAATTATAAGACCAAATTAAAAACAAATTAACAATATTGAGCGCTCAATGATCACTATCCCCCCTCCCAGTTATTAGAAAACACTTAGCAGGCTTTCCAGAATATCTGGTCTGAGAAGTTTACAATCATTATAAAGCACAAGACAGACGCCCCACCCTGTGCCCGCAGCTTGACAAGCTCCTCGTTCAGAGAATCCACAGACTCCTCCATCTGCCTCTTCTTATGCTCCAGGTTCTGGACATATTCTGTCAGCGACTTGATCTTTGCTTCATGCTTTAATAGAAGATTAAGGTGTCAGTCAGTAAACAGTCACTGTTAAATCACAAAATATTAAGGTATGGTCACCTGCCACCTCAAAATCTGCTTCAAAAACAAAAGACACCCCTTATACGTCCCTTACAGTGTGCAAACCTTCAGCAAATCCCAAGCCTCAAGATTCAATGCCAAAACCTTCAGTGCTACACTGATGCCAAAGTTGTGACCACAACCTGAGATCCCAGCAGGTAAGAGACTTCTATATCAATTACACAGCATCCAAAAAAAAACAATAGGTGACTGAAGATTATAAAGTGACAATTCCTCTAGGGTGAAAGTCTGACATCCACATACATTATTATAGGGCTTATGGACTGTAGTTACTGTTATGGTAAATCACCCACTACAAGGTGTTACATCCACCCATAGGATAATTGTTTTAACGCTGCAGAATTTTCCTCAATGCCATAACATGGACCTCAATGATTCCCATTCTACAGAGTGTTTAGGGGTCTTAGGCATCCCCCACAAGTGTGAGGACGTCTGTACCTGAGAGATACGGAGCTGACATGCAGCAAGTTCCTTCTCGTTCTCCTCCATCTTCTTGTTGCTCTCAGTCTGGGTGCCTTCCAGCTGCTTGCAGCGCTTCACCATGGTCTTCACTTCAGATTTCATCTTACTGATGTACAGTCTGGCAACTGTGAACTCCTCGTCAATCATGCCACTCACTTCAGGTTGCTGCCATGAAAAGACAAGATACGGACTTATTTTTGCTGCACTGATAACCTAAAGCATACAGAACTTCCCTTTTATTAAGCATTATTTTGAAATAAAAGCAGATGCAAACCCACACATCACAGTGATGATCAAACATCTCCATTCTCTGGGGTTACAAATCTATATGGACATTTCCAGTAGAAGAGCATTATCACAGTCTGAGCGTCTATTTGTCATCAATAATGCAAAACTCTGTACTTTGTGTAAACACAGAACAAACCATATTGAAAAAAACCCAAACAAACAAAATGAACAAATTACCTTAGAGTCGTTGTTGCCTACGGCTATGCCAATCTCTGCAAGGTCCTTCAGTAGAGAAGTCATCATCTCGGTAGCTCTTTTCTTCTGATGGTTGGTCATTTCTTTCAGTTTCTGGAGTTCAGAATCTATACTGGACAAAATCACCTAGATAAAAGGAGGGGGGGGGGGGGGCAATCTATGAATAGAAATTTTCACAAAACACTATTTTGCAATTCTTATAAATGGTCATATGTTAGAAGCCAATGACCCCCTATAACAGGCCATTTTCCATACAGACACCCGCCTGTGCCTCACCGATTTCTGGCTGAGCTCTTCACTCAGGATCTCGTACTCTTTTGCCTTGTCCTCCACCTCCTGGGATTTCTGATCATAGTTGACAGCCAACTCTTCCAAGGCTTGGAGAACCTCCTTAACTTCTTCTTTAGAGGCATCATTTTCAGCCTGCAAGCGATTTAACTCCGCTTGCATGTTATCCTGGTCCCGTCTGGTGGAAGCCAATAGCTGAAAGTTATGAAAAACACATTAAAGCGATGTAAAAAGCAGGTTTTTAAAGGACTAAAGTTACACAAAATATTATAACCTGAAATAAACTAAGATAAACAAAAACAATTGGAGTATTGCTAAGGAGAGTCTGTATTTAGCAGGTGTATAGTTTGAGTACAGCTCAGTTGTAAATTAGATAAGGAAATTATCAAATACCAAACTCATACAAAGCAAAGTTTGATATAGAGTGCTGTTTTGACATTTTGGAAATCACAGGAAAACCACAAATATGTTGATCTCTTAACGGAAAAAAAAAATTGCTGCAAACCTTAAATTCTACTGCAATATCAAAGTAAAATTTGCACTTTTAAAACAGCCTTTTAGAGGGCTAGAGTTAGATACTTAATCTGTACACTTAGAGCTCACCTCTTCTTGATCCAGCATTTGCTGTTTGAGTTTTTCTACCAGCTGACTCTGCTGATTGATCTCTTCATCCTAACGAAACAGGATAAATTTATTACATGCAAAAATAAAAAGGTGGCAGAGTTTATAATAGAAAAGAGAAAATAACCCAACATTTGCACGCATGCCATTCTTTCTAATGGATCAGTCATTCGGTCCAAAAAAATAAGAGCATTTCTTCTACGAAGAGCAGAACACTTTTCATGGATCACACATATAATATAGTTTATGCGGATCAGGGATGACTGACTGATGAAAAACTGAGGAACAAGGCAGCTTTTCACAGCAGATTCTGACCATGTGTGCAGGTAGCCTTAAACTGGCTATGCAAAATAGATGCCAATAAGATAAATCACCAACATAATGAGCATAAAGACTGGACTGCTTCCATTCCAAGTGGCATAGGGAAATAAAGGATTTCATGCTTATGTACAGAAGACGACTTGAAGCGTCTCTTTCCAATATGCTCTAATAATAATATATGCATAATAATAATTCTTTGTGCAGCGCTGCGTAATCTGTGTGCGCTATATAGAGCTTGCTGAATTGGTCCCGATCCCCAATGGAGATTGCCAAATCAACCTACCAGTATGTTTTGGAGTGTGGGAGAAAACTGGAGAACCCGGATGAAACCCACACAAACATGGAGAGAACATAGAAACATCTCTTTGCAGATGTTGACCTGGGTGGGACTCGAACCCAGGACTCCAGCACTACAAGGCAGAAGTGCTACCCACTCAGCCACCATGCTTCCCTTACTCCATGAGAATTCCTAATCTGAGTAATCCTGCTTATGCTAATCTTATGTGAAGGGACATATTCAAATATTTTAAAACCATTAATTTTAAACACCCATCAATGCAGGTGACATTTTTTTATAGGCATCAATTTTCTACCCACAGCTGTACTATTATAAGCCATTGGGGAGCTGTTTCCTCCTCCAGTAAATCCTAACAGATCCCATTCTATAATAATGGAATTCTCAATGGCAATAATGGAGCTGCACATTTTGCTTGTTGATTGTAAAATATCACAGATGTAGCCTGGGCTGTGTATAGTAACTGGCACTGATTAACCGGGATCTATGAAAACGGACAATTGTCCATACCTTGTCGTCCAGCTGTTTGTACAGTTTAGTGACCTCATCTTCACATTTCCTCCTCTCAGCGTCCGTAAAATTAGCAGCAAGAGTGACAGCGGGTTTGTCATTGGCTACCACATTATCCACCACAAAGGCGTCCATGTTGGCCTTTTCCTTATCAAACTGCTCCTCTACTGGTACAGTTTCACCTGCAAGACAGAACAAGTTGACACCTACAAGACCTACATTGTGCACCTACAAAGCGAGGCCCACCAGCATATGGCTGACAACGCACCTTTACGCCAGCGAGCGAGCTCATTCTCCAGCCACTGCACTGTATTCCTCAAAGTCTTGCATTTCTCCTTTTCTTTCTCGTATTTCTTCTTCCACTGCTCGGCAGTCAGCTCCACATTAACACACACTGTGTTCTTGATGGTCTTCGCTCTAACAAAAGAAGAAATAAAAATCTTTAAGATTTCATTGTCCGCCATTAGCTACACAGGCATCTGAACACTTTCAAAGGATGTGAAACTTTGATCCTGTATAAATAATATAGAAGATAGACTTTACAAAACATTCATACTGTCAAAGCCATTGGGAGCATGCATGGGGGTTGTCTCCTAATCAGCCCCCCACCCCCTGAAGTCCAATTACTGGTGGGTGGTGCTGGCATAGAAAAAGTTCGGCCAGCAGAAAATAAGCTGATAATCCACTAGAAATATGTCGTCAAGCAGATCGACACCTTCCCAATCAAGTCTTTCATGCCCCAGTGTGTTGGTATAATTAAGAAATTCAACTGTGAAGCGAGATGAAAATTGGTTGTAGAAAGTCATGGTTGGAGAGTCTAGCACTAAAGTCGAGCTCTCCTCACATTCAGTGCCGAGATCTCCTCCTGTTGACGTCTGCTGAAAAATTTGATATACTGGATGATGCCACCACACTGGGACATGAAAGAAACAATCTGAAAGGTGTAAGGCTGCTCAACAACATCATGGAAGTGGTTTATTAAAGGAAATATACCGTCAGGATAAAGTATTGTAAGCCAAGCACACTGACATGGTGGTGTATTTTCCCTCTTACAGGTTCCCCTCTATTAGCGGCTTATGCCCTTTTGGTAAAAATAAGGCTTTGAATACCATGCAAATGAGCCTGTGGGTATCAGGGCACCATTAACACCAATGGAGCCTGGAGTCCCCCAGGTCACCCATTTGCGTAATTTGTAAAGCCTTATTTGTAACAACAAGGACATAATGCAGATGAAAGGAGAGCAGATTCTGCCAGAGGGGGCAAACACCAGCATGTTTGTGTACTTTGTTAATCCATCATCCTGGTGGTAGTCATTTCTGCTGACAGGTTACCTTTAATTCCAATAGTAATTCTATACATTTTCTAACATTACAAAAAGCCACCGTCGTCTTCTCTACAAGTTAAAAAAAAAAAAAACTTCTATGACCAACCTTTGCCCAAACAGAAGAGTAGACTTGGACTCAGCTTCATTATAAGAGGACGGTGAACAGCAAATTACAATAGTGGTTCTGCAATTTCCTCCCAGGGAATCCTGGAGAATTCTGGTCATTTTACTATCACGATAGGGAATATAAACCTGTATGAAAGAGCAAAGCGCCCATTACAAGCCGAAAATGTGAATCAAAGAAAATGCATAACAAAATTGCAGTCATGGTTCGACACTGTCTCACCTGTTCAATTGCCAATCACACAGAACATAACTATGTGTGTCAATACCATAATCCACACACAATTCATTGTATGTCTTGTATACATGCTATTGGAATAGGCCATTGTGCTACTTACACTGCCTTCTGCTAGGGCTGAGATGACATTGCCAAGAGATGACAAGGACTTATTAATGTTTTTTGCTTCGTCTAACACTGCACCTTCAGCTCCAGTTTTGCTAACCTGAAACAAAGGGGGGGGGGGACAAAAGTTGGTTAGAAAAATGCTAACACATCGGCAGTCAGATATCAGAGAACATCAGCTTGACAAGATAACATTCTAAATTTTCCTAAGAAAGGAATAACAGCCTCACCACTGAGCGCCTATCAGCTTAGTACATGGTATCTGTACATCGAAATTAAGCAACTTCGGGGATGTAGATCACCAAGACGATAGATGGTGAATGGAAGTTGACACTAGACTCATTACATCAATTATCTTGCATGTGGGCATACAAGACATCACGTTTCACTACCTCACAATACCAAAGTCTGGAGTCAGCAGCCCCTTTCTATGGAGTACCAGGCGCCCAATTGAAGAGACCGGTTTGGCGAGGACGACCTTCAATTCTCCATATATCAACTTTGTAATTTGTAACAAAGATCATGGGGACCACATTGTGCGACCCGGTCACTAGCCCCAATGCAGTTGTGTGCATGGGGCCTTACACATTGGAAACAGTACAGTGAACTGGACAACATTTGGCTCCGGAGCTGTTATTTCCAGTGAAATCCAAGCGTACACCCAATACACACATGTCAAAGGAGGTGACAGCTCCTTTTTAAAGTGTAAAGGCGTATGTGTACATATGACAGGTTTCCTTCAGGCAAAAAAAGCTTTGTTGTATTTACTATCTGCGGAGGTGCAGGATAGAGTTACAAAAGAAATGGTGTAAGGTATCCCAGTTATTCACCTGCTCAGATCAGTAACCTAAGAAGTAAATTACACCTTCATCACACAGCAATAGGGAACAAGGGAGCAACATTACTGTAACCTCTGCAAATATCTACTAAAAGAACAACATTAAGGTGTCCACTCCAAAAATAGTTCACATACAACCATACATAGCAAAGAGGCCATTAGGAACGTGATGGAGCCATCCCAACATTGTGCCATCTCCATTAGACCCAGTTTTCAAGGCTACACAAGTGTTGATGTGGCCACAGGAGAGGCCTTCTGTCCGGCTAGTACTATATGGTGTTAGCAAGAAGCAAACAGCGGGGGAGGAGTGCACAATGGCATGTGAATACTTGTGTGCGCCAATCGAGACAAACCCCGCCTTATATTGACAGTGACACCACTGGTGTCCTTCCTTTTGCAGAGCTCAGCGAGCCTGGTGGGAGGGAAGGAAAAGCTACATCTGCTCCCCATAGACTTCTATTGCCCCTGCTGAGCACATACGTCGCTTAGATGGAAGGAAAGGCGCAGCTTGCTCAGTCTTTCCATCATGCCTTTTTCATCGGATGCAACGTCTAGTGGTCAGATGGAGGCAACAACTACTCCTCTGTCCACCGGTAAATGTCAATATGTACACTGAGCATATACAAAAACCCAGCCTAAAACTGTGTTACCCAAGGATGTCTGTCACACCTCGCAGATTTTATTAGAAACCATTCAGCATCTGATAATCTAGTTTACCAGTACGAATGGTGGCTTACATACATCTAGGGTCCATCGTCCACAGACTGCTCATCAATCTCAAGGTAAGAAAAGAAAAAAAAAAAAAGGACCAAGAGAATCAGCTCTGCTCACCTTTTCACTACCTGCCAAGTCCACCAGGTAAAGTTTACCACTCAGCTTTTGCTCCGTCTGTGTATTTTCTTGCTTGACGTTTATTAAAAAAATGCTGTGACTTCTGGAACTGTGTTCATTCATGTCTGCAAGGCAAATGTAATACAATCAAGACTGAGTAGCACTGATACTAATTATCCACTTTGATAGGGTAAATAGACCCCAAGAAGGTCACCCATATTGTACAGACTCAAGTCTTAAGTGACAAATCCCCTTACTGCTGGAGATTTGCATTATAAGCCATCAGTCCCCCAACCTTTTTTTGGCTTCAGCGACTATAGGCACAAGAGAGTAAAGCAGGCAGGTAGCTGAAGGTCTGGTGAAGGTACCTAGGCACGTTACTCCTCTGTACTGATACTATGGGCTGTGAAATGTGTTAGGAGCAGAATTTCAATGCTGTGTACATATATTAGCCTTTTCTCCTGCCTGGGTGTAATTATCCCCCAGGCCCAGCAGTGGCATGAAAGAACAATAAGAGAGTCACCGCAGCAAGAGACCAGACAGCACTCTGTGAATACACTAGATTCCTTAGGTGTCTGAAGTGGTCTTTCTAGTACCCTGGAGGCTAAATGTTACTTTATTTGTGCAAATCTAACTAGTAGGCATACAGACCTTTAGGCGAAATATTCAACTCCTGTATCGGAGCACATTAAGTTTCCCACGAAGATAAATTAGGCCTCATCCATGGGATAGGGCCTAACTTGCGGATCAGTGCGGGGTCTCAGTGCAGAGACACCATCCAAAAGATCGCAAAAATGAGGGGTCCATCTGACCCCTCGCCCCTCCATCAGACTAATGGAGCAGACGGCCGTGCATGACTGTTCTGCTCCATTAATCTCTATGGAGCTCACGGAGATCGGTGCGGCACTCAGCAATTTCCGTCAGCTCCAGAGATTAATGGAGCAGAATGGTCATGGGCGGCCCTCTGCTCCATTAGTCTGAGGAGTGGTGGTGGGAGGTTAGTCGGACCGCTGGTTTTCGCAATCTGTGGGTATCTCGGCACCAAGACCCCCACTGATCAGCAAGATAGGGCCTAACTTGGCTTCGTGGGAAAACCCCTTTAAGACGACAGCTGCTTAAAACATGGTTCTGTATAATATATAAGTACGTACTAGTCACAGCTACATGTCTGTTTGATTTTCCTTCATCTATAGTATCCATAACCTCTTCAGGACTACATACAAAACGTTCAGTACAACCCTATAAAAAGAAAAAAAAAAAAAATTGCAAGGTTAATTTAACAATCAAACAACAACAACAACAAGAAAAAACTAGAGCCGTCCATCCATCATTACACCCACCTTTACATACGGCACTCTATTCTTGTCTTCATGGACAGAAAGATTTGTTTTTGACACTGAAATACATAAATGGAGGCATCAGCTGTAACGTGTGGATACAGTTATAGTTGCGGGGCTTGTGTACAGACGGTAACGTGACAGGTCTTGGCTTCTGAGGTAAAACACGTCTGACAGTTTTGGAGCAGGGGAAAGAAAATGTTCTGCGCAGACCATTAAACTTGAAGCATTCAAGCCTCTTACACGTGTCATTATTTCTCTTGTCACTTGATCAGAACTAAAGTACAACGAACGCTGAACAGACTGACAAATGATGTGATGATTGTTGGATCTATGGACAACCAAATTGTCTAGGAGGGCGGTCAAATAGCTATTGTGTATATTAAAAGGTCCACACCTTTATAGTGGCCCTTCCATGGTGGAGACAGTACTACCCCATGAGGGCGCTCCTCTACAGGTCTGGCTGCGGGTGCCCACTGGCTACGCATAAACTTTACGTCCCCATAACAGATTTAATACACAAAGATTTGGCCGAAGCATAACCATACTTTAGACCACTGCATCTTGCTAATGCATCAAAAATAGTAAAAATGTTATATAACCGAAGGTTTCTCTTACCATCAAGTAAATCTCTTATCTTGTCCAAATAGATTTCAAAATATGACACCTAAAGAAAAGAAAATACACTGCAGATTCTAGGAAAACACAAAATTTGAAGAGAAGCTGCAAAGAAATGCAACAATACAAGTCCTGCAATTATGTACAGTACATGGAGGCAGCATGAATGGACAACTCCCTCTAGACATTTATAATGTGCGTGTCCAGCTCAGAAAATCCAATCTCTGACACATTAAATCCATGACTGCCTCTGCAGAAGAGGATTCCTGCACCAGTGTCAGGGGCAGATAGACCCAAGCTATAGTTGTACACACTTTATTAAAAGAAATCTACCATCAAAAACCATTTTGATAAACCAGAGGCACTTACTCCTAGATCCAGGCACCGTGGCTGTGGCTTATATTTGTTATCCATGCCCTGGAGCCATCTAAAATCAATTTGTAAAATTATACAAATGAGCTCAAAAGTAACCTGGGGGGTTTTACCCAATCTTCTCTATGCTTTAGCTTCACAGGGTGTTACACTGTGCAGGAGCACTTTACCCCCTTCCATTGTGTGCTGAATCTTGCAGTGAGTGCAGTGAGATTAGAGCCAGGAGTGGGGGGGCTGACAGTGTAGCATCCTGTGAAGACAGAGCATGGAGGGCAACACCGCCCAGAGCGGTTCTGGCTCATTAGCATGATTGTACAAGTTGAGTCAGGAGGTCATGGATAATATACGAAGATACCAGTGCCTGGATCTACAATTTGAAGGGAATCTGAAACAAATGGAAGCTCAAGGGTTTGTGCTCCTGTGCCATTCATTCCTTATGGGTTTGCAGAAGATGTTTGATACAATGACAAAATACAATGTTTGTCCATCTTTGCTACATGCACTAGGAAATAAAAGGGGCCACCATTCTGTTGATCTAATGATTATCCCCCATCTGGTGGATATTGGAAAACCTCTAACCATAACATCGGCCCTCCCTTTAAGTGACAGGTCACACTCCACACCCACTGCATTATAAATCATTATAAAAGGACACAAATTACAAAGCGCCTTCCAATGGGCACCCACTAATCACACTTTTATACCTTTATATGAAATTCCAGGTTCTCATCCATGGAGTAAATGTAGTTAAAAATATCTTGAACAATCCTGGGAATAATTCCCATTCCATCTGGATCATGCAACTTCCCCTGAAAAGAAACACAAACATTGTTATCAGCACTGTAACAGCTCAGATCTATGTGGCAGTAAAGTGAAATAGAGTTACCTCCATAGTGTGCGTCTTTCCAGATGAGGTCTGTCCATACGCAAATATTGTACCGTTGTAGCCTTCGAGTACATCTGGAAAAACAAAAGGAAACCCATGTCTTATGTAGCTTCTTTTTATGATGACTGTGTAAGAATTTGTGTAGAGCTCAGTAATTAGAGATAAAGTATTCAGGTATAGAAGTATCATCATGGACTAATGCTTAGTCTTCGGGGCTCAATCTATTAGGGTAGAATCAGATGCAGTCAAAGTCATATACAAACGTGTACAAAAGTTTGTTCTTGTTCTTATGAAAACTTAAAAGTGTTTTAAATCCAATTGTCAGACAACTGGAGAGACATTTTTGGCCTGGGTTACAATTATAAAATTTACTTGCTCTGAATTACATACAAATTCATCTAGAGAACCTCTTGCATCCCACCCACGCGCTGATTGTATACCGAAGATCATATTTTTAACGTGATTTGCGCTGTGACGCTTATCTGTAAACATCTTTACCTTTAACAATCGCTTTTGCGCACGCATTGTAAACTTGTTCTTGGCTTGTGTTAGACTGGAACACACGGTCGAAGACGTAAGGCTTGGACTGAAGAGAAAAAAGAAGAATTGGATGTAAATGTACAGGCATACAATAGGATCAGTAGTACAAATAGACAAGATACAGGAAAAGCTCAGACAGACAAACCTAATGAACCTGTATAATAGATGGTAAAAGTAGAGCACAACAGCATCCGCATCTTGCACACAACTGCTGGATACCGGTATCTGCACATACCCCTTTCCATGGCAATAGCTTTACTATCAAATAGTGGGGGAAACCAAGAAATTAGGATTTGGGATCAACTATGATGGCAGGAGTCCCATTTTGACATGGTGTTCACTGTGAAATCTGGCCACATCGTGGTCCAGGAATCTAATGAATTGGATTTGAGAAGCTTTTTTTTTTTGAGAAGCTTTTTTATATTTTTCTACTGATGTTTGTCAGGGAAGAAACCAAAATTCCCTGAGAAGGAGAATTTGCCATTAAAGGTCACCTTTGCAGGAACATGGAGATTTAAAGACCATGCAAGCCCCACTGGAGATTCTGGGAAGGTAATATCTTTTAGGAATAGATATACTGGTTTGGTTCTGTAGGAATGGCATCGAGCATACACCCGCCATACAAGTGCGCATGCTCTATTTTTCACCGTCTGTGTGACCCGGGGGCAGAGCTTCCTATGAATAATGGAGGGGTAGCATAGATTGAAGCATATAGAAATACATGGGGCTGTATGCTAGTCATTGAGACAACAGCTAGCACACAGACCACCAAGCCAGATCTCCGAGAACAGAAATTACCTATGTATAGGTTATTAGTATAACAGGACTTGTATTCCAGGATTGTAGCTGGGGTATGTTACCACACTGCTGTTCTCGAATGATCAATTTACACCTTATAATGCCACCAAAAGATCAGGGTGGGTAAATCTTTCATTTTCATCTTCAAAAGAACTGATGAAATAACTGATGTGAATGGACTCTTACACCTCCGTTCAGTTGCTCCAAAGTACATGGGCTTCTGATTTGAATGATTTGGCAGATTCTACTGCAGCTTTTACTCAGAGCACAATGCAGAGAATTAAGAACACAGCAGTGTGAGTAGTTGTCCCTTCCTCTGCCTTTGATGTGCCATTCATATTCTAGAAGGTTATGCCAAGGGTCGATTCATCCATGAAATCTCATTTAAATTATGTGGCAAGTTATTCTCCACAGCACTAGACCATATAGGGGAAGCCGAGTAATTATCTCCATAGACAAATGGTGGCCTATAATTACACATCCAGTCATTATATAAAGCTCAAGCATGTGACAGATGCTTCACATTCTAGAAAAGTACAGGCGCCGGATCACAGGAACAAGATGAGAAGCAGAAAAATGACATTACAGAGTCATCTGCACAGAATAAACCATTGCCCATCTCAGAACCACCAAAATGCTACAAGTAGCAATGAGACAACTTCTTCTACACATAGAATACTCACATGACAACCCTGATAATGCCCCTCTCACCTACAACAACCGCTCACCCCAATGTTACAGCCGAGGCTCTGTTTGCACAGGCATTATCCATCGTTTGTATAATGATAAGTTATGTTTTCCAAATATACTTTCTGTATGAAATCCTCTTGGATTTCTAGATCTCTGCTTGCTGTCATTCTAAAAGGTAGCTGTGATACTAACAATCTGTGCACCTGTGTGACCACAGAGAGATTTCTGTCCACTGGAAGTACGTAATGCTTCATATACAATGACAGCAAGCAGAGATCTAGAAAAGCGTGAGGAATAGATACAGGATGTTTATTTAAAAATTGTTTAGCTTTTCAACAAACAAACAATAACATTTGCTGAAACAGAAACACCACTTTACCTGGGAGCATAGGGAGGGGATGTGTCAGGGTGTATTCACATGTTCACTTCTTCTCATCTGTTCTGATGCATGTAAACACAACTTTATCCAATGGTTACCCAAAGGATGACATAAAAGTGAAGTCCCCTAAACAAAGGAGCTGAAAATCCATGATTGAAGTGGCCAGGCAGAAGCAGCAGAACGGGGCAAGCATGTATTTTTTCCTCTATTATCCCTTTCCCTGGGGGAAACACTTTAGACTAGAAAGTCTCCAGATTTGTCCCAGTGGCTGATCTGGAGACTGTAGTGGGAAGGTTCTTTGCAGGTGAAGACCACCTAGATGCAGCCTCAATTATTGGAAGAGATTAATAGAAAACATTAGGTTAATAGAAAAATAAAGAGTTATATAATGTGGAATGATTACTGCTAAACCCCAGAGAAGTCAATGACTATATAAAGCTGCCTCTGTGCTGAAGATGAGAAAACTATGCCTCCCGGGTGAACCCATGTTCACTCCCGACACCCAGGAGATGAAGCCTCGCCAGGCGTCTAACAAAGCCGCACTTCATCCATCCGACCGAGCTCCACTGATGTGTATGCGATATCATCCAATAACTCCAAACCAAACAAGCAACATGCACAATAACCCAATAAAGAAGTGACATCGCTGTGTGACAAGAGTTGCTATAGGTTTCTTGCCATCTATGACGTGTGGGTGAAAACAACATAAGTCACAAAATCATCCATTAGAAAATCCTCCCAGAAGTAAAAGTTCTCCTTACAGAGACTGACAATTAAGGTGTAGAGTCTTCTAGCCATTGATGGTCCACTAGGGGGATTCTGGGAAAATATACAAAGTTTTTCAAGGTGGGATAAGGAAAACCACGCCTCTTAGTTACCTTATAAGGCAGAGCCTTTGACATCAAGCATGACCTACAAGAAGCCTAATGACATGATGCGGGATTAAAGCCAAACCAGTATATCTATTCCAAAAGGCAGAGAATTCCAACTGTAGACAGCGCTGTTTCCACCCGATTGGGTCTCCTCAGTGCAGTGTAGGGAACTGGTTTGGCTGAGTGAGAGGTTTGTGACTAGGGTCAGGAAGTAAAGGTCCTCCTTATGGAGACTGACAATTAAGGGCACATTCACATGGCCGTCTGCGGGGACGTACATGCGGCCGCAAATTTGCGGCCGCATGTACGTCCCTATAGACGGCAATAGCGGCGCAGATGCGGTGCCACACATGTGTGGCACCGATCCGGGCCGCACACCGCAAAAAGATAGAGCATACCGCTGTGTGAATGTACCCTAAGGCTGCTGTGCAGATGTGTTGTGACTTATAGCCATACCTTACAAGGTAGCTAAAAGAGGCCTGGTTTTGTTTATTCCACCTTGGAAAACATTGCATAAAAAAATTTTATTGCATAAATATGATTTGAATGTACCCTGCACCACATGACAAACAAACCAGATGGCATTCATCAGCCTCAGCGCACCCCCATAGTTGCATTCCATACAATACGACAGGAAAAAGTGTCATGTGTGTCAAGTGTATGATCAGGGACCCTCATACTCCAGTCTGTATTCTGCAACACAAATAAAATGTATGCAACCCCCCCCCCCCCTCCATAACTCATCAAAAAGGGAATCTAATGGGAGTGCTTGACATTTTATGCATGTATAACAGTATTTGTTAAAGGGGTTGTGCACTTCCAGCTAATAATGTATATTGTTTGTGTAATGGAAAGTTCTCCAACTTTCCCCATACACTTTCTCTCAAATCCTCACTGTTTTCTAGACCTCTGCTTCGTGTCCAGCTAAAGGAAGCGTCTATGTTTACTTCCAATGGACAGAAATCTGTTGATGGTCATGTGATATTACACAGACTATTGATTACTTGGTGAAAGTGGACAACCCCTTTAATGCAGCAGTTGGGGGAACTCCACCATTGATGTCGGAGGAAGGATTCAAAGCCTTACACAGCTGCTGCAAAGATGAGACTCGATGCAGGGGAATGAGCAAAGGTGAGCGTCCGATTGGTGGTTCATAAAAGGCGCTATAATGGAGGGCTACAGGAATGGTGTTTTTTTTTACCATAAGGGCACCAATAAGGGTTATACAAGCATTATATAGACAAGTGGATTGTTGTAGGTACCTGGTAAGGCAATTAACCTTGAATCTCCCAATCAGTCCCTGGCAACAAATCAATAAATAAATCTGACCCTGGTGATAAATGGGCCCGGCCCACAGGGTTATTGGACTAATTATATGTAGCAAATAGTGGCACTGTGGAGCTGGTCATACATTTAATGTGACAGGGGAGCAGATACATGTTGTTCATGTCTGGGCAGGTCCTCTGGATGGCGGCACGGACTAATTTACTGAGATTTCCCTCCAGTGACAATCCCTGAGGACTGATGGAAGTAGATGTGGCTGCTAGGGTTACATTGCTCATTCTCTTGCTCCTTATGAAGTGTGCGCTGATAATTGTGTTAGTGTGCCAAGACCCTTCTTTATTGAGAATTTCGTTCTTTTAAAGAACATTACTTGATACCCGCCATAGGGATCTGTTTTTATTAGACAATGGATTCCTCACCATTGAAGAAACAGGTGGCTAATCACCAAATTTCAGGTATCATTATGCACCCATTTACCTTGAAACACCTTGAATTGTCCAACTTTACTCACATAGAACCATAACACTGCACGATGCTGCAGAAAAGATTCCTACAATTACACTGGGAGAAGAGGATGGCAGAGCGGGGACAGCATCCCTCGCTCCCATAGCCCCGGCCGGGGGCACTCATCCCTCAGACTTGCTTAGTCAGTGTTGAGCTGTCACAATCACAGGACACTCCCTTACCTTAGGAGAAATGACTATATAAAACAGACAGCCTTCCACGTTACTACCCAGCAAAGATAATCCACCCCAGAAGACATTCTAATAGGAGGAGCTGATAAATATCTAATGCAGGAAGTAAACAGAGACATAGTGACGGGAAACCGAGGACAAGCTATTCATGCATATAGGAAGAGACGGGACAGCACCAGAAATAACAACCAATGTCCACAATATACATTAATGAGATATTTTGGGCAATGTGCCCCTTTAAAGGGGCACATTCTACTACACTTGAGCTGAACCACAGCACAACAGAGGCAGCCGTGGGTTTCAACCCTTCGGAAAAGAACTTTAAAGGGTTAAATGAAGAAGCACATGTGTATAAAAGCCACTCCAACTAGATCATTCTTAGATAATTGGGGAAATGAAAAGCCTTCTATGGTGACAAGTGGGGGTTACAGCATCGTAAATTATGAAGGCACAATTTTGGTCAAGGGGTTAATAAGTTTCAGCAAATACTGAAACTTATTATTTATATAATGAAAAGTTATACAATTTTCCAATATCATTTCTGTATCAACTCCTCGCGGTTTCCTAGATCTCAGATTTGTCATTCTATATGAAGGTTCCTCATTTACTTCCTGTGGATAAACACCTGTCCCTGGTTATGTGATGTCACACAGGTGGACGCCTTATACCTCCCAGCTCTGATTACTCGGATACATAACGAGCCGTGCACCTGTGTGACCTCACATGACCAGGGATATAACAAGCCATGTTCCTGTGAGATCTAGAAAAAACAATGAGGATGTGATAGAGAAAGTATATTTTTTTTTTGCCAAAACTGGACTACCCCTTTACCTTTTGTATTTACACAAGGTTAATAAGCAAAAAGCAGGTATAAAAACGTGCAAATTCCGCCAATTATATATTATTTTTTTTGCCCAAATGATCTCTGTGCCATTTCACGCGCCGAAACCACAGTGAGACAGGATCGTTTTTGTGGAGTCCACAGCGCGATTCGAATGCAACTTTCGATGTGTAAACGTGTGACCATACCCTAAAGCAAGTCTCATACAGATCTGTGTATACAAAAACCTATTTTTTTGTTTGTCAAATGATGTCCCTGTCGAGAAAGGAAATAAGTAACATCACAACACCACAAGTTTATAACATGGTGTTCTGCGGATATAAAAACCTAGCGCCTGAACGTAGTAAGAGGGCCTCCCCCCAGAGACATGGGTGTACACAATGGTATACAAGTATCACAAGCCCAGAACCTGGGCCTTACAGAACCGCAACAAGAGGTTGTAAGGCCAATAATATACTGACAGAAGTACTGAAAGGACATTACAAGAAATAGCAGCAGTGACAGGTCCAGCGCTAGGAGGTCCTCCATAGACAGACATATGTAATCCATCTCCTTGTGCTGCAGCTCATCAGACCCTCCGGCTACCAAATGCCATAATGTCCCCCATCTGTAATAATCTTACACAGTGAAAGGCCTTGGACTATACCATTGTATACAAGTAGGTTAGCTACAGATCAAAAACACAAACATGTAAAGAACATACAGACGTGGACAAAATTGTTGGTGTCCCAAGCCGGTTTCATTTTGTTTTTTTTTTAAGTCTCTTGAAGCATGGATGAAAAGCAATGTCTGACAAAAGTAAAAATAAAATTGCTATAAAAATAAATGGCAGATTCAAGTCATTTCTGTGACCACTATGGGTTTTTCTTTCATTAAACAAGGGTACCAACAATTGTGTCCACCCGCGTATGCATCTTCTGATCAGCGAATCCTTTCACGAAGACGGGTTGTCCTTTAGTGCTCTGCACTTACTACAGTGCTCAGGTAGGGGGGTAACATTCACAGAAGGGCACAGAGTTGTGATAGCTAGTCCTCCTACAAGCAGGTATAACCAACATGACCTCCGTTACGGCTTGCTCAGACTATATGTACAGCTAGCAGAGATTAGAGGACTCACTCAAGGTAACTTGTCACTGCCGGGTACAGAAGATACTCCTAGAACTAGAGAGATTTGTAGGACATAACTAATAGATATCATCTCCATAGGATAGCGGATGTAACAGTGGGCTAACTCAGTTATTTTTGCAGTGTAATTACACTTTAGTAGCAATTTTTTATTATTTTTTTTTTAATTTCAGAAATGAATACAGCATGTGATAACAGTGTACTGTGTGATGCACCTTATTAAAGGAAATCTATTGCTTGTATGTAGTTTTTAACCTTTGCGCGGTTAAGCAATATATGCAATGCTGCCGGCTTCTCCTACAGATCCCCACTGACAGGGGCGCGCTGCGGGTGTGTCGGCCGCCCCCCTTATGAATAAGACCGATTGCCCAGACACAAGATACGAGAATCCGTCCTCTTATTTAGTAAGAGGTCGGATCGGTATAAATCAATTTACCGCACATACATTTTTTTTTTTTAAACACTGGCTGGGGAGAAAGGGGCTGGGGAGAGGATTATGGGGGGGGGGGGGGGTCCTCATAAAACAGTCCGTTAAAAAACGCACTTTTGTTTTTTCACCGTGTTTAAAAACACACCAAAAACGGACCAAACAAACACACACAATTAGCAATGAGGCTGCGGTCACCAGGTGTAACTAATTTTGGACGCCTCTTGCATCCCCTCCTCCCTCCCCATTCAATCTGTACATCCAGTATCTACATTCAAGCCCATGCGTGGGAATTCCCAAGTTGGCGTACAGCACTAGTTTGCGGCAGGGGAAGGGGAGATGTACATAATCAGTTACACAATGAGCAAAAAGCAGCTACAGGGATGTACACAGTAGCCACTGACCAATTTGCATATTTTTAAAACACTAATTACACAAAATACAAAGACATTTCAAGACTAGCTACAAGCGGTAGATTTAATTCACATAAAGCAGCCTCTAAGTAAAAGCTGCCTTTTTTTCTTCCTTCTCATGTAGTGAGCAGTGTATCTGAAAGCCTTTTGAGGTTTGTCCACTTCAGACAGACAAGGAGGCTAATGATTAACTCTTCCCATACCTATAGAATATTTTCCTTGCCGATTCAGCTCTCTAAAGAGATTACATTTTCCCAGGACTGTGTGAAGTCAGGTGTTGAGTCATTAGACGCTTTATCAGGTTCCTTTATCTCTCAGCCATCAGTGGATACAGGATAGAAAACTGATTTACACAAACTGCTTAATACAGGAACAGATTTCTATAATATATTATAAGGTTTACTGTTATCATCTGCACTTTTCATTTATAATTTCTTGTTAAGAGTTTGGTTAAGCTTTAATAGTGCTATTAACAGGAATAAATACCGGAAAGCAAAAACTACTTCAGGGAGATGGTTTGAAAAAATTAAATTAAATTAAAATTTTTAAAAAAAGCTACGTTTAATTGAAGAAAAAAAACTTTCAAAGGCCAAGACTGCTTAACTATATGAATCTATTTTGCATATACAGGTTGTCCCCGACATGAGGACATCCGACTTATAGACGACCCCTAGTTACAGACTGACCTCTTTGCCCACAGTGACCTCTGGTGAAGTCTCTGGATGTTACTATAGTCCCAGGCTGCAGTGATCAGCTGTAAGGTGTCTGTAATGAAGCCATATTGATCATTCTTGTTTCCATGACAGCACCAAATTTTGAAAATCCAGTTGTCACATGGACAAAAAGAATTTTTGTCAGGATTTATAATTCTAAAGTATATTAGTTCCAACTTACATACAAATTCAACTTAGGTTCTTTAGGCATGTACTTATCTTGTACTTAATAAGCATATTCATAAGTAATAAAGACATGGAATTACAGATTTTCTTGTTCCACGAGATCCCATGAAAAACTCGAGAAGGGAGGCATTTATTACGTAGACTTTTCCACATGGAAGATATCTACCCATTCCGCAGGAGGAGAATAGGAAAAAAAGAAAAAAAAATCATAAAGTTCACCTTTAAGAGAGAGATGACTATTCAAATACATTTGCATCTTGGCAAATCTCTCTTCCATCTGTGGGATTTGTCCAAGTTTCCACAAAAGTCTGTAAAGACGGACTTATAATCTGACAAATTTATCGGAAAGTCTAAGCTTTGGGTCAGCATGGGACACATTAGGAGACACTTTGGCCGGCAGAAGATAAAGCCTTGCAGACATTACAGCTCCCCGCACTGCAGTAAAGGTACATCCAGAGTACAAGTGTATTTCGGCTGCTGGCCCAGCCACAAGTACTGCAGGCAGTGATTAAATAGAGACACAGCACGGGACAAATTGCTGCGCACTTCCCATTGAGAGGCGTGATTGCTGTGGACAGACATTAGGTTACTGCGGGGTAAACCCAGACACTGAGCTAGAAATAGGCCAAAGTGATGTATTATCCATAAAATCGTATGGAGTACTGCAAGTACAGCCTTTCACCATCCAAACATCTTAGAGGGAACCTGCCAGCAGGTCTTACCCCAAGTGACTAAAGTACTGAATAATATGCAAGGTCCTAAAGTTCAGGAACGTGGATCAGTTTTGTTCCACGCTTTCACCAACCTAGAGCACCAGTGAATGAGAAGCAACATCGATCCATGGAAGGTCTGGACAATCCCAGGGGACTCCTCAGCTAACATTACCACACAATAAAGGAGTTTCTCAGGCTTTGTCTACAGTGTGACTGAGGATCACACTGAGCATAAACCGGGCATAGCGCATTGTAGGAGAACTGTATATAGCCAAAACTTACTTCCTTAACCCCACTCAGGGGTAGGTTCACATTGCAAAAATTACATTCACGCGGACATATGATTTCTCCAGTCCCGTAATTACGCACCGTATATACATGACATTTTTCATCCGTATGCAGCACGTATGTAACCCGGATTTTATACGTCCTCAGACTTCTAGGGCATACGGAACTGAAATACGGGAGAAAATAGGACATGCTCTAAATTTTTATACGGCGAGTATACGGTACGGTACGGAGTTAACAACGGCAATATAAATGGTTAGACCTATTGTCCATTGAAATGAATGTGTCCGTATGTAATCCGCAAAAAAACAGTACGGTATGGATACGGCCGTTTTCATACGTCCGTGTGAATGTAGCCTAAATAAGGCTGCCATGTACTGGAGAGGAGGAGGAGGCGACCCCTCCTCCCTCCATAGAAAACAACGGCTCACGGCTGCACACACGCCAAAAGATAGAACCTGCTCTATCTTCTTGCGGTGTGCGGCCCGGATCGGTGCCACACATCCCCGCCGTGCCGCTATTGCCGACTATGGGGATGTACATGCGGCCTGGAAGTATGTTCTGCCTGGAACAACCAGCCAGACAGATGACAAGCAGAACTGACCTGACACACTGTGTGCAGTACTGGTTCCCCAGTGTTCGGGTCAGACATTAAAGCCTGTACATGTTGAGAGTGTGATCCGAGGTGAACACATCAAAATAACTTACATCTGTCAAATCTTAATACATTAAGCTAAGTATTATAAACATGCCGATAAATGTTTGGCTTAAAGAGGGTTGTCCAGAGCGCCACGGCACCACACCTGACCACGATTTCTGCCGGCATTGCAATTCAGCGGCAAAGATGAATGGAGCAGAGTTGCCTTACCAGCACAAAACATGGTCAGTCCCTTCTACCACGCAGAACAGTAGCAAAGTGTAATTAATGGTAAAGTTCAGTGAGGGCGATAGGACTTTGCATGATCCTCTCGGCGAGTCTGTGAATCCGGGCACTGCACAGTCTCTGGACTGACTACAGTCACCCATTTTAACCCTTGTGTGACACTTCTAGGCAACAGGTCTGCACATGTTATATACAGAATTTGCATTTCAAAACACAGATTTGACAGGGGATTTTGTTAAGAATTTCCCCTAAATTGCAAAAACTAAAAGCTTTTGCAAGTCCACAGAACATATTCTGTCAAATCTGCACTGCACGCCATCTGCAGGTAAAGGACTTTAGATTCTCAGATTTTAGTGGCGCTATATTCTACTATAGATGTCCAACTTTTAGCAACCACAGGTGGGTTGCAGCAGTCAAGTGCATGAAGTTGTCACAGCTCAGCCTACAGATGTCAAGTAAAACTGATGGGGAATGCTACACATCATAGATGAGATAGGTCTACAAACAAAGATTCCATTCAGCGGCAGCACAGAGACCATTAGGAGACAATGATTAAGCTTAATTTACACAAGACTGGACAACCCATTTAAGCCATCAGCTCTAGGACATCACAGATCATCCTCCTATTGGAGCAGTGACTCCACAATAATGAGCGAGATGAGAGAGAGATGACTAACAAAGTTGATCACACCCAGGTATTACAGAGAATACAGGAGGGATGGTAAAATCCCACAGGTGGCAGCGGCTGTACACGGCCTCCAACAACAACAATGAAGTCACATCCAGCAGACACGGCTGATACAGAGGCCTGTCAGTGCGCCTGTTTTATATGGATTACATGTATAATGATAGAAGCTTCCTACAGACACATAATTGTATGTTACAGACACTGTCTGATCACTCAGATACTGGATCCTACAGATTCTCATTACACAGCGCCCATAAGCAGGGAACATCTGGGCCCGGGGCCTCCCTGGTCTTTGCCAGATCAAGCACAATCTGTTCTTCCCTAAGAGCAGACAATCTCCTTTGTGGGGGGAAAAAAAAAAGCAGAGGAAGATAAAGAATTTAACCAAATCTGCAATGTCATCTGCTGCTTTGTGCGCTTCTATTATATTGGATGAATATATTCTTTATAATACACTGAAAAAATTGCTGCCAAGGCTTCACAAATTCATAATTCGAATGGTCTTAGTATTGAAGGCGGGTGGGCTCCCGGCACTGGCTACTGTCTGCCACATCACAGCTACCCCCAAGTATATACAAAATCATTGGATTCATCAATCTTACCAATTTTCTTTAAAGGGGTTTTCTGATCCTTGATAGAATATTCTTGCGATAGAGTGGGGAACAGAAGAGACCTTAAAGGGGCTGGCTAGGAGTTAAAAAAACATGGCTGCTTACTTACAAACACACCTGACCATGTCCAAAATCAGACAAGACAAAGTTGAGGTTTGATGCCTCTAATAGGGCACATCAGGTCTCATCTTGGTCATAGCCTGGCCAGCATCATGGCCCCATTTAATGTCATCTGAGAGGACAGGGGGAGGAGGCTTCTATATGATGACACAACAGGAGTCTCAAATGCCAAGTGCATTATCCACCACAAGAGACATAACTAATAAACTATGGATACCATCTTGTATCAAAGCACCCAGCTTTTCCTGTCTCCTGATCGGCAAAATGATGGGCCTTACACATGCATCATCAAGCCAGCAATATATACACTAATATATATATATATATATATAGAACTTAAAAGTGACTGATCTGTGGGATCTCTCTCCACAGGACAGGGAAAAGGTGGTCAGAATTATATGCAAAATCATAGACATGGACCCCAAGTGATCCGCTACTCCCATGTGGATAGGGGGCAATTACTGGGAAACCACTTGTCATCAATGCAGGGTACTAGGATTCAAAATAGAAGTGGGTCCCACATATGACCCTTATAGCCACAGGAAAGGAGTCTGCATTACAATCGCAGGGTCCTAGATGTTGACAGTGAGCAGCTACTCCTATGTGGACGGGGGTAACTAGTGGGGAACTCCAAGGCCCAATTTTCAGAATGGCAGGGTAGTAGGTATCAACCCCCAGCAAGTATCACAATGGAAGGGATCCCACATGACACCTCTCCTAACCATAGAGGTCTGACTCATAACAGTGGGGTCCTAGATGCTGAACACCTGGCCTCATATACTACTATGTGATTGGGGGAAACATCGAGTGAACTCCCCACCCCAAACAAAAATCAGAAGCCAAAAAAGTTTCCCAGTAGTTTGTCTCCCACTAATGACAAAGTCTTCTCTTGTCCTGTGCCATAAGGGGCAGCACCTTTATCTTCTGCATCCACCTAAGGGACCCACTAAAGGTCATCACTGGGGGCCCCAAATTTGTATAGGATAGAGAACAAGAGAGATGCTGGGAAGATCACTTTATTAAGAGTCAGGGGGCAGCTGACAGGCAGATGCCTCAACATGGGCACTGCCCTAAACACACCAGCCACAGGGGGCGCACAAGATGCAGCCACACAGAGGGGCAGCTCCCATCTCCTGCCAGTCATGGCGGTCCCCAGGGATGGTACCCATGGAGGATGAGGTGACAGCTCTGCCCCGCACTCACCGCGATCACCACCGTGTCCTCCGCCTGGAACTTGGGCACGTACTTGTCTCCTCTCACCACCTCAGAGTCGTTCAGGGGCCTGAAGCGGCACATTACTTTGATGCTGCACTCTGCCGGGTCGGCCATCTTGTCCGCTTTCTCCTCCGCCTCACGCCCGGGGCGTGTGTCCGGCAAGAAGAACTAGACGGGCGGGGACCGGGTGACGCGCACGACACAGTGAGGCGGCTACCAGCACCGCAGCCGCCACGCCACAGGGCCGCTCCGTGCGCCACCAAGCTCAGTGGGCGGAGGAATGAGAATCACTTCCCATCCAATATGGCAGCCATGGCGAAGGCCGGCGGTGACGCTCCCAGGCTCCTCCTCTCCTGCCGGCGGTTGACTGACGATGACGTCATGTTCGCCCACTGAGGGATCGGCCTGGAGTTTCACTGCGCATGCGTTGCAAGAATCGTCCACCCTACCCAGACAGGGCGGGATGATTCGCCAATTTGGCGCTCCTGTAACACGTCCCCGTGATCCTGGGCAGAGGGCCATTTTACCGAAGAACAACTCCATTGACCTTAATATGTCAGTCTTCCATAAAATGTCTCTTTTTGTGGCGACATGGCGGAAATGAATATAAAATTTATTTGAACACAGCCTAGAGCAGTGGTGGCGAACCTATGGCACGGGAGCCAGAGGTGGCACTCAGAGCCCTTTCTGTGGGCACTCAGGCCATCACCAGAGATGAGTCCAGGTATCTTCCTGCAGTCCCAGACAGCCCAGGACTTGCTGTGCACAGAGCTATTTTAAAGTGACAGCGCTACCTGGGACCACTGGAGGAGTGGGAAGGTGTGGACAGATCTGGATTATCATTAGAGCTTCTGCTCCGGCCCTGACAATTCTTCCTGTTTATGGGACCCTGGAGCGAAGCTACAATGATCATCCAAGTTTCTCCCATTTTCTGCTTTATTGGAGTCCTCAGGGTGCTGATATGAATGAAAGCTGTGACAGAGAAGGGAGTATATATCACTAATTAAATTTCTGTGTTAAATAAATTTCTGCGATAAATAAGCGGGTCTTTGTTGTAGTTTGGGCACTCGGCCTCTAAAAGGTTCGCCATCACTGGCCTAGAGTCTCTGAATGAAAGTTTGGCCCCTCTACTACGGAGGGTCATTGTCCATAAACCAGTGTGGGAGCGTTTATCTCATAGAGTGCAGTCACATAGTGGGCTCTTAGTGTATTTTTACCTGTTTACCATGCATGCTGGCTTGAATCCGATTTTCTTAATTTCTAAAAGAATAAGCAGCAGTACTAACACCTTCAGAGCTGCTTAAACCAGCCTAACTCATGGTAAACATGCAAAACGTAGTAAGAACGCACTAAGAACGATGAACAGGGCACTCTTGGTCCCTGTTCACACTTCCATCTGGGCTTTCCATTACGTCATAGACTTTATTGGTCGTTCTGATATTAATAGTGAAGAAAAGAAGGGGCTGCTGTGCTAGTTTTGCCTCTCTTTATGACAGAATGTGTAGTGGAACCTACCGAACAGGAGATTTCCTGTTGTTTGAAAACCGTAAATACAGAACCCACAAAAGCAGAAGCAATTTTTCATCAATTTCTCCCCATTTGAAATGTTTTAGGAGCAGTAGATATATGGAGGGAGGGGGCTCAGACTATCAGACCAGTAGAACAGAAGTCCGTCAGAAAACAGGCGCAAAGCCCTTAGTAAATGTGCCCCAATGTTTTAATTGTCCAATATGAGCTATGCTACACACGTGTGATATATCCCTATACAGCATTCTGCAAGGTGATGAGCCATACCAAGGTGCAAGCTATGATCTATTCTGCATAGTCTCTGATCTCCGTGAAGATCATCTATAATCATAATGGGTCCTTAGATTTATGATATTATGAATGGAGTGAAACACTGAATTTTATGCAAAAAGTTTGATCCATGTGGAATGAAAGCAATGATGCAATTAGTACAATTTGACCATTAAAAGTAACAGTGGCCAGATTCATAGATACATGTTTGTAATATAGTTTATTGCTATAAAAAATATTTTTCCTGTTTTTACTCCGGTCCTCCTGTTTTCCCTCTAGTGCTCACACTGACAGCTAATAGATAAGGAGAAGCTGATAAAGTTTCTACCTACTTAACTCTTTACAGACACAGATAGACTTTTCTTTTGACAGAGCTGTAACATCAAGTGAAATATTCTATGGGTTTGTTAGAAGTTAAAATTAAGCCTCCTGTCTTTATCTATTTGCTGTATACAGGCTTAAAGGGAACCTGTCACCAATGCGCTATTTTACACTAATAACATGTGCCAAAGGCCCATCACAAGACAAACGCATATGTGCTTTTGTCATGTTTATGGCATGTGTACATCAGCTAATATCGTCATTATACCAACATGCCTGGCTCCTTTCCAAGGTCCCCCTGAAGTCCTAGGGGCTGGGATTCAAATTCCCACCGTTGTCTGCTCCTCATCCTTTAGCAGTGCCCACTCACTGAAACCCCACCTCCATGTGATGTCACGGATGGGTGGCCGCTAGGAACCATAGGAGGGACGCCTGATTCCTGGCTGCCGCCCCTCTGTGACGTCAGCTCGCCGCTGCATGCATTGCCAGCGCTTGTGGGGTGAGCTGTATCTCTCTGACTCGAGTAGTGAGAGACGGAAAGATACAGCTCACCGCTTAAACGCTGGCAATGCGTGCTGCGGTGAGCTGACGTCACAGAGGGACAGCAGCTAAGAATCAAGCGTCATTCCCATGGTTCCTAGCGGCCGCCCGTCCATGATTTCACATGAAGGGGGGGGGGTCCAGTGTTTGGGCACCAATAAAAGGGATGAGGAGCAGACAGCGGTTTGAATGTGTATCCCAGCACCCAGGACTTGGTATAATGACGATATTAGCTGATGTACACATGCCACAAACAAGCACATATGCATTTGTCATGTTATGAGCTTTGGGCATATGTTATTACTGTAAAATAGCGCATTGATGACATGTTCCCTTTAAGAAGAATATCAATGGCTCATTGCAGGTGAAGAAAGAAGCAGAATAAAATGGGACAGAGAAGAATAAATAAACTTTCAACACAATTGCAAAAATAAGAGTAACATTTTAATCTACTTTAGTAATCTGTTCCTTTGTCCTTCTCTTCTTCCTATGTTAAGCAGTTTGTGTAAATCAGTTTTCTGTCCTGTATTCACCGACAGCTGAGAGATAAAGGAACCTGATAAAGTGTCTGATGACTTGACTCCTTACAGACAGTCCCTGAATAGTCTGTTCTCCGCAGACAGCGGAATCATCAAGGCAAGTGTTCTCTAGGTATGGAAACAAGTAATCATTAGCCTCCTCATCTGTGGATTGGAACTCTGAAGGCTTTCAGAAACGCTGTTCACTACTGTAGAAAGAAGAAGAATAAAGCTCAGAAAAGATGTTCTACTTAATGAAATATTCAACAACGTGTACTATTATCACCTGCTCTATTCTTCATAATTTCTTATGTTATATGTCCTTCAAGCTAAAAAAGAGGCAGGTGACCCCTGATCTATCTTCGTTATGATTATATATTAGTTATATATAGACATTTTTAAAGAATGTTATTCTTCCAGTAATGCCTTATGTACGACCACACACATGCCACCGTCTTGTCAATCAGTCCTGGGCATGTGGCGTTCTCTGGTATTCAGCCACATTCATGGATATAGCTGGACTGATAGACCCCTCTGCCCACTGTCACCTCTGGTGAAGCTCTCTGAATGCTTTACTTTAGTCCCCGGCTACAATGATCAGCTGTAAGGTGTCTGTAATTAAGCTTTATTGATAATCCTTGGTTCCATTACAGCAAAAAATTGTGAATGGGGCAAAAAAAAATATACCTATTCTGATTTATTCTACATACAAATTCAACTTACAGAAAATGCTGCAACTACACTGATGCAGAAACATAGCTTGTTTAATCCCTGAACTGAGTGGCTCTGTTCAACAAAACAGAGCGGGGTCTACATAAACACACAGAGCTTCCTGAACTAGCTAGACAGGACTAATACACCTGAGCAGCTGGAGAATGAGTGGTGCAGCGAATGATTACTTCTGCCTGTCAGGGACAACACAGTAATGACATATTTTTAGCTTATGTTGGGCGGGACAAGACTGGACCATTGCATAATTAGGGTAAAAAGAAATGCTGGGGCAGCCACAGAAGCAACAGAGCCTCATTATCATAATTTTATAATTGTTTTTTTCAGGAAATCAGGATCAGGGATTAAACAAGATATGTTGCTGCAACAGTGTAGCTACAGAATTCTCAAGGTATATTTGATTTACAATGAATATAATCAAATGGTAGATTTACTTTAAGAACAAACCTAAAGAACCTATCTTGTATGTAACCCAGGGACTGCCTGTACCTTATGATCAATACTGTGCGACGGCTTGCATGGAGCCAAAACATAGCAGCCATCACTGAACTATCATCCATACAATTTATTTTTCATCTAGTGTCAATGTATTTATGAAAACTTTTTTGCCAGACTATTGTAGGACATTTAGGTATTGCAGGCATCAGACATTGGCACAACTTGGTGTATTTGTGTTAAAAAAACACTATACATACAGTACTATATTAATGTGTCCACACAACATACTACAAACATAATCCATATAGTCTGATCCTGCAACACTTTCTTCCATCTGTCCACTATAAATATAAACTTTAGAGAAATGACCCTATCCCTGGCTTTATGACAAAATCATCATAATGCTGAGCTCTTGTGGTACCTGCAATGAAAACTTAAGGGAGGCAGATGCCAAACATTATTCCACTTTACATCGTCATCCTGGTGGTAAAACTGGTGTGACATTCCCTTACAAAGCCTTCTTCATGATGTTACCCATCTCCAGCTACCATTGCGACTGAGATAGAAAAAGTAGGATTGATCTCTGAAGAGGATAGACCTACATTTTAGACTTCATTACCATATAATACAATAATTTATATAGCGCCATGAAATTATGTAGCGCATATTGTTCTCCATCATGATATACTTTGGTGGCATCAGGTCAATGGGAAACCTGGAGCTGGACCTCTGGCATAAACCGTAGATTTGCGAGAGAAGCTTGTGATGGTTTGTGGAGACCTTGGGGTGACACAGAAGATAACTGGTAAAATTGTCCAGTCGTTTTTTATAGGATAAAATAAATAAAAAGATAAATAATGCTGAATAAAGCATTCCAAGGAAACTGTCGATATTTACAGAAATCAAGTGCATCAGTCTGCAGAGAAATCTGTTTAATGGTATGAAGTGATGAGGGATTACATATATCAGTGGAGCTTTGTAGAAAAAAAAGTTGAAGTTACATGCAGTTAGGGAATGTGATAAGTTTTTAGGGAACGTTTAAAAGTTTGGTAGTTAGGGATTTGCCTAATAGTTCAAGGTAGTGCATTCCAGAGAATAGGTGCAGCTTGAACATTTCATAATTTGCAGATCTTATCATCATCTGCTACATCTTTGATTTGCTTAAGCTTATACTTGCAATTCTTGGTGTTTTAATATCAATGTTGAGGGCTGTGTATACAAAATCAAACTTTATTGAGCAACAACTTGATCAACATAGGATTGAGGACCTGCGCAGCTGAGTTTACAAAGAGATTATGTTAGAGGTAAAAGTGCTTATTTGATCAATTGTGCAGGCAGGTATATTCTATACTTCTGTACTTCTGGTTTTCCAATTTTTGGCTATTGTTCTGAGACTATCCCTTTGTACCTGCAATTTTGTTCCTTATATGCCATCTCATTATTATTCTATGTTATGTGATTGCTGGTCTTGTTTTGTGTGCTCACTTTGGCATAGGAAGGGAACATCGCCCACGGGTTAAGGTGGACCCAGTAAGTAGGCAGGTGTTTGGGGGGTCTCGGTTGAGGGCTCACTGTCCTGTCTATATTTCATGAGTCCAGAGTCCTCATTACAATTTGGAAGCAAAATTATTGTCATAGAAAGAGCATTCTAAATAACTGATGCAGCTGAAGAAAAGTATCAGCTTCAGAAGTGTCAGAATTAGTGGGTTGGGATTACAGGGAATGTAAATCTTGGCAGAATGTATAGGACAGGTAGGGTTATAAAGATGGTAATTTGAAGTTTCAATTTCAATGGTGGTGAAAAGCTGCTGCAGGAGATTATGAAGGTAAATTTTGTGTGTGTGCAAAATAACAGATTGTAAGAGAGATACCAAGATAAAACCAAATGTTCAAAGTTTAGAGATGAAGTTGAGTTAAAAGATATTGTAGGGTTCGTAGTAAGCCGGGCAGGACAGTAGGATAAGAAAGTGCTTAAAAACTTTACAGAGGTGAGTGTAGTGAAAGACTAATAAAGGTAATAGAGTAAGAACATTAGTGATAGAAAAGAAACAAGTGAAAAAAGTGAAGTCCGCCATAGGACAGAGCAGCAGGAGAGGCAGTATCAGATAACAGGAACAGGTGTACTATGAAATTAGCTGAAGAGTGTAGATGCGAGTTATGAAAGTGTCTCGCAGCTAATAGCAGGAAGATCCGATTATTGTTGCACAGTTGTATAAGATGGGTCAAAGTTATTTAGGAATGTGAATAGTAGTTGTTCATAGATGAATGGAAACAATAGGGATTGATAAGAAGCGAAAACAATGATGGTGCAAATGGAAAAAACAAAGATGCACAGTGATAATCAGACTGATCATTATTTTAATAATATTTATTATTAGAGGAATTTATGATATTGGTTCTCAAAACTTATATTAGATATGGCTGCTACATTCTAATATTTTTTGGTTTTTACCTGTCCACTTATAAAGCTATTGATTTGATTTTGATGCCAAAGTATAAGATGTTCTCTGAAATACTGACATAACATTTTCCCAAAGTTGGCTGCATTAATAATTAAAAAGAATGCTGAGCAATTCTGATTTAATGTGGTGCATAATTTCAACGATGGATGGAGTGAGTATCTATTGTGGCATGCATTACGTTACAATATAGGGGGCATCCAGGTCATTTGCAAATATTAAATCTGCTCAGCTCCTAATGCAATATAACATGCTGCCTGCAGATAGGACACTATGTACAATCTGCTCAGCTTCTCCTGCTCTATAACATGCTGCCTGCAGATAGGACACTATGTACAATCCGCTCAGCACCTAATACACTGTAACATGCTGCCTGCAGATAGGACACTATGTACAATCTGCTCAGCTTCTCCTGCTCTATAACATGCTGCCTGCAGATGGGACACTATGTTCAATCTGCTCAGCTTTCCTGCTCTGAGACATGCTGCCTGCAGATAGGACACTATGTACAATCTGCTCAGCTCCTACTGCTCTATAACATGCCTCCTGCAAATTGGATACTATGTACAATCTACTCAGCTACTCTACTATAATGCACTATAACATGTTGCCTGCTGATAGGACACTTTGGGGCACATGTATCATATGTTTGTCTTTGTTCGTCTGTTTTTTTTTTTACTTTTCTAGGCTTTTCTACTGGTCAGATGTACATGTGGCGTTTGGTCTTTAGTGAATTTGTGACTTTTTAAAACAAAAGTCGCAAAAAGTCTCCAAAAGTTGCACTTAGTTCGAAGCTAAGTATTTGCGCCAAAGTTTGAGACTTTTTTTTCGACTTTTTGTAAAAAAGAAAAAAGTCATAACTTCCACATCTGGATTCAGGTGATAACTCATGGAACACTGCAGGAAACTAGACAATTTTTGTAAGGGAGACAATAAATGTACATGTGCCCCTTTGTGCAATCTGCTCAGCATCTCCTGCTCTATACGATGCTGCCTGAATGAAGTATAGGGGCACACCCAGTATATGAAGCAGACTATCTCTGAGCATTTGTTCTCCCAGCTGCACTTATGAATGGATGTGCGTGTGTGTCTGCATCATAATGGAAGCTATGAATCAGGAAAACAAATTCCGGTGGCTATAACAGATGTCACCCAGACTATATTAAGGCTGCAAAAAGCTCTGCCAAATCCAGCCGGCAATTAGGCTACTTCATCCTCTCACTTGAGATCATAGCTCTTGTTAACTTTCCACTTTTTGAAGATTCTTAATTTTTTCGGTGGTGTGTATGGTGTGATATATAAGAGAGGGGCCTTTAGCCAAGATGGGAATGGCTCCTTTATCGTGGTGCTTCATTCTGCTTAAAAGAACAGAAGGCAATGTGTGTGATTCCCCCTCAGTGCGCTTTTCATGACCCTTGTGCACAATTGTTACCCTCTCGCTACCCTTTGCTGTTAGCAATGTAGGAAAGCAGTAAACCACAGGTTCTTGCTTCCCAATAGTAAGGGGGGGGCTATAGTACTGCATGTGCAACGTCCACCCACCAGGGCCTTACCGCTGTGTGGGGGCAGCTGGATTCCCTGGGATCTGAGTGGCTTGTAATGTGTCCAAGCATCAGAGATATATCACGATGGCTTGGTCCAGGAGAACTGGCCTCATCCATGCTCATCAGAGCCAACAAGGAGATCCAAGAAGAGGGTGAGGCCCCAGTGTAGTGAAGGAATTCCCTTGGGGCACTCTTGGTACATATGTAGTGATATATTCCGGGGTAGATGGTAGATAAGTGGTGATAGTGGTACGTCAGGGGATCACAAGACACTACTGAGGTAGCCCAAACACAAACCGGAGCAGAATTTTCAGGTTCGGCTAAACGTGGCCGATCTCGAACTTTCTTAGGTCTCTTCATCTTTAAAGAGAACCTGTCACCAGGAGACCCATTTTTATCACTCCCCCGGTCCCCACAGAGCATAGTACATACACTGCCAAAGTGTTTTTGTATTAAACATTGGTTTTACAGAAAAAAAGATATGTTATATTGTACCTTTCATTAGCATCTGCTGTGTGACTGGGCAGTTGCCAAATGGGAGGGGCTGGAAAGGAGCAGCCCCCCCCCCACCCTTGGGGAACAGCTCCTCCATGTGACCTTTTAAAATATATGAAAACACCCATCACTGGGCTTAGCGACGCCCCCTGCTCCTCTACAGCCAATCCCGAGTGTGGGGAGTTATTCATATATTTGAAAAGGTCACGGGGGGGTGCCTGTGTGGTCTCTGTGAGCTGACTGTATCTAGTTGTCAGCTCACAGCAGTGCTCGGGGGCCTTCAAATCTACCTGGAAGAGAGAACAGAAGCACCGCAGGGGGAAGTCTCTGCAGTGCTGCGTCCGGCCTCCAGTTCCTACAGTCTTCAGCGTGGCCACTGTGAGTTCAGGGTTTGGGGTTTTTTCTTCTTCACCGGCCCCACCAGTGTCAGACCGGCCCCGGACCGGCCCCAAACGAGTCTGCCCACCGGGATTTCTCCGGGTGGGTCTAATGGCCAGTCCGCCCCTGCTGGTGGTATGAAACTAGTACTAAGGGATCGTTTGCCAATATTCAACTACAGACATATGCAGATCACTTTACTTCCCCCTGCTCAGCTCTGTGAGGCAGAAGAGAATTCCTGAGTATGGGGTGAGGAGCAGGTGCAAGATAGATAGTGGATGTGTGTGACTTGCTCTGCTACATCATTGGCCACTTCCTCAGGAAGGTAGGGTTTGAGAGAAAGAGATGCTGACTATATGAAGAGAAATCAACCTTACTCTTCACCTCTCCCCCAGGAATTCTCTTCAGCCGGGTTACCACCTTGACTGTATACTTGCAGCTCTCTGTCTCCATGACTCTCAACAAAAGTGTTTTTTTTTTCATTAGTGGAACAGACACAGAACCCAGACACAGAAACCAGGTCTGTTCACATGACAACTTTCAAGAGAGTGACCATGTGACCTGGACTTGGTAGGTTATTACACATCAGTAATTGAAATCTTTCTGGGTCCTGGGGACCAATAGGGAGCAATAGGAAGGTAGGAAACACATTAAAAGGTAACAGCACTCAGTAGGGATTACTCCAGTTAATAAAACTTAACTCCTTTAGTAAATTTTTGTAACCAAGTAATAGAATCAGGTAAAAATTCAGGATACCTCTAAAATTAAAAAAATTAGATTTAGAAATTGATTTTTAAAATTACCGATATTCCTTCACCTCACCCTCTCCTATCCCTGCACCAGACATAATGGACATGTATTGTTTCTTCAACCAGACTAACTCTAAAGCAGCAACAACGTAAAGTGCATGTCATGAGAATTTGGTGTTTTATTGAAGGGCAAGATATTGCGGTGACAGCTCTACTGGGCTGCCAGACCCTATGACATATAAAATATTGCTCCGTTTGATTCATAATGTATAAGACAGATGAGAATGGACTCATATCTCCTTCTTCTCTGGTAAACATGGATAAGACTGCTCTATGTAGCACAGTGGACCTGTCATTATAATAAGCTGCTCTTAAACGCGTTCAGTTAAAAAAATACCGACTTATTCAGACTGGTATAAAATCCTTGTTGCATCTTAAACCCACAAAAATAATAATTCCGTTATTTATATATCGCACACAGATTACGCAGCGCTGCACAGAGCTTTGCCAGATCGGTCCCTGTCCCCAATGGGGCTCACAATCTAATCAACCTACCAGTATGTTTTGGAGTGTGGGAGGAAACTGGAGGACCTGGGGGAAACCCACACAAACACGGAGAGAACATACAAACTCTTTTGAATATTAATTATATTTATTCCTGGAATACCCCTTCCATAAACACTTCATCTTTAATGTAACTACATTTCACCTTCTTACCTTCCTCACTGCCCTGCTTTTTATCTTGAGGACCTGCAGGTCCTTTAGCAGGTCCTGAAGATCACATGGTAACATTGTCATGATATTTCATGACATGATATAATTATATAATATAATTATAAATTATAATATCAGTAACTCTACCATCCACTAGAGGCTTGGTAACCTGCCATTAAGATTAACTACATTGGAATATTTCTGAAATTGAGACATTTCTGGCCTGATTTCAGACAATATACAGGACAAATATTTTAAGCCATCTTAGATCTATTAAGGTATATCCAGTGGCAGGTGCATCTAATAAATATAATCGGAGCCTTTTTCATGGCTAATCCCTCAGTGACGGCTTGAAATTTTGAAATGTTTTATTACCCCAATGTGAAAATATGTTCAAGGCTACTAGGAGTAGACGGAGCTGAAGTTACACGCCGCAGCTACTCCATGCCCCGGTATCGTCTATCGACTCTCCTACTATGAGATCTTCAGAGCGCAGCTCCTGGTAGCTGTGCGCACTCCGTTTCTAAGCTGGAGCTACTGCGCAAGCGCAGAAGCTCCGGCTTTCGTACCCAATTGGGGTCATTTACTAAGGGCCCGAATCGCTATTTGGCGTCGCGTTTCCCAAAAATTACCGTTTTGCGCCGAATTGCCCCAGGTTTGTGGCGCATGAGATTGGATTGTGGCACATTGGCGCCGGCATGCACACAACGGAAATCGGTGGGCGTGGCCGTCGGAAAACCCGATGGATTCGGGAAAAACCGCCGTATTTTAAAAAAAAATGTGTCGCTTGACACACACTTACCTGCACCCAGCAACAGATGGTGAACTCCAGTGAACTCCGGAGGACTTCAGCCCAGCAGCGACACTTGGTGGACATCGGGCGCACTACCTTAGTGAATCGCCGGAAGACCCGAATCCTCGACGGAGAACGCGCCGCTGGATTGCGACAGGACCGGGTAAGTAAATCCGCCCAAATATGCGCAGATGCCAGCTCTGCATACATAGTCTTAAGATCTTAAAGTAGGAGGATCCAAAAAGGTTACTGGGGCATGGAGTAGCCACGCCATGTAGGTTCAGTTTCGGCTACTCCACGCCTAGATTTTCTAATCAAGAACCTGCTTTAGATACAATGTATACATAAAGAACAATAATAAATAGACATGCTGGTGGACTGCATGTTTTTTCTTCTGTCATTCATCATTATAAAAACTACTTTTTACTGTGTCCGCTATCCAAATATTCCCAGACATCTAGAAGAGTAGAATGCAAAGTTTACCAGGAGGCAGGAGACATCATAAAGCCTTATCTTAAACACTGAGGAAGTGCTGATAAGCTCTAAGACACTGGGAATGGCTTAAAAGGAAGTGATAAAGTCTGGAAGACGCTAATAGCTAGGCATTGACCATCCAGACTGTAAGAGGAGGCCATAACAACAACATGTCTGTCTGTGTATGGTAGACAGTGGCAGACACCGGCAGCAGTGGCCCCCTGTGATGTCCTTTGCTCCCTAGGGGTATGTAATGTCAGCTATCATTTTTCACAGACACCTCCAGGACTCACAGGCTCAGGGGCAGTAGTGGATTATAATATAGGCGGTTTGAGCGGTAGCCCAGGGCCCAATCCACCCACCAAATTTTATACTGAGAAGGATCTTCAGCCATGAAATCCTCAATACACATGTATACAAAAGCCATTTCAAGACCTTTGAAGGTCCTCCAACGGCCAGTTTGAAAGCAGCAGAAGGGACACATCCTCCATTCCCCAAGCAGCTGATTCTAGTATCAGATGTAGGAAGTGATTCCAGACTTGTAGGGGCCATAATATTCTTACAGCTCAGGGCCCATGTCTTAATCCTCCCCTAGGATAGCATAGCAAGTGAGAGTGGGCCACATGACCTCCGGCGTGGCACAACACTCACTTACAACCGTCAAAGGCTGAGAGCTCTGTCAGCCATTAGACTACCACCAGTTTCTTGCAGATATAAGCTCAGTTTGTAAAGGGACTATATCAGGCCAGAAACCAGCCCCAGTAGCGCATGCATAGACCAAGAACACACTTGTGTGGATTCTTGGATCAAGATAAAAGATCACCCCAGGTTAGATTTAATATTTATTTGCTTTAAGGGCACACTAGACAAAACACTACACACACAATGGAAATATGATCAGACATGCAAAACACAGGTGGTGGTACAACAAGTTTCAGCAAATAAAACACAAGTCACTTACTGGCTTTGTGCTGTGATCACTGGGAGAAGAGGAGATTTGAGGAGGCAACATGTTTTCCCTGGCACAATATTCGGCATGATCTCCCCCAGAAGAGAACAAATGATAGGAGAACTTCAGGAGAACTTCACCGGATCATTGGACACTCCCTTCCCACCCCTGGTAGAATACTATTGGATGGAATCGCTGAAACCTACCCAACACATACCGGGCCAGAACTTTTCAGTGGTAGGTCATAGTTTGGTATTAATGGTGCCATCGGATCCTAACAGGTTCCCAGCACACCTGGAGACCAAACATGACTCCGCTACTATTCTCCCATTAGTAGTTCTGTGCCTCTCCTCACTCCAAGATCCAGGTAGGTGTTTGTCCCACTCCCCAGGTCTTGCAAACATAGAAGGTTCTACCAAAACTTCCTTTTAATATTACGTCTAAGGGATTTCCTTTGAGATGGGATTGCCCTCCTTAGAAGAGATTTCCCCCTCTGAACCTTTGATGCTGGACCCTTTACTAGTCAGATGTCGGATTTCCTAAGCATTACAGGGAAGGCCATATTTCCTTAACTGTCATGATGTTATATTCTCATATTCTCCACTGTCTGTCAGCAGTTATGACCATACAAAGTTGCATTGTATTGGCCCTTGAGATAAGTGTAACCATACAGGTGCGTGACCACAGTGGTAGCAGCCATAGTGGCTGCTATGGGGCCCACAGTGTAAGGGGGCCCCGGCATCTGACCTGATACACTAAAAAATTGGGAATATACATCATTACACACATAGTATGCGTCACACTGTACAGCATAATATGTATATAACACTGCCTATAACACTACATCATCCACAGTATACAGCATGAATCGGCAGCCCAGGTAAGAAATGTCGGATGAGGGGAAGGGGACAGCAGAACGGAGGGACTAGGGATTACTCATCTCTAATTCATGCTGTATACTTCCTGCTGGGCTGCTCAGCAGCTTTTGGGACGGATGTGTAAGTATGTAAATATGTATATTATCTAAGGCAGTAGGGGGGCCCCAGTCTGCTACGGGGCCCTGCTTCTCCTAGTTATACCACTGTAACCATATCTTTGTGTGTTGTTGCAGCTTCAGTGTGAAAAAATACATTTACATTTACATACAGCTTCTGGTTAGATATTACAGTAGAGGAGATGAGTGAGGGAGTGTAATGATCACAGAACAAAACATAGTCCAGCTACAATTGTGGACTATAAATGCATTCTTCACAGTTCAGCTTTTACTAACAACACAAAAAACGGCATGGCTTCACATATCTCCAGGACCAATACCCAACACTGTCTGTAGCTTTGTATGGTTATTACTCTCTTTTATCCCTACTTTGATCCCTTTTCATTCAACTGAACTTCCTGCCCCCCCTCCCCCCCCCAGAGGACCTCTAACATGATTAAATGACATCAGTTCTGTTGTTGTGTCCACTGATATCAGTTTCATCAGCAAACCAGGGAAAGATTGAGGCTTTCTTGCAGTGATTACTCATGAAAACACAATGGGGCTGATTTACTTATCCTAACACTAAAGGCAGTGAAAATGAAGACTACATAGTCCACAACTGTGCCAAAGTGGCTGATGCTGGATGATATGTACATGTGCTGAATCTGGTTAAAGGATTGTTTACTTTACCTCAGGCGGGGGTGGAGGAGGAAGAGGCAGAGGAGGAGGTGGAGGCGGAAGTGGAGGAGACAGAGGTGGAGGAGGAAGAGGCCGAGGTAGAGGAGGCAGAGGTGGAGGAGGCAGAGGAGGAGGAGGCAGAGGTGGAGGAGGAAGAGGTGGAGGAGGAAGAGGCGTTGGTGGAGGAGGCAGAGGAGGTGTAGGCGAAGGAGGCAGAGGTGGAGGAGGAAGAGGCGGTAGTGGAGGAGGCAGTGGAGGGGGAGGTGAAGGCAGGGGTGTACCAAGCCTGTCTGCTGCCTGAGGCGAGCCATAGAGAGACGCCCTCCCCCCCGCCAATATATGTGATATATCAGGGAGTGTCAGGACCAGATCCATCATATTGGTTTGGTTTAAAAATAAAGCAATGCAAAATGCATACAGCGGGTATAAAATGCATATAGCGTACCGCCATGTAGTATAAAATGCATCCAGAGTACCGCCATATAGTATAAAATGCATACAGCGTACGGCCATGTGGTATAAAATGCATACAGCTTATCACCATGTGGTATAAAATGCATACAGCGTGCCGCCATGTAGTATAAAATGCATACAGCCTCCCCCCATGTGGTATAAAATACATACAGCGTACCGCCATGTGGTATAAAATGCATACAGCGTATCGCCATGTACTATAAAATGCATACAGCGTACCATCATGTACTATAAAATACATACAGCATACCGCCATGTAGTATAAAATACATACAGCATATCGCCATGTAGTATAAAATGCATCCAGAGTACAGCCATGTAGTATAAAATGCATCCAGCGTACAGCCATGTAGTATAAAATGCATACAGCGTACCACCATGTAGTATAAAATGCATACAGCGTATCACCATGTAGTATAAAATGCAAACAGCGTACCGCCGTGTAGTATAAAATGCATACAGCGTTCCACCAAGTAGTATAAAATGCATCCAGCGTGCCGCCATGTAGTATAAAATGCATCCAGCGTGCCACCAAGTAGTATAAAATAGATACAGTGTACCACCAAGTAGTATAAAATGCATACAGAATACCACCATGTAGTACAAATGCTGCATATACATACAGCATATATACACATAAACAAACAGTAGATACAGCATAGACACACACAAACATATATACACATATACATATATAAACACACATATATACACACACACATATAACATATACACACACATATATATATATATATATATATATATATACACACACACACATATTACATACATATATATATACACATATATATATATATACACACACATTACATATATATATATATATATATATATATATATATATATACACATATTACACATATATAAACACATGTTACACATATACATATTACACACACATATACATATTACACACACATATATATATATAAATATATAAATATAAAGTAACCTTACCTGTTCTTGGAAAGTTCGGGGCCTTGTCCTGCAGCGGCAGTGCGGGAGCCGGGAGCGGGTAGGTCGAGAGCCAGGAGCGGGGAAGGGGGGGGGCGTGAGCGGGGGTTCAGACGGGATGGAGGGGGAGCCGAGAGCCTTGAGGGGGGGGGGGAGCGGTAACGGAGCCTGGAACTTGAGCGGGGGCGGGGGAAGCAGGGAGCCTGTAGGGGGAGGGGAGACATGAGCGCAGCGGGGTTGAGAAGGGAATGGAGGGGGAGCCGGGAGCGGAGTTATGGGCGGGACCGAAAGTATACGGGGAGTGGGGGAGTTTGATGCAGGCAGGGGGGCGGAAGCTCGGTGCCGGCGGCGTCGGGGGGCGGGCGCAAGGTGCCGGCAGCGTCGGGGAGCAAGGTGGGCTGCAACGCGGTCCCGTCCGGCGTGCGGCCCGGGAGCTCAGTGCCGGCCGGTGCCGCCCCCTCGTTGAGCAGGAGGCGCGCCGCCTGAGACGAGATGCTCAACTCGCCTCATGGCAGGTGCGCCCCTGGGTGAAGGCGAAGGAAGCAGAGGTGGAGGAGGAAGAGGCGGTAGTGGAGGAGACAGGTGGAGGAGAAACAGGTGGCAGTGGAGGTAAAGGGGCTGGAGGAGGTGTAGGAGGAGGAAGCAGAGGAGGAGGAGGAAGCGGAAGTGAAGGAGGCAGAGGTAGAGACGAAACTTGAGGAGTAGGTGGAGGAGGCAGAGGTGAAGGCAGAGCTGGTGATGATGCAGGAGGAGATGGAGAAGGCAAATGAGAAGGTGAATGTGTTTCCCCTTGTTCTGTAAAAGAGGTGAAAGAGGCGAGAATAGCTAATGATTCTATTTCACTATCACCCTTAGGCTACATTTGCATGGCTGTATGGGGGGATGTATATATACGTCCGACGTATATACGGCATATATACGCCCCCCATAGCCGGCAATAGTCGCACGGCGCCCTACAGGAGTGGTGCGGTGCAGCACGCGTGCAGCTCCGTACCGTTCCGTAGCCTGGAGAAAAATATGATATGCCCTATCTTTTGCCAGAATACGGCGCCGTGCACTCACCCCCTCCTCCTCTCCCCGGCACCTACGTGGGCTTGCCGTGCTACGGTACAGCGGGCAGAGGTCAGTGTGAATGCAGCCTTAGGGTGTGACAGACATAAAATTAGCACATGTCATACAAAGCAATTTCTTAATATTATGGAAATAGAAAAATTCTAGAAAAAAAACCATAAGCACTTTCTGTTATCTTGGTATCTCTGAGAACATGGAGATGGCGGATCGTCTGTTTTCTTTTCTTCTGCATAAGATACAACATCTATTAGACATCTGTGGACAGTGTCGGAGCCAATGACCTCAATATCTGCCCCCATATTAATAGTTACATAACTGGGCCCAGGTGTTTGTATTTCTGAGAAGAACTCTAGGTAATATTTCCAGCATAAACGCCCTAAGCACTTACCATCAGAGGAGTTTCCCATTTTATCAGGAGGTGGTGGAGCAGCAGTTTTCTTTTCTTCTGAAAAAATAGACAACTTCTATTAGTCACGGATGCACCCGTGATCCTTGTCGCGGATTGCGGGCACACCAGTGCCCCTCTATGTGCCACGGTCCTTGCTGCCGCTGTCCCACTCCCCGGCATGGACTCACCTCTCCATGCTCCTGGCTGTACTCCTGCTAGGCCTAAAGGGCCAGCGTCCTCCTGATTGGCTCTTGCTAATCCGGCTCGCCCTTATAATCCAGCACCTCCCTTCACTCCCCGCCAGATCTTCGGCATCATTTCCTGCTATGTGAAAGCCCTCCAGCGTTCCCTGTGTTTCCAGTGTACCTCTGTATCTCCGCCCCAGTCTCACGTCTTTTGCAGACTCCAACAGGTTTTCTTTCAGAATGGTCGAGTATTTGGATCCATCCATCTTCCTTGTCCCTGCTGAAGAAAAGCCCAAACCATGATGTTGCCTCCACCATGTGTAACAGTGGGGATGGTGCCCCCCACCATGTGTGACAGTGGGGATGGTGCCCCCCACCATGTGTGACAGTGGGGATGGTGCCCCCCACCATGTGTGACAGTGGGGATGGTGCTTCCCCCATGTGTGACAGTGGGGATGATGCCACCACCATGTGTGACAGTGGGGATGGTGCCCCCACCATGTGTGACAGTGGGGATGGTGCCCCCCACCATGTGTGACAGTGGAGATGGTGCCCCCACCATGTGTGACAGTGGGGATGGTGCCCCCACCATGTGTGACAGTGGGGATGGTGCCCCCCACCATGTGTGACAGTGGGGATGGTGCCCCCCACCATGTGTGACAGTGGGGATGGTGCCCCCCACCATGTGTGACAGTGGGGATGGTGCTTCCCCCATGTGTGACAGTGGGGATGATGCCACCACCATGTGTGACAGTGGGGATGGTGCCCCCACCATGTGTGACAGTGGGGATGGTGCCCCCCACCATGTGTGACAGTGGAGATGGTGCCCCCACCATGTGTGACAGTGGGGATGGTGCCCCCACCATGTGTGACAGTGGGGATGGAGCCCCCACCATGTGTGACAGTGGGGATTTTGTGCTCAGGGTGAGGAGCTGTGTTGCTTTTACCCCAAACATATGGGGCCAAAAAGACATTGGGGCAAATTTACTTACCCGGTCCATTCGCGTTCCAGCGGCGGCTTCTCCGCTCTGGATTCGGGTCCGGCCGGGATTTAATAAGGTAGTTCTTCCGCCGTCCACCAGGTGGCGCTGCTGCGCTGAAAGTAAACTCATCGCGCCGGAATGCACCGAGCTGGACCAGGTGAAGGTAAGCGGTCCTTATGCGACACATTTTCGGTTTTTAAATGCGGCGGTTTTTCCGAATACGTCGGGTTTTCGTTCGGCCACGCCCCCCGATTTCCGTCGCGCGCATGCCAGCGCCGATGCGCCACAATCCGATCGCGTGCGCCAAAATCCCGGGGCAATTTAAGTACAAGCGGCGCAAAACGGAAATATTCGGGTAACACGTCGGGAAAACGCGAATCGGGCCCTTAATAAATGACCCCCATTGTGGCCAAAAAGTTGGATTTTGGTTGCATCTGAGCAGAGCATCAGGTGGATTTATACGGAGACCTGATTACACACAGGTGGATTATATGTATGATCATCAGTCATTTAGGACGACACTGGATCATTCAGAGATCAGAGACTGAACTTCTGGAGGGAGTTTGCTGCCCCACTTCAGTTTATTATTTTTTTGACAAAAGTTTAAAATATATAAAAAATAAATTTCGTTCCACTTCACAATTGTGTCCCAAAAAATTATACTTTTTTAAATACTGTTCTGTTGTTTCTCCAGAGATCACAATTATGTCCCCACAGAAGCCAGTATGTTATCACATAGTAACCAATATAGTCACAGTGCCCCCAAATTAGCCAATATAAAAACAGGCCCCCCACCATAGGCAATAAAGTAATAGTGGCCACCTAGAGTCATGGCCAAAAGTTTTGGGAATGACACAAATATTATATCTTCACATGATCTGTTGCCCTCTGATTTATCACATGTTTTTACCACATACAGAAATACAAGTACAATCATATTATGAGTAACAAAAGCTTTTATTGTCAGGTAGAATGAGTTACTGCAGAAAGTCAGTATTTGCAGTGTTGTTCCTTCTTCTTCAGGACGTCTGCAATTCTCCCTGGCAGCTCTCAATCACCTTCTGGACCAGATCCTGACTGATAGCCGTCCATTCCTGCACAATCAATGCTTGCATTTTGTCACAATTTGTTGGTTTTTGTTTGTCCACCCGTCTCTTGATGATTGACCACAAGTTCTCAATGGGATTAAGATCTGGGGAGTTTCCAAGCCATGGACCCCAAATCTCTATGTTTTGTTCCCTGAGCCATTTAGTTATCACCTTTGCTTTATGGCCAGGTGCTCCATCACGCTGGAAAAGGCATTGCTGATCACCAAACTGCTCTTGGACGGTTGGGAGAAGTTGCTCTTGGAGGACATTCTGGTCCCATTCTTTATTCATGGATGTGTTTTTAGGCAAGACTGTGAGAGAGCCGATACCCTTGGCTGAGAAGCCGCCCTACACATGAATGGTTTTCCAGATGTTCCAAACAATCGGAAAGGGGATTCATCAGAGAACATGACATTACCCCAGTCCTCAGCAGCCCACTCCCTGTACCTTTTGCAGAATATCAGTCTGTCCCTGATGTTTTTTCTGGAGAGAAGTGGCTTCTTTGCTGCCCTCCGTGACACCAGGCCTTGCTCCAAGAGTCTCCGCAGTCTCACAGTGCGTGCAGATGCGCTCACACCTGCCTGCTGCCATTCCTGAGCAAGCTCTCCATTGCTGGTAGCCCCATCCCCAAGCTGAGACACTTTGGCGACTGTGGTGCAATCTTTCTAGCTGCGATACTCTTCCCTGTTAGACCAGTTTTGTGCAGTGCACTGATGACTGCATGTGTTTCTTTAGAGATAACCATGGTTAACAGAAGAGAAACAATGATGCCAAGCACCAGCCTCCTTTTAAAGTGTCCAGTGGTGTGATTCTTACTTAATCATGAGAGATTGATCTCCAGCCCTGTCCTCATCGACACCCACAACTGTGTTACTGGAGCAATCACTGACACCATGTTAGCTGCTCCTTTTAAGGCCTGCAATGAAGTTGGAATGTGTTTTGGGGGGAAACGTTCATTTTCTAGGCAAATATTGACTTTGCAATTAATTGCTGTTAAGCTGATCACTCTTTATAACATTCTGGAGTATATGCATATTGCCATTATAAAACCTGATGCAGTAGACTTTGTAAAAATTAACATTTGTATCATTCTCAAAACTTTTGGCCATGACTGTACTATAAACAATATAGAAACAGTGCCCCAACAGTAGCCAACAGTCACGGCATCTGCCCTACAGTAACAGCTTGTGCTCCATAGTAGCCAATATTCACATAACCAGCCCCACAGTAGCCAATAGTCACAGTGCCTGCCCCACAGTAGCCAATAGTCCTCGCATCTGCTCTACAGTAGCCAATATTCATACCTGCTCCACATTAGTTAATAGCCTGTGTCTGTTTATCTATGTCTACTTTGTAACTGCTATCCCATTTTGAACATAGCACAGCACTACTACTCCTATTATACACCAGGATACGGCACAGTACTACTACTCATACTCTGTATATATGAGCACAATGCTTCTACTCTTATCTTTTATATATGTCACATATAGTACTGCAACACCTCATGCATATATGAGCAGGTCACAGTTCTATTATGCCTATCTTGTCAATATGGACAATATATATCTGGTATATATGGGCAAAACACAGTACTACGACTTTTATCCTGTATATATGGACAAAGTGCAGTACTACCACCCCTATCCTGTATATATGGGCACTACACAGTACCACTACTCCTATCCTGTATAAATGAGCACAGCACAGTACTACTACTCCTATCCTGTATATATGGGCACTGCACTGTACCACTACTCCTATCCTGTATATATGAGCACAGCACAGTACTACTACTCCTATCCTGTATATATGGGCACAATACAGTACTACTACTCCTGTCCTGTATATATGAGCACAGCACAGTACTACTACTCCTATCCTGTATATATGGGCACAGCACAGTACAGATACTCCTATCCTGTATATATGGGCACAGCACAGTACTACTACTCCTATCCTGTATATATGGGCACAGCACAGTACTACTACTCCTATCCTGTATATATGGGCACAATACAGTACTACTACTCCTATCCTGTATATATGAGCACAGCACAGTACTACCACCCCTATCCTGTATATATGGGCACTACACAGTACCACTACTCTTATCCTGTATATATGGGCACTGCACTGTACCACTACTCCTACCCTGTATATATGAGCATAGCACAGTACTACTACTCCTATCCTGTATATATGAACACAGGACAGTACTACTACTCCTATCCTGTATATACGGGCACAGCACATTACTATCATTCCCATTCTACACCAGGCTATAGCACAGCCCTAGTACCCCTATCCTGTATATATGGCATGATGAAGTACTACTGCTCTTATCCTTTATATAAGAAAGCAGCACAGTACTTGTCCTATTCTACACCAGGCTGCAGCACAGCACTACCATTCCCATTCTACACCATGCTATTGCATAGTCTTCTACTCCTAATACTACTAATCCTATCCTGAAAATATAGATATCGTACAATACTACTACTCCAATCTTGTATATTTGGGCACTACACAGTACTACTACTCCTATCCTGTATATTTGGGTGCAACTATAAGATAGTAGCATAGACTGAAGTTCTGGCGATTCTACCCAGAGCTCTTCTGGCTCATTAGCATAATTATAAAAGTCGATGTTAGAAGGGAGGAGGCCATGGATAACAAATATAACAAGATTACCACAGTCACAGTGCTGGATCTATGAGTAATGTCCCCGGTTTATCAGGATGGACTTTGATGGTAGATTTCCTTAAGAGGACCCACTATGTATTAACCCTACATTGAAAAGATCCTCGAGGAATATCTATAGATATTTAATGTAAAAGGAATATGCAATGCTTATTTATGGTCATATAGACATAAAACAATCCCGATACCTTTTTTTGTCAAATTTGTTATTCTAAACATAAGGGATCATTCTTATGAAATGTAGAGAGGAAAGTTCAGCAATCCTCCACACGGTGGAGCTGTTGACCACATACAGTATATAGTGGGGATGTATATGTATACCTGGTGTAAGTGCTCCACCAGATGTCTGTCTGAATGACACAACACATGCAGGTAACGTATTGGACAGTGATGGTGAACCTTTTAGAGATTGAGTGCCCAAACTACAACCAAATCCCTCTGATTTATCATCAAGTGCCAAGTCTCCCGTAAGTTATTGCTCTCTGTTCTGCCACAACTTTCAAAATTGTATCGGCTCCCTAGGGCCACCAATACAAAGAAGGAGAGCAAATTCAGACTATCATTGCAGCTTCTCTACAGGGTCTGTATATAAAGAGGACCTTCAAAGAGAATCCAGCTCTGTCCACACCTTCTCAATCTTCCTGCAGTCCCAAACAGCCAAGGATGTGTCGCTTTCAAATCGTGCTAAGATTATCGTGTCTTAAGTTGCCTGGGACTGCTGGAAGATTATTTGAGTCCTGCCTGGTGAACTCTGTGCTGGGTTAATAGCTTGGGTGCCCACTGAGAAGGCTCCGAGTGCCACCTCTGGCACCCGTGCCATAGGTTCGCCATCACTGGTATAGGAGGTGAGAATTATACTGTACTGGGTTGTCTCATGTTCTCTGTCACTATAGTCTTATGCTGCTCTCACACAGCCGCTATGGGGGACGTATAGACGGCTGCAGGTTTGCGGACAGATATACGTCCCCATAGAGGGCTATGGCGCCTGGGCACGGTACGGTGAGCAGACACGTGTGGCACTGTACAGTACCATGCTCTATCCTTCCTCGTGTTTACATCCCAGGCTCTGTGCATCACAATGAAGAGGAGGGCGAGAAGTACTTACCCCTCCTGTTGTCCAGTGCAAGAATACGACTAACATATGAAATCTTCACTTCAAGGCCAATAGTAACAAAATGGCGTGTTGTTGGTCTCCAAACATCTTGCACCTGCTCCGGACTTGTTTGCTTACATCATACGGACCAGAAGAATTCAACACTATTTTTCCTACTTGTAAGAAAAGATTTGCCCATCTGCATTGCGTTTATGTAAAGTTAACGCAATGCAATCAGGCAACTCTTCACTTCACAGCTGTTGAAAAAGCAATGCAAACGCAACGTGTGACCGCAACCCGTGTCTAGTTCACACAGCAGAAATCAGCTGTTAAAACGTGACTGCATCCCATTCAATTTCATATGATGTCACACAGGTGCACGGCTCGTTATGTCCTTGGTCATGTGACGTCACACAGGTGCACAGCTCGTTATGTCCTTGGTCATGTGATGTCACACAGGTGCACAGCTCGTTATGTCCTTGGTCATGTGACGTCACACAGGTGCACAGCTCGTTATGTCCTTGGTCATGTGATGTCACACAGGTGCACGGCTCATTATCTCCCTGGTCATGTGACATCACACAGGTGCACAGCTCGTTATGTCCCTGGGACAAATTTCTACCCACAGGAAGCAAACAATGAAGCTTCCTATAGCCGGACAGCAAGCGGAGATCTAGAAACTCATGAGAAATTGTTACAGATTGTCTAATGAAATGTTTTCCAACATACTAACAAAAAGCAGAGGGGGAGGGTTAGACAGGCTAACAGCCGGTGAATCTGCAGAACGGAGGTGAAAGTACATTACATACAAGAAGATCAGTGTCACGGTGCCAGGATCTGTGTATGGCAACAACAAACAATCAAGCACCTTATCATAGTGTGTACACCGGTCAAGTTCGCGGGCTCTCCACACCGCGATCTAGCAATCAGTACAAAAAATACTTGAACCATCCGTGTAATCCAATCAAATACTTTATATAAATCTTTGGATAACAAATTTAGACATAAGGCATATATATACTTCACCAGTTTATGGCCCAATATGCTGAAGTCCACGCTATGCAAACCTGGCTCCACTGAGACACCGAACGCCCGGTGTGTCCTATGACGTTTCGGACGACGTCTCAGTGGAGCCAGGTTTGCATAGCGTGGACTTTTAAATGTGAGCCATAAACTGGTGAAGTATATATATGCCTTATGTCTAAATTTGTCATACAAAGATTTATATGAAGTATTTGATTGGATTACACGGATGGTACAAGTATTTTTTGTACTGAAGGATCCACAAACATGTGGAGAACCAATTCCAGCCCGATATCAGTCCTCATAGAAGCCTATGATATCTGTGCGGTTCCTGCCATCCCAGGTGGAAAGATAGAGCAAGCCTTCTTTTCCTGCTTGCAGCCGGGCACCATGGATTGCTACGGAGAGGGGCAGCGCTCATCCCTCCGCCTTTCCAGCCTACTGTGTGCTACGCCCGGGTCCCAGCCTAGCACACCTTAGTGTGTAAGCAGCTTAAGTGTCCCTGGTTTATCAGACTTGATTATCTTTGTGGAAGGAAAAGGTTCTACAATTATATTTCCTGTATCAATTCCTTCACCATTTTCCATATCTCCGCTTGCTGTCATTCTATAAGAAAGCTTCTATGCTTACATCCAGTAGATAGAAACCTGTCCATGGTCTTGGGACGGACACACAGGTGCATGGCTCGTTAGAACACTACTCACTATTTATGAGCTGTGCACCTGTGTGACATCACATGACCATGGACAGATTTCTATCTACGGAAGTAAACCTATAAGCTTTCTATATAACAGCAGGAAGAAATCTAGAAAACTATTAGGAATTGATAAAAAAAAAAAAAAGTATATTGGAAAATTGTTAAAAACTTTTCCTTACACAAAGTCAATTATTTGCTGAAGACAACCTCTTTAAGTCCCCTTACACACACTAGCTAGCAAGAGAGCGAGCAAAACTGAACTGAGTCCGGATAATCCAAACAGCACACGCTGGACTCTCACTAGTGGTGGGGTCCGACCCTCTGCTGTGTCTGCTGCTACAGCAATGACCTGATAACCAGATGGTAGACTGTACCTCTTCCACTTAGTGATGGTCTATATGTTACATAAGCCATTAAATGTGTATTCTGTGTGTTAAAATCCCCCCCCCCCAAAAAAAAGCAAATCCGAACACACTTGTGACCCCAATACAATAGTTACAGTAAAGCACACTGCAATCCAAGACGCCACAGTCATTGAGTAGTTTTTTTATGTATTTTAATATTTCCTTAATTTAGTGGGAGCTTTTCTTTCCTTCCATTTAAGAAACAAGTGCAGAACATTGAAATTGACAATGAACTCAGAGCGGAAAAAATTAATACAGGGAAAAAAGAAAAGAAAAGAAGAAAACATCACCACACATTTTCGTTTGTCAACATGTAATGCCCTGGGTTTTTATTTATTTTTGTGAGAAACCATTCACAATCTATTTCCAGGTGGGATTAAAAACCTCAAGGATAAACGTGTGCCATTGGAGTGGGCATCCAGACTTGGGTACTGACAAAGCGTTAGTAGTCTGTAAAGTACCATGCTCTTCACAGAAGAGAGCTCGTATTTCCAATAAGGAAGGCACCCGATAAGTTGTGGTTCTGGCCCTGCAGCCTTCTCTCGACAGAAAAAGGAAAAAAAAAAAAAAAAGCTGGCTGTTCTAGAAACTGGAATGATGACACGTACAGCAATTACTGCATTCTTCTCCCTTATGTCCAAGTAAAGAATGAAGTCTTTAAACAATGACACAATAAAAAAATACTATTTTTTAAAGTGTTTTTTTCCTTAAAAAAAAGGGGGCAGACAACATAAAAAAAAAAAAAAAAAAAACAACACTCCAGTTGAATGGACTCCGTTTGCATACTTGATTTAACACTTTTTTTGGTGTAGGAGGAGATGGGGGGCCGGAGAGGAAGGAGTGAAAAGGGGTTCATTCGTAAAGCAGCAACAAAACTTTAGTGCCTGAAGTACCAGAAACCACCTACAGGTGACGTACAGGTTGAAAACCGGGGACGGGAAGATTCAAGAGACTTCATTATTATCTTGTCACTTCTGATATTAGAAACCGAAAGATCCCCATTAGTACATTCCCCATAATTGGAACAAATAAAATAATTGATGCCTTTTTCTTAAGATTTCCGTATGTATGTCACCATTTCTTCACATGATACAGAGAACTCGGGGACCCGGGTGGGGAACCAAGTTATGTTATACCATTTACAAAATACCAAGGAGTCCACAGCTACCTAACACATTTACTACAGCACAGGAACCAATGAAGGTACAGTGTACAAAAAACTGTAAACACGGCACAATAAATAGATAAAACAGCAGGTTCCGCACCATGCACATGATGTGATGACACTTCTCATCTCTATACAATCTCACACTCTTTGTTGCAGTTTTTGTTTCCCCGTTGTATCTCCCCACCCCCCCAGTGCAAAGCATCACAAATGAACAGTTCTGTATTCAAGTAACATATATACAAGGGTATTACAAATATGCAAGTACTGTACAGATAATTGCTGTATTCATAATTTACAGATTGGTTTTTTTAAATTTTTAATTCTTTTCCTATTAACAGTACGAAAAAAAGAAAAGAAATCAAAAGCATGAGAGATGTGCATTGCTGTCGAGTCCCCACAGCTGCCGAGGAAAACGCAGTGGTGTGCCGCTTCCCATCATCCCTTGCATTCATAATGCTACTGATGCATAGCACCTAAACAAGTTCCCAAGGCTGCAAGTCCCAATCCTGCCGAAACTACGTCACTTCCATAGCTACTGTGTTGTCTGCTATACTGTTCAATGCTGGCTTTTCTGTTTCATGGTTGTCCCTACAAAAGAAAAAAGTGCCGTTAGTAAAGTTAAGCCCAAAAACATAAAAAACATTTATAATATCCAACATAATTCAACAAAATGAAACATGTGGTGTCTATTATTACAATCATTTCATAAACAAGATATTATATTCCCACCAGATCGAAGTTTTATCTCCTAATTTCTCCCGTTATTTTAAAGGTGAAAACCAATAAATCTGGGGAACCCTACAAAATCATGAGGAAACTCCAAACCAGAATATAAATTGTTTGGCTGTTTGACCAGGGCTATAATCAGCCGTGCACCTGTGTGACAAAGGAAAAATGTAGTTTTATTTATGTGATTCGAGGTTTTCTACAATATAGACCGGTCAATGGACTAGGAATTTGGCCTTAGACTGCACACAATAAGCCAGTGGTGTACTCCTGGGCTTCTCTAATGAACTTGATGAATAATTATCAACTGCATTTCAAAAGGGGTTTTTCTCGAGCCACAAGCTGTCATCCCCATTGATCACTAGAACTGAGCCCAGAAATCCATAAGATGTGAAGACCACAAGTCCATGTGTAGAATCAAATAATATAAAATTGGATGTACAAGTGGCCAAAGTAGTCCCAGCAGGCTCATAGTCTTTCTGATGGTGCAGATCTAACAGGGGAAGCTATAATCCACATGATTTATTAAGTTTTCACTCCTGTGATCTGAAAGATAAGGCTATGAGACTGCCCGGACTACTTGAGCTTCCTATGAAGAGGGGAAGAGTGCTCAAACCTCCCATCTCCACCTGGTCGAAAGGGCTACAAACCCAGCCCGGTTTGTGGCCTGTTTTTGCACATGGTCGCATACATAAGGCTAAAGCCTGTTCAACTTTATCATATTTAGGATCCTTGCAGACACAAATCCAAAAGTTTCTGTATTTCATTGAATTATGTTACTATATTTGTGCTATGTATAAAAAGGCACAAAAAGAAATAGCATTAAAAAACTACATATAATTAAGACTATATAAAACCACAACTATGCTTACCTCGGTACTCCATCCACAGAAGATGCTGCTGGAATCTTGGGTACCTGACAATTCGCTGCTGCTGCAGCAGCGAGCTTTAAGGCAGATGTGGGAACAGCACTTAAAGTCCTGGGTAAATGGCGTGCATTGAGGGTGTTTATAGAGTTTACAGTGGCAACGGAGGAGGGTACAGTTAATCGGATGTTGTTCCCAATCAGGACCTGAGTTGTTGCAGAATTGGCAGCAGTAACTTGGTGACTCAGAGTGCTGTGGGAAGTAGCAGTCTGTGTTATATTGGAAGGCTGTAGCAAGGCTGAACCAGTTGATGATGCAGATGATGTACTTGTATGTACGAGTGCTGCAGGCGTATTACTACTGAGGTGTAAGCCCTTGTATACTCCTGTTGAGAAAAGACAAAATGTAAGCCAGGAGATCTAGAAACTGTGTGCTCACCGCACCGTGACCAGGAGCAAAGTCTAAAGGGGACGCAACAACAGTCCTCATATGTTTGTAAGCATGGAGGCCTCAAGACTTCTGATATGTCATACCTGAGGCTTGAAGAATGCCATTCACTCCAATCCCTAGGACAACATCATCCTTCATTTTGATGGCCATCAACTGCTCGGATGTTACCAAAGCTGTAACGGCAAACTGCGCACTAGCAGAATCTAATGTCTTCGAGACAAAACCCTAGAACAAAAAGGAGGAAAAATATATAAAAATACCAGAGAAGAGAGAAAAGAAAAAAAATTACCCAATCCAAGCAATTAATGCATTTAATATATGTTGATGTTAGTGCATCACCACATCGTCAGGTAATGCTTGCAGCTTAGTTTAGTGCAATTGATAATTCTGCTTAAAGCACAAATACACATTTCATTCAGGGTTATTTTTATAACATTTTTATCTATTGATAAACCTTTGTGTAGTGGATTTGAAGACGTGTATGAAGAATTGGAGAAAGGGTGAAACGAAACAACATAATTGAGGCTCTTGTGATGGTTGCAGAAGCATGGATAATATTTTTTGACAAATGGGTCTCTGGATCAGGAAGATGGAGTTCTGTATTATATAACTTCTATAGAACTGCTACAGAAAGTGGGTAGCTCAAATCTCGGCTTTTGACTAATGTAAATTGAGAGGGGTTCTATAACGTCTCTAGGTGGTCTGAGCATAGCCAAGCGTGCTGTACCCTACATGGTGATATAAAAGGGGATTTCCCATTAATGTGAAAACTCTCAGGGGGTCAGGTGGCATGTATGTCCTGTTTTGGGCCCTGTACTCAACCTGAAGTTCTGTGGGGTCACAGGACCTGTTTCATCCCATAGGTGGCATCCACAGACCAAGTGACAAAAAGGAAAATAAGTCCCCTGTCTAAGGAGAACACCACTGGATGAAGTAGGCCTGGTACAGTCAACCTTGCCTCAGTAACTTCCATTGGGGAGCAGGGCCCAAAACCAGAAGTACTGGAGAAGGGCAAGGTTGTGCTTTTTTCCCTTACATTCAGTCAAAACCCATTTAAGATGCCAACAAACATGTCTAGTTAGGCAGGAACTGTACATAATACCCATGATACTAAAAGGATACAATAGCATGATGTTCCCCAATTAATTTGTGTCTATCCAGAAGATTGAGAATATACAAAACCTACCACGGCACAGCTATAAATCCTCTTGTATTTAAAACCATACTACAAGTAACATTATGCAGTGCAGGCTTCAGTATACAGATTATCCAGCAAGATATACAGTGCAGCGTTATGAGTCATACATGTATATATGTAAAAAGTCACAATGGGGCTCATGGAAGAAAAAGCCTCATGTCACTTTAAATTTATAATCCAGTCTGGAAAAACAAAAAACAAAACAAAAAAAAATGGACTGGTTATTACAGGCAACACAGACCATGAGGGATCATGGGGCATACTTTCAGATTTGTATATTTGATTGGGCAATATTGTGCAGACGTTAAACTTTTTGACTGATACCAAGTCAATACCAAAAAAAAACCCCCCACAACTTCTTTACAAGAGTCTACACTACAGAGTGCGCCATTACCTGTGAAGTGTTGGCAGATGAGTTATTTGCCTGCTGTTGATGGATTTGAGCAAGTTGCTGTTTCTGCATTAGTGCCAGTTGTTGTTGATGTTGCTGGTATTGTTCGGCTGTAAATGCTGAAAATAGAGTTGTATGTATTAGAGGATGACCGCAAGATCACTTTAGAAGTTCTATTCCTAGTCAAAACGGTTAGAAAAAGTATGTGTGATTTGTTGGTCCACCACAATAGGGTTTTTCCGGGCTAAAAAAAAAAATATTGATGCCTAATCCTACCAATAGGCCCTCGATACCAGATTAGTGTGGGTTGGATAACAGGAAGCCTTGCTGATCTATTGTCCTATGTAGTCAATGAAAAGTGACTAGAACAAGAAGCAGATAGTAGGGCCACTACATCATTAAAGTCGCTGTGTTACTACAGACATTCACTTGAATGCGAGTGAAGCTGTAAACACTACACAGCAGTGGAGTAGTCTACTTCAAATTCTCTGAACTGACTACACAGCCGATCAGTAGGGCTCTCTGTTATCAGACCTCCCCTAAATGCATCATCATAAGGATTAGTCATCAATATTATGAAGCCAAAAAAAAAAAACACTAACTCTGAAATTATTCAGAAAAATTATTTGCCACCCTTTATTTGTGCCTTCAATTTTCAATGTGACAGCACATTTACAAAAACAGCAGCTTGCCTCCAATGTAATGTACAGAAAATCCAATTTTATTTTCTTTAAACAGATAAATCATCATTCTGCACCAATTAGAAGATGGCAAATTGGTGGGACTTCTGCAGAGTTTTACAATGATGGGATATAAATTAGAATAGGTGATCAATAACAGATCTGCAGTTGTCCACCCCTGGTTTGAAGCTGCCCATTGGTGGGAGCACTAGGTTCTGATCCAATACGGATACAAACAGAATACCCCTTAATAAGGGGAGGGTTACAGGGCAACTTAAAGATTGCAAATGTCGCCCTGCAAATGGCAAAGAGTCATCATGAACATGCAGAAATCCTGCAACATGGGGCTAAAGTAGCAATGCAAGTAGTATGCTCTGTGATTGCAGTCACCACCTGGGCCAAGGTTTATGGACATATTAAAAACTTCACATCACTGCAATTGTTTAAAAAAAATTTTAAAAATGCAGGTACAATACCAACCCTTGTTGTATGTAAGTTGAAACAGGTATATTTTATAATTGTAGCTCTAGTAAAAAAAAAATAATAACTTTTTTGTGCCCCAGTGACGATTGGATTTTCATAATATTGTGCTGTAACAGGAACAATAAACTTAATTGTGAACATCTTACAGCTGATCATTGCAGCCTGAGACCAATGTAAAGCATCCAGAGAGCTTCACTAGAGGTCACATAGAGGTCCGTCTGAGTCAGAAATCGCCTGTAATGTTGTCACAGTTTGAAAAATTGAGCTCCGTCTGTACTGCCTAAAAGTTGTGCGCCAGTTAATATTCATCACAATAAACCCACAATGGGGAACATGAAGTGGAACCACATGCTAGAAATCTTAAAAAGCCAAATACTCCAACAATATGTGCTGTAGTGGACTACTATAATCATCAAAAAGAGAAGAAGTCTCAAAGAATTGGCTCAACTGTCGGTACAAGTGGGATATGATTGTTGGATTAATTTGTTACCGGTTACATATAACCATGAAGAAACTATACCCCATTGTGTTTCATGAAATAGCAACCCCCCACTCCAAGAAAGAATGAATTAATGCACAGCCCCCCCTCCCCCGGTTCCTTATTTTACCACAAATTACTAGGAAAACCGATCGACTCAAGTATCAGCCCAGGGAGGGAAATGCAGCAACTACTCTTAAATTATGATTCGGCGCATCTGCCGACTTCACAGTGCGCACGCGGGCAGAGTGCATAGACCTGCCTCTGTAGAGCCGGTAGAAGCGCCAGAGGGCAACTTTATTATTTTTATATACTCATGTATAAGCCGAGTGGAGCTTTTTCAGCACAAGAATTGTGCTGCAATACTTGGCTTCTACCAGAGTGTACACAGTATTTTATTTATTTGCTAGATATCACCTTTAAACTCCATGTCCAACATCCAGAATACTTTCTACATATAACCACCAGTGCTCTACTGTATTGTGTGAGCTGCACATCTACAATCCCAGGGGGTAAATTATGGAGTATACAGTGAACTCTGACAAATGCATGGATCCAACTAATAGTTGCACAACTCGGGGCCAATGAAGACTGTTTAATAGTTGCCATTGACTACAAATACAACTTCATTAATATTCTGCAGATCATACACTCATCAATATTGAAATCGTTTTAAGTTTCTCTTCAGTGTACAAGTGCTAAAATTCATACACATCTTTAGCTGAACTGTGGAGAGTTTTGGCCACATTCTCCTACTCCAAACCTATAAATTGGCTGCTCACTAGAATGTTAGAATGTTTGCTATAGGTACAAACGTTCAGGTCCGGTCTTTGATACAATACTGGGGCTGCCAATTCACCTGCATCTTTATACTAAATATCTCACAGGCAGACAGTGTGCCAATGTGATATTGCTCACATATCTCACCAAATGTTTTGCTTACATGTAAAATGTTCCTGAAGACGCTCTCTAAAGCCAAAAAGGAACATTTTGATTTTTTTTTTTCATTATGAAACCAAGACATTCATTGTTATTTTTAAAAAATACCTCTGTGCGGCCATTGCAGTCTATTGAGAACATATGTACGGCCGCAAGCTAAAAAGTTATTCAATAAATAATCAATAAAATGCCCATAAGCACAAAAAAAAGTCATAACAAGCACACAAATCATAACACAAACCCCACATATATAGTATCACCACGTCCGCAGCAACCCGCAGAAATAAAAAAAACCATGTACTCCCGAATTATACTGTTGCAAAGTACAACATGTTCTGCAAAGAACAAGCCATTAACACTGGAAAAAGCATCTCATCTCGAAGAAAAAAAAAAATGCTGTCACATGGCCCTAATTACAAAAAAAGCTAAAGTTTTATCTCTTACAAAAAGGGGCCAATGAGGAAACAAATCCTGGCAGCTGTAGGTCCCTCCTTCCCTTCTGCACCACGCTGTTCGCCCATAAAACAAGTAACGGGCACATGTGGGGGGTCTCTGCACTCGGGAGAAACTGCATAACAAAGATGAGTTTTCTCTTTATCTTTTGGAAATGTGTAAACTTTAGAGCCAAATAAACTTATAACAGACAAAATTTGACCATTCTAAATTTCACCTCCATTTTTATTTAATTACTATGAAGCTCTCAAGGGGTTAGTAATCTTCTTAAAAGTTATTTCTGATAGTTTGAGGGGTGCAGATTTGAAAATGGGTTGATAAGGTTAAATATTTAAAATTTCATTCAAAACAGCCATCAGCCCCAAAATAGTTCATTCTGAAGATACCAAAAACGGATATTCGATTTGTAAGCCGTGTGACATCAAAATAAATTATCCAGACATTTCAAAAATTATGAAAATGTAAAGTAGACATGTGGTATATGTTATTCAGCAATTTATTAAAGTGGTAAATAGATCTGCCGGAAAGAGACGATTTTGAATTTCGAAAATTTTTCAACAAATTCATTAAAAAAAAAACAAAAAAAACTCAAAACCCATCAGCCATAATTTACCACTAAAATGAAGTACAACATGTGGAGAAAAAACAAAACAAACCATCTCTTAATTGCTTTAAGAAACAGTGTTCAAAAGTATGTCTTATAAAGGCCATGACCTACAGAACAATGTTGGAGGAATGGCAATAATCTAGAATAGTACCAGGTTTGCATTTATCCCCCCATTCACAGGATGGGGAGTAACAAGCTGTTCAGTGAGGTTCCTATGGAACCCATCCTGAGTAATGTGTGGAGCAGAAGGTCAAGAAAGTCTTCCGATGCTCCACCCCTAATAAGCAAGGGACCCTGTTCTGTGGATAGGGGGATGACTTGCAAATCTGGTAGGTACGATGGCCTTTAACACAACCGGCGATCAAGAGGTAGAGAATATTTAGCAAGCTCATCTTTCTAAACTATCAAACAGCAAGTAGCTTTGTTTAAGGTAACGAAAGTTGCTAAAATGCAGCACAATATAAACAGAGTACAAGCTGAGGCCCCTAATTTTCCCACCAAAAACTGGGAAAACCTACTGACTCAGGCATAAGTAGAGGGTGGGAATTGCATTGGTCACAGCCTCCCAGTATATAGCCAGCCAGCCCCCCTTGGCATACAGCCAGCCAGCCCGCCCACCCAAAAATAAATTAAAACTCACCTTCGGTTGGTCTGGATGTTTGGCATCTGCTCCTCTTCTGTCTTCTCCGCGATGCTGCGGTCCCCGTAGCTCATCTTTTGCCTGCTGTAACAGCCAGCAGATCACATGGACGCATCTCTGCTGCTTGTTACAGCAGACAGAAAGAAAGACAAGCCGCAGGGACCGGAGCAGACAGTGAAGCCGAGCATCAGGGCGCCGGAAAGTGAATATGTAAAGTTTTTTTTTTTATTCGCTCGTGTATAAGCCGAGGTGAGGTTTTTGAACACATTTTTTGTGCTGTAAAACTCGGCTTATACACAAGTTTATATGGTAAACTTCCTGCCTGTACTTCCAACAAGCATTTTCTGCTTTGCCATCAAGGATCTCAGGACTTCTATACCTACTGTGTAAAATATATTTAGACTTAAAGGGGTATTCTCACCTGGGCATTCACATTCAGTTTCATTAATCTTCCATATATAAACATTTCTTCAATTGGATGTTATTAAAAAAAAAAAAAAAAAATGCTCCTGTGTGAAGATAATTACTCATAAATGTAGCCATGTTATCCCTTAGAAACAAGATAGCTTCCTCTGTTACGACCACCGCACACTCTGGCAGTGGTGGCCAGACATGAGCTATTGAGTCCTGCCTGACCACCTGGATTCAGCTATCATTACCACAGGACGGCTGTAGGATATACAGTAACTCCCGGATATTTCATATACAAGAACTTTTTGTTTGTGCAATCCCTCCAGCAGAGGTGGTCGTATCCAAGGACACAGCCTTGTTTCTAAGGGACCAAATCACATTTATGAAAACTTTTCACACAGGAGCATTTTTTTAAATAACATCTAATTGAAGAATTGTTTATATATGGCAGATTAATGAAACAATGTGAATGCCCATTCTATCCTTGGTATTCCATTGCATTGGGCTATTTATGGCCAATTATTAAAACAAAATCTCAAGATTCATCCTGCATGTCAAACTTGTTTTTTATCATAACATTATCAATGAAATATGAACAAAACAATGATCAAAAAAAAAAAAAAAAAAAAAAAAAAGTCTGGCCATATAGAACAGCTGGCAAATGAAACACTGCTTCTTCACATATGCAAAACGTATGGCATGTCACTACGATACAAACAAACATTGACACTCATTCCGTGGTGGTACTTCCAAGCCAATAAAAGAATAAAGAATGCAACAGACCACGTACCAAAGTGTGCTGAACCACTGCTACTTTTACTTGATGTGGAGGTACTGCAAGTCTGGGTCCCGGGTTGTGCTGTGCCTGTTCGTGTTATACCCTTGTGAAACGTTCTACAGGAAAAGTCAACAATGTCACTGTCATGTAGGGATGTTGTCCGTGGCCTAAAATGGCGCCATCTACATGATTTTATATTGACTAATATCTGGCTGAGGTCTTTAGAGAAACATTTATCCGAGGTATTCGTTTCTGAGGTATTGGCAAATAAGTTGATTGAAGTGTGTTCGGGAGAGGAAAGCATGTCAACATCCAATTGACGAAAAGTACTGTTGTAGTCAGAATGCGCTCTGTCAAGAAGTACCCTAAAAACAAGAGAAAAAAAAAAGGCTTAATACAAAACTGCACACGCACAAGGCAGATACAGTGCGGTCTATTTTTACTCTAAACAGAAACTTACCTTCCGCCACGCCCAACCCGTCTTCGTGCAAACCCTATGCACTTGCGTGGAACAGTGAGGGTAGTGAGGCAGTATCTGTAGCGAATGTCTCCCAATCCTCCTTGTTCTGGACTACACCACGGCCAGTTGCCGGTTTGGTCCAAATGTGGCTAAAACAAAAAACAAAAAATTGTGCTAAGCAACAAATGCTGTATATTTTTTAACTGTAACAATGGTTTATGTACTTACAGCATAGTATTGACAGCCAGCTTTCCTACGAAAAGCAAAGGGACCATCGGGATCATTCTCTTCCTCAGCTTCTGATGAACCGGACATGACCTAATAAGACAAAATGGCAGAAGTTTTTAGCGCAAAAAAATGTAAATAGACCATTGACTTTCTAAATATCTGCACAAGATATGCATCTATAGATCTTAGATAAAAGTGTACCTTTACAAGAAGAAAAAGTTAAAAAGCATTGGCTTATAGGCATTCAAATTGTTAGCTATAAAATTTTAAAATACAGGAATTCAAATTTACTAAGAAAGAGGTGACAAAAGCATGTATATACCTGTGAGAGGGGCTCATCATCGGAGCTTGGAAAGTCATACTGATTCAGATCTTTAGCGTTGAACACTGGCAGTGCAGCAGGGCTTGTCTGTTGAGCAGCAGGAGATGAGGGTAAGACTTTGGGCTTCTTCTCGTATTTACGTTTCGGTCGTACAACATCAGATTTCTCTGGCTGTAATTCATAAATGGGAAAGGAAAAAAAAAAAATACATGAAAATTAACCAGTCGATGCAAAACTATACGAATGTAATAGTGAGCATTAATATAAAAAAAAATTCAGAGATCTATATATGGCTAGCTTATCCTTAGCTTTATCCTCTTTTTTCATTTGTCTCTAGCTTATCTTTAGGATAGGCCAGTAATGGCAAACCTTTTAGCTGCAGAGTGCCCAAACTCCAACCCAAAACCTCCCTTATTTATTGCGAGGTGCCAACCAAAAGTTAAAGCAGTAACTTATTATCCTCAACAACATTACATCATATTGGCCTCCTCAGGACAAGATGGAACATTTGCAACATTTTAGTTTCTTTCCTGTGTCCCTCTCTACTCTGAGAATCGTGGGGCCAGCAGAAGATCTTTAAAGATAATTCGGCCCCGTCTACCCATTCTTCTGCCTACATTCCCAAGTAGCAAAGTCAGTATCAATTTAATATATGACTGAAAGCAGCATCCTTTAAGTTGCTTGGAACTGCTGGAAGATTCTTTGAGTCCTGTCTGGTGTGCTGATGTGATGGCCGAGTGCCCACAAAAAGGGCTCTGAGTGCCGCCTCTGGCACCCGTGCCATAGGTTCGCCACCACTGGGATAGGCCATCCATATGAGTGGGGGTCCTAACCTCTACACCTTCATTAAATCAAATTTTGCAGGGGCTTCTGTGTCTGGGTGTGCTGTCTGCCCTCATGGTTTATACTAGTTCATTTACCTGAATTCCATCATCATAACAGTAGCAATTCAAGTCAGTCACTTTTTCCAGTTTGCTATGGTTGTCATCAAATATATATGAAATCTCTAGTGAGTTCTATTATTCTTCTAAGATAAAGATACATTCATCACTTTACTGTATTGTGCTTCAGTCTTACCTTGTTGATCTTAATTTCTATTGTATCCTGATGTTTAAACGGACTAGAAATAGGGATCATAGGGATGGCATAGGTGGGCTTTAATGGCTGACGTTGTGCCATTACCTCTGACAAAAGCTCTCCATTATAGTCACCTAGGTTATACCTGCAAGTAAACAGTGGAAAGCATTAATTTATTGTTCATTTAAGTGAACAAATTTTTACTTTGTCACACAAGTTAAAAACGTAGCAACACTATCCTGGCTAAGCAAAGCCTTTACTCAAAAAAGGCAGGGGGGGGGTGAACGCCTACAGAAAAAATCTCCGGCAGTTCAGATCTGGTACAAACTTGCAGAGTTTGCTCCTTTACTTACCAAGAGACCGGAGCCTCTTAGTGAATAAGGGCGGCAGACTGCCATCAGGTGGCACTTTAAGAATATCTATCTAAATTTGTTTAAAACTAGAAGACTTCCTCAACAAAAAAAAAAATTACATTAGACCACACACACACACACACAAAATTTGTGCCTAGATCGCAGCCCCCATAGAAATCTATGGCACCCGATCATATTGCGGTGAGCATACAGGGTCTCATTACACCGTGACCTGGCAGCTTGGCTTTCTATAGAGTCCGGCCGTGTGCTACTTCCGGATAACAGTCCAGGTGAGCCCATGGCTGTGTGTAAGGAGAGATAGGCGAGTTTGTTTACTGCTGAATGATTTATATACATAAACCAAGTGTTAACGTATATGAACTTTTTTAATAATCTCAGCCTGAGACAAAAAAACAAAAAAAACAGAAAAGACAACTGCAAATCCAAACCTCTGCCCAAAGTTCATTGCATTGTAGACACCACCTTAAAAGCCAAAAATATACAAAGTACTAGCTTACAAGCGCTAATAAATTCCATTAAATGTATTCAGATATTGATGGATTTTTGTTTTAGCCAGGGGTCACAATAACACGTGTATACACATCATAGGCGATCTGTAACCAGCAACCACTGTGTTAAACAATGCAAAACAGCAGGTGACCGATCACATGCATTTCTATAGAAATGCATATGCGATCAGGCTGAACGAGCCCACAGGGGTTTGCCTTGTGGAAAATGTTGGCGAGACCTCTGCCCCTAAGCAATGCTACTACAAGATTTACAAACATAAGGCATAATGTAAATAGAGGGTTTCTAGATATTGTAAAATACAGACCTCTTCTCCATTATTTCCAGTGTTAGATGCAGCAATTCACGCTTGCTTTTTTCTCGTCGTTTAATCATCTCTAGTATCGTCACAGCTCGGCTGAGGTCACGTCGCAGCTTTAGCATTTTTTCATACGAAGCTTCATCATTCTTTCGGTTCTGAATAAAATACATTGTGTACATGTTTATTGTTCACTAATGCTCTAAAATTTTATAGGAAAACTATTTTACAAACACGTGAAAATACGAGGATTAAAAATGGCTTTTTGTATATTTCACATCTATGGCACATCCACATGTAGATGACATACAAGCTGCTTGGCCCATTCACTAGTTTAAAACAGTTAAGAACATTTGCTTGGGCAACTCCCATAGAAGTGAGCAACAAGAGCAGTTGCTACTGCTTTAAAAAATGCCAAACTCATGCGATCTTAGGTTTTGCAAAAACTTGCTAGATTTACAGCGACTAACTGAAGCCAATGTTAGATCAACAAACTTTTATACAATTATTTTTGTATCCTACATAGCACCATGTTGGGACTACTTTAGAATGGACATAATAAAGGCTCATCTGTAAGTCACAGCAGCCACAAAGCAAATATGTAATTTTGAAGAACCAAACAGGTTTGAGTGGATTGGCTTCAAGCAGCACCGTGTAATGCCTCAACTCTTATTGTAGTGCTACAGGAAAACTTAGTTTCAGGTTTCTCCTATACGGACGAGGACCGATTTATTTTAAGGGCTGCAAAGTATAGTATCTTTTGAGGGAGCCCAACATATAAAACCTTGTGTAAGACCATGTCGCACACAGTATGCATATTTGATCTGGTTGGTAAATCTACTTAACACATAGACCAATATTCACACAGTGAACACAGATGTGTGCAACTGGGCTACAGGAAACAGCCACAATTGTAGCCATATTATGAAGTAAAAGAAGGACTTATAGTGAAAAATCATGAAAATCCAGGAAGAAACTGCATATATGAAACCGTAGCAGCCTTCAGTATAGAACATTTAACTTTCTAGCAATACATTAGTTAAAAAACACTAGTTTTTTTTTTTTTTAATCATTTCACTAACCTGTCCGGTCTGCTCCTCCTATCTATGCAATTCTGCAAGCCCTAGATTACAATTTGCAGACTCCTCTGGACTCTAATTTAAGGTGATGTATGGTTCAAGCAGCAACGTTGCTTTTAAATTAAATTCATAAAATTTTATTCTGATCCCTTTGAAGAATGGCCCTCCTACTGTTTTACATGACTATGTTATTGCTGTGCAAATACATTTTTTGTTTATTTCTATAGCTCCATGTCACTGAGTACATATATAAAGACTATTTAAGGCAGTGGTTCTCAACCTGTGGGTCGGGACCCCAGGGGGGGTTGAACAGCCAAAACCGGGGGTCGCCTAAAGCCATCGGAGCCGCAATTTTACTGTGTTTTTACTGCGAGTTGCATGGTTTGGGGTCACCACAGCATGAGGAACTGTATTGCGGGGTCACAGGATTAGAAAGGTTGAGAACCACTGATTTAAGGGAAGCTAAACTTAAGTTTAATAGGGCAATTTCCAGTTCAATACACCACACAGAGTCATAAATGGAGTTTCTCTTACTTTCCGTGTCTGCATCTTCTCCGTACGCCTTCTGAAAGCTACATAAGGATCACTGGTGCTGGAGCCATCCCGCTTCTCCTGTTTCACTGCTGGTATAAGAGGGGATCCACGAGTGCTTTTCCTTTTCTTGATCCAATAGTCGTAAACCTCTGTGATCAGTTCATCATCTTCTTTCAGCAACAGTTTGGCCTCTTGGAGATTAACTGGCTGGAGTATAAGAGACCGGCTCTTTAGACCTTCACTTAATCATTTTAAATGTTTTTTTTTGTTCACAACAGAAGTAGATCTGTTCTATAACTTACCTGCTGACCACTTCCTTTCTCTAATCTGTCAATCATCTCTTCAAACTGAAGAGGAGAAATCTCAAGTTTCTTTCTTAGCTTGTTCACAAAGATCTCATCTTCAGAATCCATGTCATAATCCGGCTGCTCTGCATCCAAACTAAAAGCTGAAAGAAAAGAAAGTGAGGTGAAGATGGCGGCCAATTACTGCTTCAATCCTGACCTCTTACACCCTTTTAATTAAACCCTACTCCCCTTTAAAGTGCACTACTTACGCTGTATGTGAATGAGCTGCTTTGGCATCTTAAATTCCCCTGGGTACACAGATTCATAATAAGCGATGTTACTTTCTGCCTCCGGGACTGGAATAACCATGTTATCCCGCTTCTCTCCATATACCTGCAGTGCTGAAATGGCTCGCTGGAGATGATGTTCCTAGAATAGAATAATATTGCCATTTAGATTTAGTAACTTCTTTTTCAAGCACAAATGACGAGGGCTCTTACATTGATACAAAATACCCGGTCAATTATATGGTTCCCTTTTGATGGCTAAAGAATATGATCAGAGACAGGTCGGCACCTAGTAATCTTAGGTCAGAATGAATTCAGTATAACAACCTCTTTATTGCAATATTAGAAGTGGATATAACCAACAGAAGTCACATGCCACTGAGGTCACAGGATGTATTGAAACCTTTGTACTTTTTGATATTTTCAAACTCTGAACAGCCCAACATTGTGTGTTTGTCATTTTCAGGTACATAATGATTTATCCCGTTATACAGACTCCAGGTAGCGGTTTGCATTAAAATATTCAGGGGAGAGGTCGGGCATAAGGGAAATATCAGGAACTGTCCTTATAGGGCGTTTCTACATCTCTAAGGGATTCCTCTGACACACGGCCTCTAAATTATTTCATGCTAATTATTTTTTTTGGCCAGATGCGATTTGTAATCAAGTCAAACAGCGCTTTATTGATGCTTATTAACAACATATTCAACTTCTCATGCCTATAAGGTACACCACTCATCACACACCCAGAAGCTCCCAGGACAGTTTAGCCACTTTTTCAAATATGCCCATGGATCCCCATTTCACATACACCTGCATACACTTCTCTAGTTCTCGGTGGGGCCTCATCTAGCCAGTGCAGAGTAATAGATTTATGCACCTGGTAAAGCACTTTTGCGACCCACAATTGTTCCTTCCTTGGAATATCAAGAGTTCCAACAAAGCCTAACATGTGCAGCTTTGGGTTCCTCGGTACCGCTGCCCCAAACACCCTGTGTACCAACTCTACCCTCTGCCGTACCATAGAGATGCAGTACAGTGCCTCTATGGGCTTATGAGCTTCACTAGAGCTGCCATAGTTACAATGCACTGATATATACTGTAGAGATATATCCAAGATCCCTCTCCATCTGTATTATGCGCTTTTAAAATGTAGTGATGTATAAAGTGAATAGAAAGGTTTAAGACACAAACTAAAATTATATATTTTCTATTAACATTACCAGGAAAATCTTTACAATACATATAATAAAATGGTCATAAAAAAAATCAAGCTCTCCTTGAAAAACACTGTTTGATTGGAAAAGTGTATATGATCAGGCTGAGCCCTGCCCCCAGATATTTGCATTTCATTTCTAAACAATGTAAACGTGACTGCACCCTAAAAATTGAATTCAGATAATACAATATTTTCAAGAGAAGAAAAAAGTAACATTATGGAGTAAAAATCTTGCCTGGGATCGTTGCTCCCCGTGACTTCATCGGGGAGCGGCGATCCATCTCCATGGTAGCCTCGTGTCTTCTGAAGACCCGTGGCTATTTTGTTTTAGCACAATGTATTGAATGAGGAGGAAAATCCTGTAGTATGGCAGTATATGATAGGATCGATCAGACAACCCAGGGTTAAAGTACCCTAGGGAGTCTGAAAAATAGTAAAAAGAAAAAAAAAAAATACAAAAAAACCCCCTAAAAATTCAAATCACCCCCCTTTCCCTAGAACTGGCATAAATAAACAGTAAAAATCATAAACACATTAGGTATCGACGCGTCCGAAAATGCCCGATCAAAATATTAATGGTTTTTCAATGCGTTTAACCCCGTAACGGAAAATAGCACCCAAAGTCGAAAATTCCACTTTTTGCCATTTTGAAAAATATAAAAAAAAAATATATATAAAAAGTGATCAAAAGGTCGTACAGTCCTAAAAATGATATTGAAAATATTATCAAATTTCGCAAAAAATGACACCACCCACAGCTCCGTACACCAAAGTATAAAAAAAGTTATTAGCGCCAGAAGTTGGCAAAAATAAAAAAAAAAATTTTGTACAGGTTTTAATTTTTGTAAATGTATGAAAACATGATAAAACCTATACAAATTTGGTATCCCCTTAATCGTACCAACCCAAAGAATAAAGTACACATGTTATTTGGGACGCTCAGTGAAAGACGTAATATCCAAGCCCACAAGAAAATGGCGCAAAGGCGGATTTTCACCATTTTCACTGCATTTGGAGTTTTTTTCCCCACTTCCGAGTACATGGCATGGAATATTTAATACCATCACGATGAAGTGCAATTTGTTACGAAGAAAACAAGCCGCCACACAGCTCTTTGCGTGTAAGAATAAAAAAGTTAGATTTTTGACGGTGGGGAGTAAAAAATGGACATGAAAAAACAGATAAGGGCCCGGTCCTTAACCGGTTAACGGAGTGCTGTTCAGACACATGTAGATGAATACGCACTCATTTAGCACTTTCCGGGCATCAAAATAAACATGTCCACTCCTTCTATATCTCTGACTAATCTAGTAATCGGGGAAGAAGCCCCTGTGATCATACATTTTTTTTTCTTATCCTGTGGACAGGTGAACGTTTGTTGAAATTAAAACCTTTATGACATGAAGTTTGTGTTATTAAGTTTAATTCACATTGACTTAAAAATAGCTGCACTTTTTAGGGTGCATTCACATGTGGCAGATTTGCAGGAGAAATTTTGAGTACATACTGCATTAACATACATTTTTAGAAGGCAAATATAGAATCAGTCCAGCAAACAAACATGTCTTATTACTATTTTGCTATCCAATATATTTAAAGGAAGTCTACCATCAAAATCCATCCTGATAAACCAGGGACACTTGATCATAGATCCAGGCACCAGGACTGTGGAAATCTTATAAATCTTCTTTCTAAAATGACACTAATGAACCCTATCCGCTTTGTGATCTTGCTTTACAGGCTCTCACCCTTTGCCTGCTTCCGCAGCACTTGTGCAGTGAACTTGTTGTTGTAACCTCAGTGCTGAGGGAGCAGGGGGAGGTTGTAATCTTTCTTTACAGGCTGTTCAATTCTCAGAGGGGCTAGGGTAGAACCTCAGGATTTTTAGAATAATTTAAAAAATGATTTTAGAAGGCAGGAGGCCATGGGTAACAAATATAAGAGGATTTCCACAATCAATGTGCCTGGATTCATGAGTAAGCGTCCCTTGTTTATACATGCTTGAATTTAACCCCTTGCCACCCAAGTCACTTTTCACCTTCCTGACACGGCCCATTTTATTCAAGTTATAAGTGGTTATAACTTTGAAATGCTTTAACATATCCAAGTTATTTTTAAATTGTTTTCTCGTGTACTTCATGTTAGTTGAAAAATTTTAGTGATATGTGTTGTATTTATGATAAAAAAAGACATTTAGTGAAAATTTGGAAACATTCAAATTGTTTTACTTTTTCGACACGTAGTTATCAAATTTTTTTGCTGTTATGACTAACATTTACCAAATGTCAGCTTTATGTGGAGATTTTTTTTATTTATTTATTTTTTTTTTTTACACACCTCATTTTTTCTAGGATGTTGTGAGGCTTTGAACTTTAGATGCAAATTTTTACATTTTCATAAAATCGCAAAATCATGCTTTTGAGGGACCTGCTCAGATTTCATTTCACTTTGGAGAGGCCTAACTAAAGAGTAAAACCCCATAAATTATCCCATTATAGAAACTACAACCCTCAACAGATACTAAAACAACTTATGAAGTTTGTTAACCCTTTAATTGTTTTACAGGTGCCAAATGAAATTTTTTTAGTTTTTTTGTAAAACAATGTACACATTCAGTGGTGAAAATACCAAAACTCTCCACCAAGTTTGAACCCCAATTTCTCCCGAGTATTACTATTCCCCATATGTGATTGTAAACTGAAAAATGGGCACATGGCAGGACATCAAAGGGAAGCTGCGCCATTCAGAGCGATTTGCATTGTCACTTTTAAAGCAAACCTACCACCACGGATCTAGGATCAAGGTAAATTTGGTGGTAGTTGCATCTATTTTATGTAAGGATATCCCTTTTTTGTCATCTTCAATTGGTGTAATATTCAAATTTACCAAAGAGAGGAGTACCTAGAGCTGAGGTTACACGGCACAGCTACTCCACGCCCCAGTAGCCTCTTTGATCCGCCTACCCTGACATCTTCAACACACAGCTGCACATGCGTGGTCTCGGCTCCGAAGCTGGAGCTGCTGCTCATGTGGCTTTGTGGCCGAGTATGCACAGCTCCTAGCTGCACTCTAAAGATGTCTGGGGAGGAGGATCAAAGAGGCTACCTCATATATCTATATATATACACAATATAGATTGAATAGCCGTTAAAGGAAGCCTACCACCACGAATCCTTTAGATTCGTTGGCAGGTGCATCTAATGTATCTAAGGATCGCCCTTTTTAGGGCTAATCCTTTAGTTCCTTGTACCCTTTGTAATCATTAATTGTGATCATTTGCAAACTTACCAAAGATGCTACTGGGGCGTGGAGTAGGCGGAGCTAAGGCTACACGGCGTGGCTACCCCACGCCCCAGTAGCATCTTTGGCAAGTTTGCAAATTATCACAATTAAAGATTACAAAGGGCACAGGGAACTAAAGGATTAGCCCTAAAAAAAATGTACATACATTAGATGGACCTGCTTAAAGGACCCCTGTCATCAGGTCTGTGTCACTAGTCTTGTCACTACTACCTGTTGGAGCAGCTCACAAGGATCCCATCCCAGCCTTTATCTAGTTATTTCATACATTATTCATTGTAAAATCATCTATTCTTTATCATGTAAATGAGGCTGATCACATGGTCAGAGGCAGTGATGTCACCCCTGTTACCCCTCCCCTCTCCTCCCCCTGCTCATGTCTGTGTGTAATGTATAGTAAAGCATGGCTAGTGTGTTTGCAGCATCTGCTGACATGCTACATCCTCCTAATACACAGGTGAGAGACACAGACATCAGCTACACATGAATCTGACATGTTCTGCTGTAACATGGCTGCCTGGAGCTGCTGTATCTCTCCTAAAACACACACACACACACACACAGGCTGCAGGGGGCGTGGCCACCAGCAAGCACATCATTATACAGCCTCACACCATTATACAGGCTGTCAGTCATGCACTGGGGGTGTGGCTGTGCCTCCCACTCATGAATAGAGTGGACAGCTTGAATATGCTAATGCTTCATTGGACATTTCACAGGTCATTTGCATACAGCTTTAGGACCTCATTGCTTAGGTTTACAGGCATGTAGAGGGACAATGAAGGGATAGAGGCAATGCTCTATAATGGCAGTGTATGAAAATATATTTAGTTTAGGGGGTTATTTTGCATGACGGGTTCTCTTTAATAGGTAGATCCGTGGTGGTAGGCTTCCTTTAACGGCTATACAATCTATATTTTTTGGGAAATTTGGATAGAAGGGCTTATTTTCTACGAGATTAGATGCACTTTACAAATACTTCATTTTAGTGGGTCATTAGCTTATTGATGAGATTTTATTAGCTCTTGAATGTATGGAGCATAAGAAAATCATGAATTCTGGTTTCCTTTCTTTTTGAAATTTTTGGGGGCCGTACCATACACTGTACCATAAAATGAATATGTTATCTTTATTCTATAGATTACTACGATACCTCATTCCCGCCGTGCAGCACTATAAGGTCAGATGTCAGGAAGGAGTTAATGGTAGATTCCCATTAATCCCTACAATCATAGCAATGCAAACCAAAGAGTAGGCAAGATTGCACAACACAATAACTGGCATGAAAGAGTTGCATAAATGAATGACAAAGCAGAGTTTGCACAGATGGCATCAACAGCAGCCAGATGCTCTACTAACAATTTCTAATCATCACATTCCACATAAACTGTAGGAGAAATTCTCCAATTACATCAGTCTCCCGAATAATAAAAACAAAGCTGTTATACCAACTCAGTAGAAGCCCATTATCAGCAATAGATGCATTAGTCCACTTAAGTGCACGGAAAATCCACAGACTTTTCACGTGACTATGGTCGATAATTGCCAGTTTTACAAGATGTATTCTGAAATTACAAAATTGTTTGGGTCAGAGACTTAAACATGCAGGGTTTGTCACTTTAGTCTAGTTTTAGCCATAGTCTACAGAAGGAGAAATGTTAAGTCCCCCTGTCTGACTCAGTGTTTGATTTTATCACAAATCGGCAAAAGGGGAATAAATGAAGGGGAAAAAAAATGTAGCCTAAATTTGCCCTTCTAAATAGACTTGTGAATGCACCCCAATTTATTTAGTGTGGTTTATGAAGCACTGCTTCCCCCTCCATGTATTTTTCTGTACTTGACAGGAAAGGGCGAAGAAAGCAAGGGAAAACTGCAAGTGTTCTCTTTTACACTACTATTGGTAGATGAAAAGTTTGTATTGAGGAAAATATACAATACAGAATTGCTGATGTCTACAACCTTTAAGCAACTCAACATAATGTATAGACAATGGAGTAGAGCCATTTAGTCTTGGTTTATCTCTAGACTAGAAACATTGATAAAATACAAAACAAAAAGAAACCAACATACAGATAAATGTTTAACAATTTGATACTTTATTTTGAAGTTTGAGTTACAGAATGGATAAGGAGATGCAATAGGAAACAAAAACAATCAAACTTCAGAAGATACAAATCTATGATCCTTGGCACAGCCAGGACTGGCCACCATTATTGTCATCACGATTTCATCCATGGTGACAAAGAATCACAGGTGCAGTAGGTTTAGAGCTACCGGTGTCAGTAAATATTGCTATTCACATTGACTAGTACATCAACAGTAGATAATGTGAGCAAGTAATGTTAACCTGCTGTAAGTGAGGTATGGCTACAGCACTTCCTTTCCTCTCAATGATGTAAAGGTCCACGGTCTCTCCCCATGTGTCTCCTGCTGTGATGTTCCTGGTGCAATCGGGAGGAGTTTAATGATTTCCCCCGAAATTTAATTGTATGTTTTTAGATTAAGAAGGATTAAACTTTAGTAATGTATATGAATGTGACAAACTCTGGTTACATCGAGTGCTAATCTAACCATGTATAGATAGATAAAAATCTCAAAGAGAAGTTTTCTTGGTCTAGGAAAAAGATCAAGCAAGGAGAAATTGGAAACTTTGGCATTCTAAAAGCAGCATAACCATAAACTTTAGTAAGCCTATAAACATTGTTAGTTCTGTTACCCTAACATAAACCTCTATACAAAAGGCAAGCTGTGGAAATATCTGTCCCATGTGCAAGGCACATAAAGCACTATAGGACGATTTCTAGATCAGCCTACAACATAAGACAAAGTGAGGCAACTGACAGAAATAAGTAAAGGTGTAACTTATGAGGGGGTGGCAAGTACCGTAACTGAACTTTGTTTTTCTTATTTCCATAGAATGACAATATCTGCAAGTCTTTGCTCAATCCTATTCTATTCCATGCTCAATGGTGAAATACAACCCTGGATCAAAATCTGTGACAGATGAATAAACAGTAGGACTAATGATTTATAAAAGGGTAACTGAAAAGGGCAGTATGTCTTAAAGGAAGCTTCTGAGTTTAGGTATTTAGATATGGAGTAGCCTCTCTAGGCAGTGAGAGCAAAGGCTATTGCTACTGGGGCTATTGGTGTGTGGAGGCGGGCAAAACTCTGGAAAATTTACATATTAGCCAAATCTTAGTTTATAAAGCATTATAGGGTTAGCTAAACATTAGGGTTTAGTAGGTTAACAGGTTAACCTACCTGTCATTATTTGACATAATTTTGAAAATGGATAATAGCAAAATAATCTAGTTTCCAGGCAGATAGTTTGACCACCTAAATTAGTTGCCGAATATCATTTCATTTTTCTGCTTTACATTTTCATAATTTTAAGTTTTGTCATTACAGGTTTCAACCCCGTTACATAAGTGGAGTTTGTATGGCAATTTTCACTTTTTTTACATTTTTTTCCCCACTTTTTGACCTGTCCCACTATGGGACATAAACAAGCAATCATTTGATTTATAATACCCTGCAACTAGCATGGCACTGTGCGTTAAGTGATGGGCTTACGTTTTCTTTACACAAACGCACTTTCAGTAACAATGCCTCATGGTTTTCTAGATCTCCGCTTGCCATCATTCAACAGGAAGCTTAATTATTTACTTCCTGTAGGTAAGAAGGAGCGCTGTTCAACCCAATTATTCAAATAAAATGTGTCCCTTTAAAAGTCAGAATAAAAACTACTAGAAAGGTTTGCCGAGACGCACACATAAAACCCGAATATACCAGAAAAACCTAACACTATATCAATAGTAAAGTTGTCAAGGTCTATTTAACAATCACAGTGTAAACATTCAGAACAGCAAATAGAAGGTAATACAATGCTGCTGTTAAGGCATGTGGGCTGCCATTCAGAAAGTGAAAGTAGGAAGCAATAACACAGCCATAACGTCAGGATAAAGAAACCTTCCGGTCTACACACACACACACACACCTGCTGGTTAGAACCTCCCTACAGAAGGATGAAAACAAAAAATTCCTGAGCTTTCTGGTTTCTTAGTAGAGAGAAATACACAAATACAAGTTCTCATTGAGACCCAATCTATATATACCATGCACACATTATCTAACACATTGACAAATCCAGTGCATGACTGACACCAAAGGCAAAAGAAAGAGCACCGACTTTGCCAAGTTCCAGCAAGATGTTAAAGTACAGTAGTTGGTAATGTAGAATTGGCACAGGTCTTCTACAAGGTACAAGTCCAAAGTCCACTGCTCGCAAATTACGTTAAACTCGCCCCATAAGCTTACGAGATCTACCAAACCTATAACTGCTGCACTGCACAACAATACTTGGTTTAGTTTGATAAATCGTGCAAATGCCCGCAGCGGGTTGGTCAGATCAAACTCCCTCATAGGCAATGGGCTTAAAAAAAGTATATTATGCAAAGATTTATGCACCACTACACCAAAAAGTAGGGGGATCAACAACACATTGGTCCATACTTCTGTAATAGCTTTCCTTCAAAACGCATCATCTTTATGTCAGGAGTAAGATTTAGATGTTGGTTGACAATCGGGCCTCGTGCACACGAACGTATGAACATGGCGTATCAATATGCACCATAAGGTCCTATTTATTTCAATGGACAGTACAGCCATCCATTGAAATGGCCGTATTGTGCACTGCACAGTTTGAGACGTAAAAAAGATATATACATATAGAGCATGTCCTACTTTCTCTGTATGCCAAATTGAAGTCTAGAGGAACGTTTAACCCCTTAAGGACGCAGGGTTTTTCCGCTCATTTCTCGCTCTCCAACTTCAAAAATCCATAACTTTCATTTTTACGTGTACAGACCTGTGTGAGGGCCATGGTATTTTGTGCAAAACAAATTTTACTTTCCCGTAATGTTATTTATTTTAACATACCGTGTACTGCGAAGCTGAAAAAAAATTCCAAAATGTGTAAAAATTGAAGAAAGAAAAAAAAAAAAAAAAAAAAACAAAACGCATCACGTTCTTGTGGGCTCAGTTTTTCCGACTTTGACTGTGCACTAACACCTCAGATTTATTCTTTGGTTCGGTGCGATCGCGGTGATACCAAATTTATACACGTGTTATTGTGTTTTAATACATTTTCAAAAAATTAAACGAATGTGTACAAAAAAGAAAAAAAAAATGTTGCCATCTTCTGACGCTAATAACTTTTTCATAATTTGGCACACGGGACTGTGTGAGGTGTCATTTTTTGCGAAATGATGCAACGTTTTCATTGCTACCATTCTGAGGTCTGTGCGACGTTTTGATAATTTTTTATGTGATGTAAAAAGTCGCATTTCGGACATTTGGGCACCATTTCCCGCCTCGGAGGTCACCGCCGGCCGTAACCGTTTTTATATTTTGATAGATCGGGCATTTTGGGACGCGGCGATACCTAATACGTTTGTGATTTTTACTGTTTATTATGTTTTATATCAGTTTTAGGAAAAGGGGGGTGATTTGAATTTTTTATATTTTATTCATTTTTTTATTTTTAAAACTTTTTTTTTTTCTCCACTATTTCTTAGACCATCTAGGGTACATTAACCCTAGATGGGCAGATCGCTCCTACCATATACGGTCAAACAAAGACCCGAGGCTACCATGGCAACCGATCGCCCGCGCGCCGCCGTCTTTTAAACGCCGCCGCCGACAATGAAGAGGTTAATAGCCGCGATCAGCGCAAGCACCAACCGCGGTTATTAGCGGTGGGGGTTTTCTGCAATATGCAAAAACCCCCACCCTTGTATTAAGAGGACTCAGCCCGTGAGCCCTCTTCATACACTCCCTATACCTCTGCGCCGTAGAGCTACGGCGCAGAGCGTTAAGGGGTTGCAATACAGGTGCTACATATTGTTGTGTACCATATACTGCCATACATGTGTGCAGAATCCAGAACAAGTGGGAGGTGCATTCTGTCAGCCGGCCAATAGTCATCACTTGCCAGCCCACAGTTTTTTTTATACAGATTCAGTGTCATACAGGAGAAATGTATTACATGACCAAAATACAACTGTATACAGGCGGTCCCCTACTTAAAAAACACCCACTTACAGACAACCCCTAGCTACAGACAGACCTCTGGATTTTGGCATTTTACTATTCTTTAGCCCTAGGCTACAATAAACCACTATAACACTTATTAAAGGTGTCTGCAATTAGGCTTTATTGTCAATCCTGGTTATAGGACAACCCAATATTTTTAAAATCCAATTGTCACAGAGACCGAAAAAAATTTGGAGATCTAATGATAAAATATACAGTTCCGACTTGCATACAAAGTCAACTTAAGAACCTATCTTAGACGTATACAAAACAGTAAAGCAAAAAACACAACACTGTCATGTGCAACAAAACATAACATGAGGTCTTCTGTGTAATGATCAGCACCATTCAGTGTGAGGAGTTGTGAAGCCACGGAGTCCTCCTATTCTACACAAATAGTTTTAATGATAGAAGATGCATTAAAGATGAATTATAAATAGCAGATCAGAAAACAGACTGATGGGTGTATATAGGATCATCATTTCTCATCCTGACATGATGCACATTACACATAGCTGCTGCAATTGGCCCCAAGTAATACCTTACCAATCTCTTGCAGCTATTAGGTCACATTCAACACTGACATGTGACTGCTACAGCCAATCACTGCAACCAACAGCAGATAGAATTTCGGCCTACAAAAAAAAATGGATGAAAACCAGGATAGGGCACAACTTGCTAATCAGTGCAAACCTCCCAGATGTGCTAAACTGAACTCCTATGAAGGTGGTGGGACTGTATTCACAACCCACATTATCCTGCGTCTCGCCAGCTTCAGAGTGGGCATAGACCTATTTGTATTATTTTTTGCTTCCAAATAAAAATTTGGGAAAACTGTTGCATACAGTACAAATAGTACAGAGAAACATTTAGAGGCTTTTGAGCACATTTTTTTTTACATGAAGCAAGGTGTATGGTGCTCAACAAATATCCTTAACCTTTCATCTCCACATGGCACGCCATCAGCCCCTTTGATTCAAAATTGATGGCCAATCCATAGGACAAGTCACCAATTGTTTGACTGCTGGGAACTCCCCATCCCCTTTTTGTGACTACTGGGGGTCCCAGCAATGACACACTGGCCTCCTATCAAGTGACTAGTGGATTTAGAGTATTTAGGCCGGTAGCATACGAACATCTACAGGCTGTGGAAATGGTCCTGTATGTTGGCCCTAAAGAACGGATTGCACACCTTGGTTACACTGAAAAATGATGCTTTTCTTCATTACAGTGCCAGCGCTGGGGTTCACCCATTGCCACAGGCCACATGCGTTCCTGTACTACCGGCCCAAGTTTTATATCGCCTTTTATTCACCAATTCCTACAACAAATGTATGATCAATGAGGGGTCCCTGGGATGCATTTCTTAGCCGTGCTATGTTCGGGATACAGTATGTAACTGGTCACTCTGAGGTCTCCACAAGGTGGCCAGTGAATAGTAAGCCAGAAGCAATTTTAGCAATTGCTGGAGGTCCCAGTTGTCAGACCCAAATATTTGTCTGTGGCCTATTCTACCAACATGCCATAAATGTTCGGGTACACACATACAGCAAATATTTTGTAGAACCATTCATAAGCACCCTAGGCCTCTGAATGAAGCTAGCAAAAGTTGCTGAAGGTGAATTTACCCTAAGGTGGTTCACGACTGGTCACTGTGCGTTGCTGGATTTCAGACCAACCACAGTGCAGGGAATGAGATGCTAAGCATCATAGTAATATACATTATTGCAGTTGGGCGCTGCCGTTTTGCAAGAAAGATGAAACAGGGTTTCTGTAGGGGAGATGAGAAGAATCTGGGAGTAAAATTGTTCTAGTTGCCCATGGCAACCAATCAGAGCTCAGCTTTCATTTTCTCACAGCTGTTTATCAAATAAGAACTGCGCAATGATTAGTTTCCATGGGCAACTAGACCAGATTTACCTTAGATAACTGATAAGTGTCCCCATATATCACTTTGATGCTCAGTGTCCCATCCTTTGCCTTGTGGTTGGTCTATCAAATTCAGCTATAACCCAGTACATGATTCAAAATACAAAAATCCTATAGGTTAGTGATTGATAGATGTCATCATACCCTCAATCTGAAAGCCTCCCAGCAATCTCCCGAAAGTAGTTGTGGTGCAGATCTGCTCATACATCGCATGCCAGCTGGATATCACAGACTGAACACAGGGCAGAGGACAGGACTCCCTACATAAGGACTCAGAATGAATGGGTCAGTATGCCATCTATGGTTTTTTTCATGGATGTGCAGACATGGAGAAAACAGGCAACAGGCACTTTTTTTCCCTCACATGTGGGCCATGGACCTCCATAAAGGTAAATGGATCCGAAAACAAACAAACAACAGATGACATCCGTATGCAGTCAGTTTTTTCTCAAATATTGCTAAGCATTTAACTGGACAGGGCAAAAACTAGATTAAATGCAGATACAGCATGGACATCACAGTTTTCCCGCCATGGGGAGGAAAGGGACTCATATAATGCTTGGAGTCCTGTCCTCTACACTGTAGTCAGTCCGTGAAATCCAGACAGCGCAAAGCCAACTTTTTTATTTAATTTTTTTTTACTTTGCACACGGTATAGACACTTTGGTCAACACTGTACTCCCAATTATCTCCGTGTAACATCAGTACAGTCACATTGTAACTCTTATTACTACATGCGGATGCTTGCAATGCCCCCCACGGACCACCCCATTGTGACTGCCCCCTGAATTGTGAGCACATTCCCCTGAATAAAGTTGCAATGAATGGAGCTCAACACTGTATCACTTCAAAGGTGCTACTTTATTAACGAAATTACCCCTTAACAGCACAGATCTATCTGCTCAAAACAAAATAAAATCATATTGTACATAAGAACTACTGCAGGTTTTATTCCATCCTGTGCGATCAGATCAACAAAAGGGCATCCAATAGTATCTAGACACATTTGTATCATGCTATCAGCCGCACTAGCTATGCACTTGCAAAGACAACAATAATTTAGAAAACATAGGTATATAATCTCATTCAATGAATAGAAGCTCATGGCGGTGCATGATGATGGCAGGCCGCAGCTGTCAAGCCTGGATGTACACAAACAATCCCACAAGGTGAGCGCAGCCTCGTCCTCGGGCTCCCCCCGGCGGCCCATCACGGTAACTGCACCTCAACAACACACACACATCCAGAGAAGAGAGCGAGCAGGCCCAGCCCAAAGACAGGAACCCACACAACAAAATGGCGGACCGCGGCCCCGTCACGTGACCCCCTTTGTGCCTTTCGCCTCAGAATTCACCCCAATAATAGCCTCATTCACCTCACTGACCGCCCTGGGGGAGATATACGGGAGCCCGGCTACATCACCCCGGGGCGGGCGGCCCGTTACACCGCGGGAGAGCGGGAGCTGCGCCACCTCCGCCCCCCCTCCTCCTCTCCTGTGAGGAGAAAATGGCGGCCATTTTGTGCAAGCTTGCGCAGAGCCGATAGCGAGAGAATGGCAGTATAGAAAATGAGAATTATTACCGACTCCTCTTCCTTCTCCATGCCCGTGGGCATCTGGGGCACGGCCCGGTTGATGGAGGCATATTCGTGCAGGTCCGGGAGATCCTCGCAGCGGAAGACGGGTAACGGTTTGGACGCATCCAGCGCCCGAGCCCGGAACGATAATTTGCTCATTTTCTGTCTACCACAACAAAGCCATGCGACCGACGAGCGGGGAAATCCTCCCGTGCCGCGCTGCTCTCATGGGGCTGTCCGTGCTCTGCCGCCGCCGCCTTCCCACCAGTCGCCGTGATCAAAATGGCGCCTTTCCCGGTGCTCCGGGTTGTCCGTAGCTCGGTTCGGGGGGTTATTTTGTGGGTTTCTGAGCGCTCCGGTGTCTCTCTTTCTCCCTCCCTCTTCAATACGCCATGGCCAACATGGCGGACATTAAAACTCCGCTGTCTGCTCCCCCAGCCAACCCGAGCTGCGCAGCCATTCCCAGAGTGCATAGCGCGCCTGCGCGTCCGCCGGGCCCGGGCCAGCCGCAGCGAGCGGGAGCGCGCCCCTGAGGGAGAGAGAGAGCGCGGGAAGACAAGGAGATCGGCGGCGCGCACCTGAGAGGAATAGCGCGGGAGCTGAGGGGAGCGCGCACCCCCCATCAAAACACACATCAGAGGGACAGCATGGCTGCTCCTGTCATACTCCTCACTTCACAGAACACATGTATAACACTCACTATAAATAATAAAAAAGTTCTAATCACTTCCCCAACAGCTGTAGCACCTCAGATGTCAGTGAATGAAATCCCTTCATTTCTTAAAGGGGTCATTAAAGTTAAAAAAAAAAAAAAAAAAAAAAAATTTAATCTATATTTTGATAACTTGCAGATTGGTGGCAGTCCCAGTAGTGGGACCCCAATGGATCGCAAGAACAGAGGCCCGTTGTACACCAAATAAACAGGGCAGCCTGTCGCTGAAAGCACATTCCCACGTTGAATTTTTTGTCACGTTTTTAAACGCATCCAAAATGCAAGTGGTAGAGGGTTTGGCGAAAAAGCATATGCGTTTCCAATGAAAAGGCTTAAGGTTGCTGCCAACACGGGAAGTTTTGGCTGCGTTAGCGTTTTGGCAGTGGTTCGCGGCCAAATCGCATCGGCGTTTCTATCGAGACCAAGCCACCGGTGTTTTGCATTAAAGTAATGGAAAAGCACCGGCAGCTCGGTCCGAATCGCAGGCATCTCCATAGAAACGCCAATACGATTGGGCCGCCCCGATGGGTGCGGTTTGGTCTGCGTTTGCAACCGCAGCCAAAATGTCCCGTATGACAGCGCCCTAAGAGTTTTGGATGCGGCAAAAACGTCACGTGTTGAATGCACCCTGACATAAATAGCTGGTGTACTTGGCCATCTCCATTTCTTCCACAGACAGTGAATGGCGCTGCAGCGCACATTTTCAACCTACTCCTCTATTCATTTGGGAACATATATCTGGAAACATGTCTAGTTTTTGGTATATTTTGGAAGGTTTCGGGCTTACCCGATTTCTCTTAGTGGTTGATAAATGAGGTCTGTGTTGTTTGAAAAGTCTCACAAAAAAACCTCAAATGTATCAGCAACCCCTTGCCTACGTCCGCTTTGGATGCAAGGTTATGTGCGCAAAACAATTGAAACTTTTCACCGCGATTGTGTCAAAATTTGCAACTTTTTCAGACAAGCACATCTGGAAACTTATGACAGATCAGGCGCTCTACTGAATAATACATCAACATGACTTTTTGTAAAATGCCAACAAAAGGCATGAGAACACTAAAAAGTCAAAGGGGAAAGAAAAAAAAACTAAACATAAAAGTTTGGTAAATGGCCCCTCCAATGTTTGGCATTTTTTACATGTAAAGCGCGTGCGTGCGTTCTGAAATGTGTAGCATTTCAGTGGAAACACATTTGAAACTCCACATGCAAACGCTCCCTTATTGCAGACCAGGATTTTGGTGCATATAAGGCACAACTCTTTATCCAGGTGCCAAATGTTGGCACATACAGAAGGGAACCCGTTTCCAGCTTTCATCCCTTTAAGCTAGCAGCCCCCTCTAGTAGAGCAAGAATGCCCTACTTCTAGAATGCTCGCATTTATGTGAAATCCAGAGGACAGGTATTTTATAGGCAAATTATCCAAATTCCAGTGAAAATGAGCAGAGAAAAGTCATATTTTGCCCGAGATGAGTCATGTTTAGAAGCTGGAAAGGAGAAAATTACTGCAGTTATGGTTGAGAATGTCAACTAGAGACAGAAAGCCAGAAAATTATGCAAACGTTTTTTTTTTAGCCAATTCCCAGTACATGGCACAGAATATTAAATGGTGCCGCCAGAAAACACAAGATGTCGTACAGATAACAATCCGTCAATTTTAGTTTTGAGGGGAAAAAGAAAATAAAAAGTTATGGAGGCGAGTGAATACGGAAACGCAAAATACTGGTCTTAAAAGGGGTAATACGACACCAAAAGTACGGTTCTAGTTACAGACCTGAAGATAGTGGTGTCTGAAGTGACACTTACATGCGACTTGTCTCATTCAAAAGTGACTCTTCTCAGCTCATTTACATATGACTTGATGTAATTATTTTTTTAAGTTGAATAGGGGAGTTTTCACATAAATGGGAATTAGAGAAGGATTTCATACCCTACCTGAGGGAGCAAGTAATATAGAAGGATAAAAGCTGGTGTAGAATTGCGCCATAACAGGTAAAGGTAACACTTTATGATCCACCATCGGCCATGTCCTCCACCATCATTTGTCCTGGGGTGAGGGGTAAAGAGGTGAAATTTACAACTGGTCGTGGGAAATTTAGTCACAGATTTCACCCTTTACACAAATTGTCATTCATTGGTTTGAAAATGTGCACAGTAAAAATTCCAACTATACTATGAAATCCCAGCCGCACAGAGGCCGTGTCACCAAGAGCAGAATGCTGAAAGCCATCATTCATCTGATTGCCAACCGCATTCCCTCATCTCCCTTCCATAAAATGTCATAAATTGTTATATGTACGGTACAATCAAAAATAACCATTTACATCTCAGATATTTCATCAGCTAGGCCCCTTTCACATGAACGCATGCTCGCCTGATCCAAAACCCGGGCGCAGTACAGGAGGGGGTGAGCATTCCTCACCCCTCCCCTCTACATAGGGAGACGAGCGGCCTACCCTATAGGCCACGGTCACACGTACTGTTAGGCGACAGTCATAACGCGATGCTAGTGCACAGGGGGCGGTCCTCGGCCTGAACGCACATGCGTTTCCAGGGAATTGATAAGCTGATAGCATGCATTTCTCTGGAAACGAATGTGCGTTTGGGCCCAGGACCGCCCCCTGTGCGCTAGCATCGCGTTATGAACGGACGCCTAGCGGTTCTTGTGACCGGGGCCATACATGAGGTGAAGGTTAAAAAAAAACCCTGTTGAGTTTAAGATGATCGGAGCAGCTGGTTGTGCATGCGCCGGGTGCTCTATTCATCTCTATGGTGTCGACAAAGAATGGCGAGTACCACGCTACGCTATTTCTGTCAGCCCCATAAAGATAAATAGAGCAGCCGGCAAATGTGCGACCTGCTGCTCCGATCATCTCGAGTGCCACAGAGGAACAACGGACCCCGGTCTTGAGACTCCCAGCAATCAATAAGTTAATCGTCTGGATAGGGCCTAACATGCTATGACTGGAGAACCCCTTTAATAGCATGAAACCAAGGCCGCGGTCACACGTACCGCTAGACGTCCGTTCATAACGCGACACTAGCGCACAGGGGGAGGTCCTCAGCCCGAACGCAAATGCGTTTCCAGGGAAACGCGTGCGATTGTTAAGCCGAGAAACGCATGTGCATTTGGGCCAAGGACCTCCCCCTGTGCGCTAGCGTCGCGTTATGAACGGACGTCTAGCGGTACGTGTGACCGCGGCCTAACACACTGGCTGTGATAGTAACTGCTGAATGCACATGACCGTGTGTTTTCGGCCGAGAAGAGGTCGAGGGGCCACAGTTTCCCATTTACATTTAGGGCGCTGTCCCACGTTGCGTTTGCAGATGCAGACACAGACCAAACCACGCCCACTGGGGCGGTCCGCGGTCCGATCGCATCGGCGATTTCCATAGAAACATAAACGCCGATGCGATTGGACCACGGACCGCCCCAGTGGGCGTGGTTTGGTCTGCGTCTGCAAACGCAACGTGGGACAGCGCCCTTAAAGTGCGGCCTCCTGCCTGTTCCGATTTTACACAATATTAATGTGCAGATTCTTCTTAACTATGCTATCAATTCCATGATGCTTCAGCGCATCCTCATATGGGAAGAAGAAATCAGCTCCTCCTGCTGGGGGAACAATGTAATTACCGTTATCACTATATTTTACAAAGTCTAATAAGTATGACATCTGGGAGCCTGCAAATTCATCTTCTACATTATAACTGCGTCTGAGGAGACCGTTAAAGGGGTATTCCCATTTCAGCAAATTAAAATGTTATCGTTTTTATGATAAAAAGTTAAACAATTTTCCAATCTACTTTTTGTATCAACTCCTCTTGGTTTTCCAGATCTCTGCTTGCTGTCATTCTATAGAAAGCTTCTACATTTACTTTCAGTGGACAGAAATCTGACCATAGTCGCACAGGTTCACGGCTCGTTATGTCAGAGTGTATTCAGAGCTGTGGGTTACGACGAGACCCGCACCTGTTTAACCGTCGCCAGATTTATGTCCACTATAGAAGCTTTCTATAGAATGACAGCAAGCAGAGATCTGGAAAACCATGAGGAATTTATACAGAAAGTATATTGGAAAATTGTATAACTTTTTATAGTACAAACAATAACATTAATTTGTTTTAATGGGAATACCCCTTTAAGGCCTCATGCACACGAAAGTGCACAAGGAAGCTGGCAAACATCACCTGATCCCAAAGCCTCACCAAAACAAAAGCTCAAATAAGGCCAGACAACACTGCCTCCTTGTGGAGAGTAAAAGAGAACTGCAGGGATTTAGTCACCTGTACATCAAAGTCATAAAAAGTAACCCTGAAATATTTAGATGACCTCTCCATTCATTTCATGAGAGGAAAGTACTAGTAACTCAATCCCACAAATGTTACAAATACTGTGACCCCCCCATAGCAGCATGTGCCATTCAAATTGTATGGTTTTATCAAGATACAATACATTAGATTTATGACATTCTTGGACAACCCCTTCCTGCTCTGTACTCAGGGGCGTAACTACAGTGGTAGCAGCCATAGCAGCCGCTATGGGTCCCACAGTATCAGGGGGCCCGGTCACCCTACCTGACATACTAAAGAGTGGAGGACGTGCACCATTATATACATTTATGCTGCACATTGTACTTACATGTGTGAGTATACAAATATATATGTGTGTGTATCTATAATGTATATTTCTTTAGTGAGAAGGGGGGCCCCATGCAGAAGCTGGGTATGGGGCCCTTCTCCTAGTTACACCACTGTCTGTACTGTACATCTATCACATTAGAACACGTGCTCAAAAACATGCGCAGTTCTAGGGCCGCAGACAATGGATCCGTGGTTCGTTATTGGTGACCCCGCATGTCACGGGTGTGTGAAGTCCTTTTCGCACAACAATGACAGCACTGGAAGGAATGGGACCTGTACAAACCAAATATATGTTCCCGCGCACATAGTCTCATGGTGTCGGCAGCCCTGGAACATGATCTAGATTAAAAGGAGTTTTCCCAAAAAGCAATTTAGGCCCTTTCCACAGGATAGGTCCTAACTTGCTGATAAGTGGGGCTATCCGTGATGGGACCCACACAGATCTCTAGAACGGGGGCCCCCCTCGCACCACAGATGCCCGGAGCAGGTCGAGCATAGCCAGGCTGTCCCATTCATTCCTATGGTGCTGATGGAGATTGCGGAGTATGAACAGGGCAGCCCGTGCATGTGCGACTAGCTGCTTCAGCCATCTAGGTAGTGCTAGAAGGGTTGCGATGGTGGTACATTGGACCCCCGTTCTCGTGATCCAAGGGGATCCCGTCACTGAGAACTACACTAAACAGCAAGATATACTGATGGTAGACTCCTATAATGCACCTATTCATTGTGCAGCAGTCACTGCAATTTTTTCAGGATATTAACGCAACCACATTCATTACCTACCGTAATAATGTCATACATTAGGATGTAGGAAAAGATGTGTAGAAAAAACATTATTGCTGTGTATTGGTCGGTTTCACCCTAGCTCTAATCACAGATTGTGCGTGTCCTGACCACACAGTTGTGGACGGGATTCCTTAAATCATATAGATATACTGTATGACACAAGGAGCCCCTCCGTTCCCCCAAAACAGTGGCAACCACACGGTTTGTTGGATTTTAGAAAACTTAACCTCATACTACTGAGGGATGTTTTTTGAAAATACTCTGTGTGCGTCAAATTCATCACGATTTGTTCAATGTGGGCAACAGAGACAGGACAAGTTGGGCATGGTCTCTGGAAGAAACAAATTGGAAGTAGAGATACCTTTTGCACAGCGTTACAAAGCCACATTGTTTTACTTTCCTGGTATATTCCTAACATTTGTAGCATTCTGATCATCACACCAGATGTGGCAACAATATTAGGCTAAAACATAAATGGCTGTGATAATAGGTGATGTTAAGGGTTCTTCATGACCACATAATTCTAGTGGTGGCTCTCCAATGCTCCTGGCTGAGCAGAAGCAATGACATCACATTAATTGTGAAGCCCAACACTGGCCTCTGTAGTGGATTATAATATAGGCAGTATCCCGGATTATAATACAGGTGGTTTGGGCAGTAGCCCGGGGCCCAAACCTTCTAGGGGGCCAATGGTCACCCACCAAATGTTATACTTAGTAGAGCCTTCACCCATGAAATCCTTGAACATCTGTTTCTGCTCTTAATACACATGTACACAAGAGCCATTTGAGGACCATTGTAGGTCCTCCTATGGTCCCGAAACCAGGCGGAAGGGACATATCCTTCATTCTCCACAAATCTGATTCTAGTACCATATGTAGGAAATGTATATCAGACTTGCAGGGGCTGTAATATGCATATAGCCCAGGGTCCATGGCTGTCTGAGGCTACATTCACACTGCCGTTGCCCGCCCCCCCCCGTACAACGGAAGTGCACTGGGATAGGAGGAAAAGGTGAGCGCAGCTCACCCCCGCCCCTCTCCATAAGAAGTTATGGCGCCCATTGCCGTCTATGGGTGACGTATATCGGCCGTATATACGTCCCCCATACATCAGTGTGAATGTAGCCTTAAACCACCCCAAGCTGGCATAATAATAAATCATCTTTATAGCGCAATTAAATTCCACAGTGCTTTACAAATCATAGGGGACATATACAAACATAATATTACATTACAGTAATATTATATTATTAAAAACAGTCATTTGGTACTATAGAAATGAGGATGTGTCCTCTGAGGCCAGGGATTGGCTCACTTATCATATACGTAATATACCAGAAGGCCACCACCGAGACTACAGACACTGCAGATTGAAGTAAAACCGAATGAGAGTATTTTCATGTAGATAAACAAAAGTAACCAGACCTATTGGGAAAAGAATAGCTGAGCCCAGTCCCATCCATCTCACCATTTGCCTATTTTGAGCAGTGTTATTCTGTTGCAGAAGAGCCATGACATTTACGGGATCTTGAGGTGCACTCACTAGTGCAACTACCTGATCTTACTGCAACTGTGAAACGGAGCGAGATATACTCTTCTGGGATTCACTCATACACAGCACATGTACTTAGACTCTTCTCTAGCTGAAAGAAACTCCGGAAAGGAGGCAGAAAACTGGTCCACACATTTGGGTCGCCAGAATTTAGCAGTATGATAACATGCTGTTGGTCTAGGGCAGTGATGGGGAACCTTTTAGAGACAGAGTGCCCAAACTACAACCAAGAGCCACAAATTTATCTCAAGTACCAACACAGAAATTTAATTAGTGATATATACTCCCTGCTCTGTCACAACTTTCATTCATACCAGCACCCTGAGGACACCAATAAAGCAGAAAGTAGAAGAAATTTGGATGATCATTGGACCTTCCCTCCAGGGTCCAATAAACAGGAAGAATTGTCGGGGCCGGAGCAGAAGCTCTAATGATAATCCTGATCTGTCCGCACCTTCCCACTCCTCCAGTAGTCCCAGGTAGCGCTGTCACTTTAAAATAGCTCTGTGCACAGCAAGTCCTGGGGGGGTCTGGGACTGCAGAAGATACCTGGAGTCATCCTGGGTGCCCACAGAAAGGGCTCCGAGTGCCACCTCTGGCACCCATGCCGTAGGTTCGCCACCACTGGTCAAGATAGACCATTACATATGTACAGTTATACTAGGATCAGGTCCAAGGTTCATTTCAGTGTCCGAGCAAAGATCGGTGAAGGTGGCCAAATACAAAATCATTCTGATTAATGGTGTAAAAGGGATTTCAACCGTGAAAAAAAATGACAGCAATATCTAGGATATCCTATCAAGAACCGATGCGGGTGACCCACAACAACAAAGCAGCAGCTTATTCTTCTCATGGTCTACTGTCCCGGGCATTACACAGAGACACTGTCCCCAATCCTTCTGATCAATTGTAGTCCCTAGGATCAAAACACCCATTGCATATTGATAGCATATCCCTACAACGCTCCTTCAATATGTACAACTCACTACCCCACCATAACAACATAGGGCTAGAACTGTGCATGCTGCCATATCATAGGCCAGCGATGGCATGGCTATAGTAGTGCAGTATTGGATTATAATTATGGCGGTTTGGGCCGGGGGCCAGTGACCACCCAAACAATCCACCAAATTTTATACTGAGAAGGACCTTCACCCATCCTCTAAAGGTCCTGACCCTGCATATTGAAAGCGGGTAGATGGGACACATCCTCAGTACCCAGAGAAGCTTTATTCAAGTACCACATGCAGGAAGTGAATTAAAAATCCATTTTACGGAATTGCAATTTATGTTGTCATGTAGCCGCACTAAAACATTAATGAAGGCAAAATCCTAGATGTACCCATACATGGTGCGATCGAAAATTACAACTTATTCTGCAAAAAACAAGCCATTGGAAGTAAAGAGATGGAAGAAATATGGACAAGCTCTTAATGGGTTAACCCATTCTTTTGACTCCTTTGAGGCTTGTTTGTAGGCAAGTTGTGGGTTTTAAAATACTCCGTACGTCCTGTTATGCAACAGATTTCATGATTTCTGTGAGCAGAGGGCTACAACTTAGGGTGATGACACCCGTAGTCCTTTGTCTGCGCTTGCAAGCGCAAACAAAGTCGCACCCACCGGGGCGGCCCTCGGCCCCATCGTTTCTATGGAAACGCCTGCGAACGGGAACGAGCCGCCGGTGTTTTGCATTAAATTAACACAAACCACCGGCGGCTTGTTCCCGATCGCAGGCGTTTCCATAGAAACGCCGATGCGATCAGGCCGAGGCCCGCCCCAGTGGGCAAGCGCAGCTGGCACCACCCAAACCGTCCACCAAATTTTATTACTGAGAAGGACCCTCACCCATCCTCCAAAGGTCCTGAACCCACATATTGAAAGCAGGTAGAAGGGACTCATCCTCCGTACCCAGAGAAGCTTGATTCTACTACCATATGTAGGAAGTGATTTCCAGACTTGTAGGGGCCATAATATTCACAGCCAAGGGTCCATGGCAGTCTTAATCCTCCCCTGGTCTATTGTGCTGTGCACAGGTCACATATTTTTTTACAGTCCGATGATCGATTACATCATAGAAAAAAAAAAAAAAAAAACTGCAGGAGCTACTCTCAACCAGGTGAGGTCAGTTTTCAATGCAGTCGTTTCAAGGAAGGAGATCAGAGCTGTGAAAATTGGATGTCAAAATCTGTGGAAACTATGACGGCCCTAGGACTAAAAATTGTGCGATTATCACCGACCAATATCGTACAACTTGACAATCGATAAGTTTACACTTGGAGTTCAAGTAAAACACTACGGTCCTCTATAGAGATTTGCTGGACAGAACAGACTTGCTGAATATATCCCTCCAGCGCATAGAGCGTTTTTCACAAACCAAACTTACTCGTGGACAAACGCCCTAAGGTTGAAAAAAAACATGAAAGTCTCAACCAGAAACCATCAGGCTTCAGGTGAAAAATTAAAGGACATCTACCACCAGGATGAAAGGTTCTATGCAAATACAGTTAAAGGAAACCTACCACCACGGATCTACCTATTAAGGTAGATCGGGTGGTAGGTGCCTCTATTGTACGTGAGGATTAGCCCTTTTAAGGGCTAATCTTCACGTCCCCTGTATCTTTTTCTAACTTTTATTGCCCTAATATGCTAATTTTATAAAGAGGCTACTAGGGCGGTGCCAAAGCCGAGGCTACATGGTGCGGCTACTCCACACCCCAGCAGAATCTTTGATCCTCCTACCTGCATATCTGCTGAATGGAGCGGCGCGCCCTCGTCCGCAAAGCCGACGGAACGAGGGCACCAAATATATGCTGGTGGGAGGTTCAAAGAGGCTACTGGGGCGTGGAATAGCCACGCCGTGTAGCCTCAGCTCCGGCTACTCCACGCCCCAGTAGCCTCTTTAGAAAATTAGCATATTAGGGCAATAAACATTAGAAAAGGATACAGGGGACGTGAGGATTAGCCCTTAAAAGGGATATCCTCACGAACAATAGAGGTAGATCCGTGGTGGTAGGTTTGCTTTAACACCTTTGAAACCTGGAGCCCCTCAGACTCATTTGCATACAATCCTTCATTCTGGTGGTAGATGCCTTTTAACACTGTTTTATCAGACAAAATATTGGAAACTAAGCCATGTAAAAAAAAAAAAAAGTTTGTTTCCAAGTCTATAAAGTTTATTTTCAGAACACTTGTCTTTGTATGGCTCACATGAAATGGCTCACGATTCATTCAAGATATATCTAATGTCTATAGCCACCATTAGTCACGTAGAAATCCCCCATTCTCAATCTCACTTTTACCTTATATCAGAAAAGAGTCAGGAGACCCTCAGACCTTGTTCACACATAGCATTTACAACTTGTTCATGATGCATTTCCATAAACGCAATATTAACACACTTAACGCATTGTAAACTCAATTCAATAAAGTTTACAATATACTAACAAGCACTGCGTGTAAACACCCCCACAATTGTATGGGTTTGGCCAAAATCCAATCCAATAAGTAGGAAAGTTATTCCTCCTCCCCTATGCACATAAACAAGTGGAAGTATATTAAATATGGAGAGTGGGGCAAATCACAGACACCACCGGCAGGGGCTTATCTTCAGTATTTCCTTCTCCACCATCTTTAGGAAGGAGTTGGATACCCCACCATACACGATTAGATCAATGGACAGACCCTACAATGGAAGTTCAGCAATGGATTACAGTTCCTAAAAAAATAATGTCTGAGAAACTAGGGGTTCGACCGCAGAGATCCCCAGTATAATTGTCCCATATAAATGGAGCTGAATAGGGTTGACCAGTGAGCTGTTCACTTTTGGAGACTGCAAGAGAACCACACTAGTAGTGACTGGAGCACTAGTCCAGTATGTGCACCAGTCAGGGCCGGCGTTAGGGTTTGGCAAACTGAGCATTTGCCCAGGGCCCCTGTTCTAAAGGGGCCCCATGCATGTGGACTTTGCTGGCAGAGAATATATTGCTCCTTTAATACCCCTTGGTTGACTGTATCTCATCTACCTCCTGTCTATAGATCTAACATGTGTCTAGTTATCTATATATCCATCTAGCTTTTTGTCTCTCTATATAATTCGCTTTATATTTCTGTATCTATATCATCTATCATCTATCTATAAATCTATGTGGTCTTTCATATTTATCTTCAATCATCTACCTACCTCTCATCCGTCTAACTCCTATAACATTCTCCTAAAGCCCCATATTACAGATACTTACCTACTACTGTGTGTAACTACAAAGTGTTATTATTGTGCAGGACTGAAGGAGCCTCTTACTGACTGTGACTGTTCAGAAAAGTTATATATTTTGGGATCCACTTGTATCTTCGCCCAGGGCACCGCTGGCCTAAAACCGGCCCCGGCACCAGAGATTTATTTATTTACAGCCCTTAGTTTACAGTTTATGGCCATTTGGTAGCCGGTGTTTCAGCTCGTAGCACGCAGCCCCATTTCTTTCTACAAGCTCATGCCCACTGCCAGGGGTGAAACCAAATTCTCTGCTGTCTGAAGCGAGCTCGAGAACAGCAACAACTCCAGTAGTCATAGATCAGTATCCCATTTCTTTCGATGAGCTCATGCACATGAACAGGGATGAAACTAAGCAGTCTGCCCCATCCAGTAGTATTATAGAAGGTAAGATTTTTTTCTAAGTGGCCTCTCCATGCAGCATCTAACAGCCACGCTGACACTGTGTGTGAAGATGCTTTTTTTTTTTTAGTATGTGAGGTCCTGCTTTGTAGTAGCGGATGGTGTCTCTGATGCTGCCCACTATTTTACTGTGGTTAGTGCTGCCTGAGACAAGAGGCTCAACTCACCTCAAGGCTGGTGCATGGGTGTTTCCATAGAGCGGTGCTGACTGTCTGGGCTGCGCGCTTTGGAGCAGGTCCTATTCCTTGGCAGATGTCTGGGGTATACCCCCGGATGACACCAAGGCTGCAAACAACAGTCCATACGAACACTGTTTGCGGCCTGTTGACTGCACAGGGACAGCTCAGAGCCCTTAACTTCCCGGTATTAACTTCCATCATGAAAACAATATCATGATCGTTAAAATGCTCTATGGCGTCAATGGACTTGTAATGGCTTCGGTTATGATCCATTTTCATTGAAATTCAGATGGAAAATAAATTCTGTAAATTTCAATCAACTTTTCTGCTCAAATAATGGAAGTGATGCAAACAAACACTGGAAGCCATTAAAAGTCTACTAAAACCGAAGGACATTTTGAAAGGAACTGTTAGACTTCTGTTATTATGGTTTAGTGGTGTAAGTTAATAGTGGAGGTCCAAAAGCTGGTGTGAACTGGGCCTGATGTGTGTAGGTGATTTTATGCTTTTTTTGTCTTCGTTTCATATAATTGAAAAGGAAATCTACCACCATAGTCAAGCATAATAAGCACGACACTGTGACTGTGGTTATCTTTGTTATACATGGCCTCCTTCCTTCTAATTCAACTCTTAAAATTATGCTAATTAACTAGAAGGGCTACCCTTGTCCCTCTTATCTTGCTTTACAGGCTGTTACACTGTCTCACATTCCTCGCTGTTTCCTCAAAACTTGTGCAGTGAGCACTTCCTCCAGTATTTTCTGAGGGTGCAGCAGTGTAAGGGTACATTCACCTGGAGGTGAGGAGGGGGTGACCTCTCCTCCCTCCATAGGAAATAGCGGCACACGGCCGCCGAAAGATAGAGCTTGCTCTATCTTTTTGCGGTGTGCGGCCCGGATTGGTGTCTCTGATGCTGCCCACTATTTTGCTGTGGTAAGTGCTGCCTGAGGCAAGAGGCTCAACTCACCTCAAGGCTGGTGCATGTGTGGCACCGGATCCCCGCCGTGCCGCTATTGCAGTCTATGGGGACGTACATGCGGCCGCATGTACGTACCCGCAGACGGCAGTGTGAATGAGCCCTAACAGTGTGTAAAGCCAGATCACAGAGGGGCATGGGTAACCCCTCAGTCTCATTACCATTTTAAAAGTTGATTTTAATAAGAAAGAGGCCATGAATAACAAATATAAGAAGATTACCACAGTCACAGTGCTTGGGTCTAGGGGCAAGTGTCCCTCGTTTATCAGGATGGATTTTGATGGTAGATTTACTTTAATCATAAAAATCAAAAACTTTTCTAAAGACCTATAGATGGAGAGCAGGACCCCCTGTCTGGAGGTATTTGTGAACCTTGGAAGGTCTTTTTGGGGTTAATCACAAATGATTTTCAATTAGTGAGCGATTACTGAAAAAAAAAAAAAAAAAAATGCAATCTGATTTACCAAAAGCTACAAAACGCCAATGTTTTCCAGTCTTCTGCATGTCTTAAATTAATCTGAGGATTACACTGGGTAAAGAACTCTCACATCGAGGATTCCAATTAAATGAACAGCCATTTTGTCAGCAGAAGGGGGGTAGGGGGTGGGGAAAGAGTTTTAAAGAAAAAAAAAAAACAGATACACCAAAGTGTTTTTTTTAGTCTGCCACTTACAATAAAATGCTACAATTTTACTTTTTGTATCACTTTTGAATTCCCATAAAAGAAACCTACTTTATATTTCTTATTAAAAATAAAGAGGGACTTGTGCCCTGTGTGAGATATGTGAAACTTTTTTTAATCCCCCCCCCAAAAAAAAAAAAAAACCCACTCCCAAAGCTGATGGCTTGCCTGTTGAGTGGGGGAGGGGTCATCAGACACATATCTTTTCAAGAAAGCCAAGCCAAAAACAAAAAAAACTTTTTTTTTTCCCCCTTGTGCCAGAATGTAGAATTTTCCATCAACAGCCACTTATAAAAAGCACAAAAAGTGACAACTTTTTGAAAAGGTTCTAACAAAGCTTGTTATATTTTTTGGATTATTTATGCTTTTTATGAACGCAAAGACATAAAAAGCAAAAAATGAGACAGCTAAAAAAAAGGTTATCAATTTTAAATTTATATCCCGAAAATGGCCCACAGTGACGAGCTGCCCACAAAATGGATCAGACTGTTCTTGTCGTTCTAGCATTGTCTGGGCAGCAATGCTGATGAGATCGGCACTGCATTAAAATCCACAGATAAAATAATAATAAAAACACTATTAATAAAAAAAATTAATAAAATAAATTGTGCTCTTCTCTCCATGGTTATTCCGCAGACACAATGCCATATCTATAGCACATAATGTACACAGATCAGATCAAGCCTTGCCCCACCTCTCTACCCTTTCTCTTAGTGTAACTGACATATAAAATTGGTTAAGAGCACCACAGCGCCACCAACACAGATCAATGTATTAAAAAAAAAAAAAAAAAAACTCCCACCGTGTGCAAAAAAAAAAAAATATATACACAAAAAAAGGACATTAAAATCCTACAATATATTCCTAATTGTCTTCAGCTCAATAACAATCAGGGCCCATAGGGGAGTATATATCAATATATACCCCCCCCCCCTCCAGTGTCATTCTACACCCAGTCATCGCCATAGAGGGAGTTGATCTTCACAAATAAGAACAGCCACCATTTAGTACCAGCCATAACTTAGAATATAATAAACCTCTTGTGTCACTGTCTCCTCCTTCCTTCCACTTTGCATTAAACAAACGATTCGGATCATTAAACCCTATGTACATACAGCAGACGTGCCCCGGCAGAGAATTCATTAATCTGTTGATACGTTTGTTACAAAATTAAAAAAAAAAAAAAATTAAAAATAAATGTAAAAAAAAAAAAAAACACTATATAAAATATTTCTAAGGTAAAAGGTTTCTAATAGGATACAGACTACTAAACGCATAGCTGAATAATCTAATATTGAGAGATATTACTCTACTGTAATAGTTACATGTAAAAACAAAAATATTCTAAAACATAGGTCCAGAGCTGTACAGAAAATATACAGAATATTATAACACGCTGCAGCGTATAAACACAATGAAACAATCTGCATTGTGGGAGTTACAAAAAGTATACAGTAAAAAAAAAATCTATATATATTTTTCCTATAAGATCCACCCACTTTTAACTAACAGTTTGGAGAAAACTTGAATAAAAATTCCGGATGAAACTCACCTCTTGTCCAGGCGGCGAGGAGCCATAAGGAGGAATTATTAAAACAATATAAGAAGAGGAGGATGACCTGGGTTCTATCAAACAATTTCCAAGCAGCAGATGGCTTTGCAAACCTCTCGGAATGGCAAGGAAGGGAAGAAGTCCTACTTAGTTCCATGATGTCTGATTACACAGAAGGTTTTCTTCCTCAATCTTCAAGCTTTGTAAGAAGAAGAAAAAAAAAAACCCAAAGAAGATTATAGAAGCAGAGGCATAACCACAAGACTCTGGGGTTAACAACTTTGCAATGGCAAATAGGCGGATTGTGATTGGATGGGAGGGCAGTGTCCCTCCAGTCTGCACTATCCTCCCCCCCCCCCTCCCCTTCTGCAGCCTGGAAAAAAGGCAGTGTGCCATTTTAAACTCATATCATACAAACACAAACCTGCTTTTATGTGAAAGCCAAACCATAGGACCTACTGAGCACACAACCTTTGTCCATGATACAATCTGACCCAACAGATTGATCTGTTTACATAAAGCCTGAATCAATCACACCTCCACAATTTAATCAGATTGCAGTGATGTCATGGAGAAGGAGGTGGGGAGGAAGAAAGGGGGGGGGGAGACAAGTTGATACAATGTAACAATATCTGATACATTCTATAGCCATTGTTTATTATTTGTAACAAGAGACAGAGGCAAGGGCAGTGTCACTTACCTTACCCCATGATATGTAACACTGACCTTCTCCTGGAGGGGGGGGGGGAGTCAAAAATAAAGCTATTGTGCTCAAGGGCTTAGTTTTCACTTACTGGCAAGATTACACCATGCTGCCCACAAACAAAATGGCCATGGCAGGGTCTTGTAAAATCCCTCCCTCTTCCCCTCCCTTTCTCTCTCTCTCTCTCCCAGGGAAGTGGTAAAGATCAACAATGTGGATCAGCCCCCTCCACCTTCAAAAAAAAAAAAAAAGTAAAAAAATATAGAAAAAAAAAAAATTAAATAGCGCCCGCCTTGATTCTGGTGCCTAGAACTTTCATTGTTCTAGGAATGTGATCAGCCGCCCAATCATGGAGGGTTTACATGAATATGCAATGTAACAAAAAACAAAAACTTCCTGCTTTGCATATTTATGAGGTCTTTCACCTACCTTGGCAGGGTTTCAAATCAAGTGGGTTGGTGTAATGTGATGCCTGTGTGTCTTTTCATTGCAGAGCTGACTCAGGCGCTTGTGTGCTGTGTGTACATGGGAGTGTGGTTAGCTGTGCTCACTGTCTGAGCTGCTACCTAACCTTTAGAGTCTTTAGAGTGTAGAATTTTATATGACGTCAAGGAACGCAAAGAATTTTCAAAATAATTAACACAATTACAATTTTAAATTTTTTTTTTTTGTAGGAGTGGATTTTATTCCAAAATATTTTATTGTTATTATTTATGATATTATTTATTTTTACTTTTAGGATTATTTGTCAATTTATCTATAATTTCCTACGTGACGTGGCATCATAAATGAGGCTGCGTTCGCACGTGGCCTTTACATCGCATTTCGAAAGGCAATGCAACAGCTGAGGAGTAGATTTGCCTAATTACACTGCACTTTCTATGGAAACGCCTGCAATCGGGAACGAGCCGCCGGTGTTTTGCGTTAATTTAGCGCGAAACACCTTCGACTCGTTCCCGATCGCAGGCGTTTCCATAAACGATGGGCGCGACTTTGTTTGCGTTTGCAAGCGCAGACAAAGCGCCCTGTGTGGCGCCGGCCTAAGGCTGATGCCACACATGGCGTTTTTGGTCCGTTTTTAAGCATACATTTTTAAAACGCATCTGTTTTTTACCGTTTTTGTCCCTTTTTCCCAATTATCTTAATAGATAAACAAGCAGCCAAACATGGTAAACGGTCAAAAACAGGATGTGGTATTAAACGGACTGTAAATGCATGTTTAAAAACGGATCAAAAACGCACCATGTGTGGCATCACCCTCACGCATCTCCTCAGCTGTTATAGTGTAAAACACAATGTAAACGCCAATGTATAAACGCAGCCTACGGTCTCTTTCCCATGAGCCAAGTGCATTCAGTGAAAATTGTGTGGTCTCGCGTACCGTGAGGCCGCGTTCACACGTTGCGTTTTGGTTGCGTTTTCATTGCGTTTGAAACGCATATACAACAGCTGATGTGAGGCAATTTGCCTAATTACATTACCGTTTACGTTTGTAAATGCAATGTTAACACATGTGTTAACACTTTGTTAACGTGTGCGTTAAAATCGCGTTTACGATGCGTTTTGTAAACGGAAACGTTAACAGTGATGTAATTAGACAAATCACCCCTCCTCAGCTGTATATGCGTTTCAAACGCAATGAAAACGCAGGTCAAAACGCAACGTGTGAACGCGCCCTGAGTGTACAGGGGGTGGGTCAATGCAAGACATCTGGCTACCGATCACATGCGTTTACATAGAAACGCATTTGCGACTGGGCTACAGCCTGCCCCTTACTCTAGCATTTGTAAAAGCAGCGCTAGTGATGTTTTTAATGCATCAGTTTCTTAAAAACGGACCAAAACGTATTCACGTGGTGCTTTGAACGCATTTTTGGGCCGTTTTTAAGCAGTCTTTCAAAAACCGCATACGTTTTGAAAACGTATGCATTTTTGACCAGTTTCAATTTAATTGGTCAAACCTGTCAAAAACGCATTTGTTTTTTAACGGACTGCTTAAAAAACGGCTCAAAAAAGTGTTCAAAACACCACGTGTGCCATCACCCTGAGGGCACGTTCACACATTGCGTTTTGACCTGCGTTTTCATTGCGTTTGAAACGCATATACAACAGCTGAGGAGGGGTGATTTGCCCAATTACAGCACTGTTAACATTTCCGTTTACAAAACGCATCGTAAACGCGGTGTTAATGCATGTGTTAACGGTAATGTAATTAGGCAAATCACCTCTCATCAGCTGTTGTATATGCGTTTCAAACGCAATGAAAACGCGACCAAAACGCAACGTGTGAACGCGCCCTCAGGGTGATGTCAGACGTGCCGCTTTGTCTGCGTCCGCTTTGTCTGCACCCACCAGGGCGGCCCGATTGCATCGGTGTTTCTATGGTAGCGCCTGCAATCGGGAACGAGCCGCAGGTGTTCTGCGTTAATTTAACGCTGATGCGATCGGGCCGAGGCCCGCCCCGGTGGGCGCGACTTTGTCTGCGTTTGCGTTTGCAAGCGCCGGCCTTAGGGTGCTATCACACGTTTGCATTTTGATTCATTTTGTAACATAATCAAAATACACTGGGCGCACAAACACATATACATTTAGGGTGAAGACACACATGGCGTTTTTGGGCCGTTTTTACTAAGTGCGTTTTCAGATTGTTAAAAACGCATGCGTTAAAAAACGCATCAGTTTTTTTAAAAACGCATGCGTTTTTGTCTGTTTTTCATTGCGCAATTTCGGAAAAACTGACAAAAACGCATGCGTTTTTAAAAAATGGATGCGTTTTTTAACACATGCGTTTTTAACGATCTGAAAACGCACTTAGTAAAAACGGCCCAAAAACGCCATGTGTGTCTTCACCCTTAGGCCCGTTTTTGGCCCGTTTTTAAGCAGTCCGTCAAAAAACGCATATGTTTTTTGAAAACTTAGCAGTTTTTTACAGGTTTGACCAATTATCTTAATTTAAACTGGTCAAAAACGCATGGGGACTGCTTAAAAACGGGCCAAAACCTCCACGTGTGGCATCACCCTTAGACACCGGGTGCTGATTGCTAATCGAATGTGTTTACAAGGGTGCAGTAACACGTATTGCTAGAATTGCGCTTACTAACACAGTACTAGTACACGGGGACTGGCCTCGTCCTGATTGTAAAACACATGTGATCGGTAACCGATTGTATGCCTTTCATTGGAAATGTATATGTGATCGGGCCGAGGCATACCTTAGCTATGCTACAGACACGTGACCATGCTCGATTGAGAATCCGTCTGAATTGTATTTCAAAACGCAATCTAGATGGATCGGGAGGGGCTCGGCCTGATCACATACGTGTTCAACAGAAAAACACACGACAGATAATGGTGCGTCCAGTGTTTTGCATTGTTTACATAATTTTTCAATATGCTACACGTGACTGCAGCCTCGCGGTAGTTTCGCCGGTTAGATAAGTGTCAGATGAGCAGAATGCATTAGGCGGCCTAGATTACTAGCAAGGGACACCGCGTGATGTGTGACCATAATTGTGCTGTTCTCAGACATCAAACCACAGATCTGTGGTCCGTTTTAGATGTCCGTGTCAACAGTGTGTAATCCATTTCTTAGCTGTATGTCCACAAAAATGTCCAGGTGTCATGTACTTATGTCATCCGTTTTTGTCAATCCTCAAAAGAAAAAAAACTTAAAGGGGTATTCTCATCTGGGCATTCACATTTAATTTAATTCATTTGCCATATGCAAACATTTCTTCAATTGGATGTAATTAAAAAAAATGTTCCTGTGTGAAGATAATTTCTCATAAATGTAGTCATGTAGTCCCTTAGAAACGAGATAGCTTCCCCGGATACGACCACGTCACACTCTGGCAGCGGTGGCCAGACATGCGCTAATGAGCTCTGCCTGACCACCTGGATTCAGCGATCATTACCACAGGGCGGCTGTAGGACCTGCAATAACTCTCAGACATTTAATATTCAGAAACTTTTTGTTTCTTTGTGCAATCTCTCCAGCAGACGTGGCCGTAACCAAGGACACAGTCTTGTTTCTAAGGGATCATATGACTACATTTATGATAAATTATCTTCACACAGGAACATTTTTTTTAATAACATCTAATTGAAGAAATGTTTGTATATGGCAGATTAATGAAACTGAAAGTGAATGCCCAGATGACAATACCCCTTTAAGGCTGGAAAATGATGTCACTAGTTTGTCCCAAACCCCTGAAGGGCCATATGTAGTCACAGTACAGGTATAATACACACAGTGATGTCACTGTACAGGGATAATACACACAGTGATGTCACAGTACAGGGATTATACACACAGTGATGTCACAGTACAGAGATAATACACACAGTGATGTCACAGTACAAGAATAATACATACAGGGATGTCACAGTACAGGGATAATACACACAGTGATGTCACAGTACAGGGACAATACACACAGTGATGTCACAGTACAGGGATAATACACACAGTGATGTCACAGTACAGAGATAATACACACAGTGATGTCACAGTACAGGGATAATACACACAGTGATGTCACAGTACAGAGATAATACACACAGTGATGTCACAGTACAGGGATTATACACACAGTGATGTCACAGTACAGAGATAATACACACAGTGATGTCACAGTACAGGGATAATACACACAGGGATTTCACAGTACAGGGATTATATACACAGTGATGTCACAGTACAGGGATTATATACACAGTGATGGCACAGTACAGGGATAATACACACAGTGATGTCACAGTACAGGGATTATATACACAGTGATGTCACAGTACAGGGATTATATACACAGCAATGTCACAGTACAGGGATAATACACACAGTGATGTCACAGTACAGGGATAATACACACAGCAATGTCACAGTACAGGGATAATACACACAGTGATGTCACAGTACAAGAATAATACACACAGTGATGTCACAGTACAGGGATAATACACACAGGGATTTCACAGTACAGGGATTATATACACAGTGATGTCACAGTACAGGGATTATATACACAGTGATGGCACAGTACAGGGATAATACACACAGTGATGTCACAGTACAGGGATTATATACACAGTGATGGCACAGTACAGGGATAATACACACAGTGATGTCACTGTACAGGGATAATACACACAGTGATGTCACAGTACAGGGATTATATACACAGTGATGTCACAGTACAGGGATTATATACACAGCAATGTCACAGTACAGGGATAATACACACAGTGATGTCACAGTACAGGGATAATACACACAGCAATGTCACAGTACAGGGATAATACACACAGTGATGTCACAGTACAAGAATAATACACACAGTGATGTCACAGTACAGGGATAATACACACAGTGATGTCACAGTACAGAGATAATACACACAGTGATGTCACAGTACAGGGATAATACACACAGTGATGTCACAGTACAGGGATAATACACACAGTGATGTCACAGTACAGGGATTATATACACAGTGATGTCACAGTACAGGGATTATATACACAGTGATGGCACAGTACAGGGATAATACACACAGTGATGTCACAGTACAGGGATTATACACACAGTGATGTCACAGTACAGGGATTATACACACAGTGATGTCACAGTACAGAGATAATACACACAGTGATGTCACAGTACAAGAATAATACACACAGTGATGTCACAGTACAGGGATAATACACACAGTGATGTCACAGTACAGGGACAATACACACAGTGATGTCACAGTACAGGGATAATACACACAGTGATGTCACAGTACAGAGATAATACACACAGTGATGTCACAGTACAGGGATAATACACACAGTGATGTCACAGTACAGAGATAATACACACAGTGATGTCACAGTACAGGGATTATACACACAGTGATGTCACAGTACAGAGATAATACACACAGTGATGTCACAGTACAGGGATAATACACACAGGGATTTCACAGTACAGGGATTATATACACAGTGATGTCACAGTACAGGGATTATATACACAGTGATGGCACAGTACAGGGATAATACACACAGTGATGTCACAGTACAGGGATTATATACACAGTGATGTCACAGTACAGGGATTATATACACAGCAATGTCACAGTACAGGGATAATACACACAGTGATGTCACAGTACAGGGATAATACACACAGCAATGTCACAGTACAGGGATAATACACACAGTGATGTCACAGTACAAGAATAATACACACAGTGATGTCACAGTACAGGGATAATACACACAGGGATTTCACAGTACAGGGATTATATACACAGTGATGTCACAGTACAGGGATTATATACACAGTGATGGCACAGTACAGGGATAATACACACAGTGATGTCACAGTACAGGGATTATATACACAGTGATGGCACAGTACAGGGATAATACACACAGTGATGTCACTGTACAGGGATAATACACACAGTGATGTCACAGTACAGGGATTATATACACAGTGATGTCACAGTACAGGGATTATATACACAGCAATGTCACAGTACAGGGATAATACACACAGTGATGTCACAGTACAGGGATAATACACACAGCAATGTCACAGTACAGGGATAATACACACAGTGATGTCACAGTACAAGAATAATACACACAGTGATGTCACAGTACAGGGATAATACACACAGTGATGTCACAGTACAGAGATAATACACACAGTGATGTCACAGTACAGGGATAATACACACAGTGATGTCACAGTACAGGGATAATACACACAGTGATGTCACAGTACAGGGATTATATACACAGTGATGGCACAGTACAGGGATAATACACACAGTGATGTCACTGTACAGGGATAATACACACAGTGATGTCACAGTACAGGGATTATATACACAGTGATGTCACAGTACAGGGATTATATACACAGTGATGGCACAGTACAGGGATAATACACACAGTGATGTCACTGTAATGGGATAATACACACAGTGATGTCACAGTACAGGGATTATATACACAGTGATGTCACAGTACAGGGATTATATACACAGCAATGTCACAGTACAGGGATAATACACATAGTGATGTCACAGTACAGGGATAATACACACAGTGATGTCACAGTACAAGAATAATACACACAGTGATGTCACAGTACAGGGATTATATACACAGCAATGTCACAGTACAGGGATAATACACACAGCAATGTCACAGTACAGGGATAATGCACACAGTGATGTCACAGTACAAGAATAATACACACAGTGATGTCACAGTACAGGGATAATACACACAGTGATGTCACAGTACAGAGATAATACACACAGTGATGTCACAGTACAGGGATAATACAACCAGTGATGTCACAGTACAGAGATAATACACACAGTGATGTCACAGTACAGAGATAATACACACAGTGATGTCACAGTACAGGGATAATACACACAGGGATTTCACAGTACAGGGATTATATACACAGTGATATCACAGTACAGGGATTATATACACAGTGATAGCACAGTACAGGGATAATACACACAGTGATGTCACAGTACAGGGATAATACACACAGGGATGTCACAGTACAGAGATAATACACACAGCGATGTCACAGTACAGGGATAATACAGTGATGTCACAGTACAGGGATAATACACACAGTGATGTCACAGTACAGGGATAATACACACAGTGATGTCACAGTACAGAGATAATACACACAGTGATGTCACAGTACAGGGATAATACACACAGTGATGTCACAGTACAGGGATAATACACACAGTGATGTCACAGTACAGGGATTATATACACAGTGATGTCACAGTACAGTGATTATATACACAGTGATGGCACAGTACAGGGATAATACACACAGTGATGTCACTGTACAGGGATAATACACACAGTGATGTCACAGTACAGGGATTATATACACAGTGATGTCACAGTACAGGGATTATATACACAGTGATGGCACAGTACAGGGATAATACACACAGTGATGTCACAGTACAGGGATAATACAACACAGCAATGTCACAGTACAGGGATAATACACACAGTGATGTCACAGTACAGGGATAATGCACACAGTGATGTCACAGTACAAGAATAATACACACAGTGATGTCACAGTACAGGGATAATACACACAGTGATGTCACAGTACAGAGATAATACACACAGTGATGTCACAGTACAGGGATAATACACACAGTGATGTCACAGTACAGAGATAATACACACAGTGATGTCACAGTACAGGGATAATACACACAGTGATGTCACAGTACAGAGATAATACACACAGTGATGTCACAGTACAGGGATAATACACACAGGGATTTCACAGTACAGGGATTATATACACAGTGATGTCACAGTACAGGGATAATACACACAGTGATGTCACAGTACAGGGATAATACACACAGTGATGTCACAGTACAGAGATAATACACACAGTGATGTCACAGTACAGGGATAATACACACAGTGATGTCACAGTACAGGGATAATACACACAGTGATGTCACAGTACAGAGATAATACACACAGTGATGTCACAGTACAGGGATAATACACACAGTGATGTCACAGTACAGAGATAATACACACAGTGATGTCACAGTACAGGGATAATACACACAGGGATTTCACAGTACAGGGATTATATACACAGTGATGTCACAGTACGGGGATTATATACACAGTGATAGCACAGTACAGGGATAATACACACAGTGATGTCACAGTACAGGGATAATACACACAGTGATGTCACAGTACAGAGATAATACACACAGTGATGTCACAGTACAGGGATAATACACACAGTGATGTCACAGTACAGAGATAATACACACAGTGATGTCACAGTACAGGGATAATACACACAGGGATTTCACAGTACAGGGATTATATACACAGTGATGTCACAGTACAGGGATTATATACACAGTGATAGCACAGTACAGGGATAATGCACACAGTGATGTCACAGTACAAGTATAATACACACAGTGATGTCACAGTACAGGGATAATACACACAGTGATGTCACAGTACAGAGATAATACACACAGTGATGTCACAGTACAGGGATAATACAACCAGTGATGTCACAGTACAGAGATAATACACACAGTGATGTCACAGTACAGAGATAATACACACAGTGATGTCACAGTACAGGGATAATACACACAGGGATTTCACAGTACAGGGATTATATACACAGTGATATCACAGTACAGGGATTATATACACAGTGATAGCACAGTACAGGGATAATACACACAGTGATGTCACAGTACAGGGATAATACACACAGGGATGTCACAGTACAGAGATAATACACACAGCGATGTCACAGTACAGGGATAATACAGTGATGTCACAGTACAGGGATAATACACACAGTGATGTCACAGTACAGGGATAATACACACAGTGATGTCACAGTACAGAGATAATACACACAGTGATGTCACAGTACAGGGATAATACACACAGTGATGTCACAGTACAGGGATAATACACACAGTGATGTCACAGTACAGGGATTATATACACAGTGATGTCACAGTACAGTGATTATATACACAGTGATGGCACAGTACAGGGATAATACACACAGTGATGTCACTGTACAGGGATAATACACACAGTGATGTCACAGTACAGGGATCATATACACAGTGATGTCACAGTACAGGGATTATATACACAGTGATGGCACAGTACAGGGATAATACACACAGTGATGTCACAGTACAGGGATAATACAACACAGCAATGTCACAGTACAGGGATAATACAAACAGTGATGTCACAGTACAGGGATAATGCACACAGTGATGTCACAGTACAAGAATAATACACACAGTGATGTCACAGTACAGGGATAATACACACAGTGATGTCACAGTACAGAGATAATACACACAGTGATGTCACAGTACAGGGATAATACACACAGTGATGTCACAGTACAGAGATAATACACACAGTGATGTCACAGTACAGAGATAATACACACAGTGATGTCACAGTACAGGGATAATACACACAGTGATGTCACAGTACAGGGATAATACACACAGGGATTTCACAGTACAGGGATTATATACACAGTGATGTCACAGTACAGGGATAATACACACAGTGATGTCACAGTACAAGAATAATACACACAGTGATGTCACAGTACAGGGATAATACACACAGTGATGTCACAGTACAGAGATAATACACACAGTGATGTCACAGTACAGGGATAATACACACAGTGATGTCACAGTACAGAGATAATACACACAGTGATGTCACAGTACAGGGATAATACACACAGTGATGTCACAGTACAGAGATAATACACACAGTGATGTCACAGTACAGGGATAATACACACAGGGATTTCACAGTACAGGGATTATATACACAGTGATGTCACAGTACAGGGATAATACACACAGTGATGTCACAGTACAGGGATAATACACACAGTGATGTCACAGTACAGAGATAATACACACAGTGATGTCACAGTACAGGGATAATACACACAGTGATGTCACAGTACAGGGATAATACACACAGTGATGTCACAGTACAGAGATAATACACACAGTGATGTCACAGTACAGGGATAATACACACAGTGATGTCACAGTACAGAGATAATACACACAGTGATGTCACAGTACAGGGATAATACACACAGGGATTTCACAGTACAGGGATTATATACACAGTGATGTCACAGTACAGGGATTATATACACAGTGATAGCACAGTACAGGGATAATACACACAGTGATGTCACAGTACAGGGATAATACACACAGTGATGTCACAGTACAGAGATAATACACACATCGATGTCACAGTACAGGGATAATACACACAGTGATGTCACAGTACAGGGATAATACACACAGTGATGTCACAGTACAGGGATAATACACACAGTGATGTCACAGTACAGAGATAATACACACAGTGATGTCACAGTACAGGGATAATACACACAGTGATGTCACAGTACAGGGATAATACACACAGTGATGTCACAGTACAGAGATAATACACACAGTGATGTCACAGTACAGGGATAATACACACAGTGATGTCACAGTACAGAGATAATACACACAGTGATGTCACAGTACAGGGATAATATACACAGTGATGTTACAGTACAGGGATAATACACACAGTTATGTCACAGTACAAGGATAATACACACAGGGATGTCACAGTACAGAGATAATACACACAGTGATGTCACAGTACAGGGATAATACACACAGTGATGTCACAGTACAGGGATAATACACACAGGGATTTCACAGTACAGGGATTATATACACAGTGATGTCACAGTACAGGGATAATACACACAGTGATGTCACAGTACAAAGATAATACACACAGTGATGTCACAGTACAGAGATAATACACACAGTGATGTCACAGTACAGGGATAATACACACAGTGATGTCACAGTACAGAGATAATACACACAGTGATGTCACAGTACAGGGATAATACACACAGTGATGTCACAGTACAGAGATAATACACACAGTGATGTCACAGTACAGGGATAATACACACAGGGATTTCACAGTACAGGGATTATATACACAGTGATGTCACAGTACAGGGATTATATACACAGTGATAGCACAGTACAGGGATAATACACACAGTGATGTCACAGTACAGGGATAATACACACAGTGATGTCACAGTACAGAGATAATACACACAGCGATGTCACAGTACAGGGATAATACACACAGTGGTGTCACAGTACAGGGATAATACACACAGTGATGTCACAGTACAGGGATAATACACACAGTGATGTCACAGTACAGAGATAATACACACAGTGATGTCACAGTACAGGGATAATACACACAGTGATGTCACAGTACAGGGATAATACACACAGTGATGTCACAGTACAGAGATAATACACACAGTGATGTCACAGTACAGGGATAATATACACAGTGATGTTACAGTACAGGGATAATACACACAGTTATGTCACAGTACAAGGATAATACACACAGGGATGTCATAGTACAGAGATAATACACACAGTGATGTCACAGTACAGGGATAATACACACAGTGATGTCACAGTACAGAGATAATACACATAGTGATGTCACAGTACAGGGATAATATACACAGTGATGTTACAGTACAGAGATACTACACACTGTGATGTCACAGTACAAGGATAATATACACAGTGATGTCACAGTGCAGAGATAATACACACAGTGATGTCACAGTACAGGGATAATACACATAGTGATGTCACAGTACAGAGATAATACACACAGTGATGTCACAGTACAGGGATAATATACACAGTGATGTCACAGTACAGAGATAATACACACAGTGATGTCACAGTACAAGGATAATATACACAGTGATGTCACAGTGCAGAGATAATACACACAGTGATGTCACAGTACAGAGATAATACACACAGTGATGTCACAGTACAGGGATAATACACACAGTTATGTCACAGTACAAGGATAATACACACAGGGATGTCACAGTACAGGGATTATATACACAGTGATGTCACAGTACAGGGATTATATACACAGTGATGGCACAGTACAGGGATAATACACACAGTGATGTCACAGTACAAGGATAATACAACACAGCAATGTCACAGTACAGGGATAATACACACAGTGATGTCACAGTACAGGGATAATGCACACAGTGATGTCACAGTACAAGAATAATACACACAGTGATGTCACAGTACAGTGATTATATACACAGTGATGGCACAGTACAGGGATAATACACACAGTGATGTCACTGTACATGGATAATACACACAGTGATGTCACAGTACAGGGATTATATACACAGTGATGTCACAGTACAGGGATTATATACACAGTGATGGCACAGTACAGGGATAATACACACAGTGATGTCACAGTACAGGGATAATACAACACAGCAATGTCACAGTACAGGGATAATACACACAGTGATGTCACAGTACAGGGATAATGCACACAGTGATGTCACAGTACAAGAATAATACACACAGTGATGTCACAGTACAGGGATAATACACACAGTGATGTCACAGTACAGAGATAATACACACAGTGATGTCACAGTACAGGGATAATACACACAGTGATGTCACAGTACAGAGATAATACACACAGTGATGTCACAGTACAGGGATAATACACACAGTGATGTCACAGTACAGAGATAATACACACAGTGATGTCACAGTACAGGGATAATACACACAGGGATTTCACAGTACAGGGATTATATACACAGTGATGTCACAGTACAGGGATTATATACACAGTGATGTCACAGTACAGGGATTATATACACAGTGATGGCACAGTACAGGGATAATACACACAGTGATGTCACAGTACAGGGATAATACAACACAGCAATGTCACAGTACAGGGATAATACACACAGTGATGTCACAGTACAGGGATAATGCACACAGTGATGTCACAGTACAAGAATAATACACACAGTGATGTCACAGTACAGGGATAATACACACAGTGATGTCACAGTACAGAGATAATACACACAGTGATGTCACAGTACAGGGATAATACACACAGTGATGTCACAGTACAGAGATAATACACACAGTGATGTCACAGTACAGGGATAATACACACAGTGATGTCACAGTACAGAGATAATACACACAGTGATGTCACAGTACAGGGATAATACACACAGGGATTTCACAGTACAGGGATTATATACACAGTGATGTCACAGTACAGGGATAATACACACAGTGATGTCACAGTACAGGGATAATACACACAGTGATGTCACAGTACAGAGATAATACACACAGTCATGTCACAGTACAGGGATAATACACACAGTGATGTCACAGTACAGGGATAATACACACAGTGATGTCACAGTACAGAGATAATACACACAGTGATGTCACAGTACAGAGATAATACACACAGTGATAGCACAGTACAGGGATAATACACACAGTGATGTCACAGTACAGGGATAATACACACAGTGATGTCACAGTACAGAGATAATACACACAGTGATGTCACAGTACAGGGATAATACACACAGTGATGTCACAGTACAGAGATAATACACACAGTGATGTCACAGTACAGGGATAATACACACAGGGATTTCACAGTACAGGGATTATATACACAGTGATGTCACAGTACAGGGATTATATACACAGTGATAGCACAGTACAGGGATAATGCACACAGTGATGTCACAGTACAAGAATAATACACACAGTGATGTCACAGTACAGAGATAATACACACAGTGATGTCACAGTACAGGGATAATACACACAGTGATGTCACAGTACAGAGATAATACACACAGTGATGTCACAGTACAGGGATAATACACACAGTGATGTCACAGTACAGAGATAATACACACAGTGATGTCACAGTACAGGGATAATACAGACAGGGATTTCACAGTACAGGGATTATATACACAGTGATGTCACAGTACAGGGATAATACACACAGTGATGTCACAGTACAGGGATAATACACACAGTGATGTCACAGTACAGAGATAATACACACAGTGATGTCACAGTACAGGGATAATACACACAGTGATGTCACAGTACAGGGATAATACACACAGTGATGTCACAGTACAGAGATAATACACACAGTGATGTCACAGTACAGGGATAATACACACAGTGATGTCACAGTACAGAGATAATACACACAGTGATGTCACAGTACAGGGATAATACACACAGGGATTTCACAGTACAGGGATTATATACACAGTGATGTCACAGTACAGGGATTATATACACAGTGATAGCACAGTACAGGGATAATACACACAGTGATGTCACAGTACAGGGATAATACACACAGTGATGTCACAGTACAGAGATAATACACACATCGATGTCACAGTACAGGGATAATACACACAGTGATGTCACAGTACAGGGATAATACACACAGTGATGTCACAGTACAGGGATAATACACACAGTGATGTCACAGTACAGAGATAATACACACAGTGATGTCACAGTACAGGGATAATACACACAGTGATGTCACAGTACAGGGATAATACACACAGTGATGTCACAGTACAGAGATAATACACACAGTGATGTCACAGTACAGGGATAATATACACAGTGATGTTACAGTACAGGGATAATACACACAGTTATGTCACAGTACAAGGATAATACACACAGGGATGTCACAGTACAGAGATAATACACACAGTGATGTCACAGTACAGGGATAATACACACAGTGATGTCACAGTACAGGGATAATACACACAGGGATTTCACAGTACAGGGATTATATACACAGTGATGTCACAGTACAGGGATAATACACACAGTGATGTCACAGTACAAAGATAATACACACAGTGATGTCACAGTACAGGGATTATATACACAGTGATGTCACAGTACAGGGATAATACACACAGTGATGTCACAGTACAGAGATAATACACACAGTGATGCCACAGTACAGGGATAATACACACAGTGATGTCACAGTACAGAGATAATACACACAGTGATGTCACAGTACAGGGATAATACACACAGGGATTTCACAGTACAGGGATTATATACACAGTGATGTCACAGTACAGGGATTATATACACAGTGATAGCACAGTACAGGGATAATACACACAGTGATGTCACAGTACAGGGATAATACACACAGTGATGTCACAGTACAGAGATAATACACACAGCGATGTCACAGTACAGGGATAATACACACAGTGGTGTCACAGTACAGGGATAATACACACAGTGATGTCACAGTACAGGGATAATACACACAGTGATGTCACAGTACAGAGATAATACACACAGTGATGTCACAGTACAGGGATAATACACACAGTGATGTCACAGTACAGAGATAATACACACAGTGATGTCACAGTACAGGGATAATATACACAGTGATGTTACAGTACAGGGATAATACACACAGTGATGTCACAGTACAGAGATAATACACACAGTGATGTCACAGTACAGGGATAATATACACAGTGATGTTACAGTACAGAGATACTACACACTGTGATGTCACAGTACAAGGATAATATACACAGTGATGTCACAGTGCAGAGATAATACACACAGTGATGTCACAGTACAGGGATAATACACATAGTGATGTCACAGTACAGAGATAATACACACAGTGATGTCACAGTACAGGGATAATATACACAGTGATGTCACAGTACAGAGATAATACACACAGTGATGTCACAGTACAAGGATAATATACACAGTGATGTCACAGTGCAGAGATAATACACACAGTGATGTCACAGTACAGAGATAATACACACAGTGATGTCACAGTACAGGGATAATACACACAGTTATGTCACAGTACAAGGATAATACACACAGGGATGTCACAGTACAGGGATTATATACACAGTGATGTCACAGTACAGGGATTATATACACAGTGATGGCACAGTACAGGGATAATACACACAGTGATGTCACAGTACAAGGATAATATACACAGTGATGTCACAGTACAGGGATAATACACACAGTGATGTCACAGTACAGGGATAATACACACAGTGATGTCACAGTACAGGGATAATGTGCACAGTGATGTTACAGTACAGGGATAATACACACAGTGATGTCACAGTACAGGGATTATACACACAGTGATGTCACAGTACAGGGATTATACACACAGTGATGTCACAGTACAGAGATAATACACACAGTGATGTCACAGTACAAGAATAATACACACAGTGATGTCACAGTACAGGGATAATACACACAGTGATGTCACAGTACAGGGACAATACACACAGTGATGTCACAGTACAGGGATAATACACACAGTGATGTCACAGTACAGAGATAATACACACAGTGATGTCACAGTACAGGGATAATACACACAGTGATGTCACAGTACAGAGATAATACACACAGTGATGTCACAGTACAGGGATTATACACACAGTGATGTCACAGTACAGAGATAATACACACAGTGATGTCACAGTACAGGGATAATACACACAGGGATTTCACAGTACAGGGATTATATACACAGTGATGTCACAGTACAGGGATTATATACACAGTGATGGCACAGTACAGGGATAATACACACAGTGATGTCACAGTACAGGGATTATATACACAGTGATGTCACAGTACAGGGATTATATACACAGCAATGTCACAGTACAGGGATAATACACACAGTGATGTCACAGTACAGGGATAATACACACAGCAATGTCACAGTACAGGGCTAATACACACAGTGATGTCACAGTACAAGAATAATACACACAGTGATGTCACAGTACAGGGATAATACACACAGGGATTTCACAGTACAGGGATTATATACACAGTGATGTCACAGTACAGGGATTATATACACAGTGATGGCACAGTACAGGGATAATACACACAGTGATGTCACAGTACAGGGATTATATACACAGTGATGGCACAGTACAGGGATAATACACACAGTGATGTCACTGTACAGGGATAATACACACAGTGATGTCACAGTACAGGGATTATATACACAGTGATGTCACAGTACAGGGATTATATACACAGCAATGTCACAGTACAGGGATAATACACACAGTGATGTCACAGTACAGGGATAATACACACAGCAATGTCACAGTACAGGGATAATACACACAGTGATGTCACAGTACAAGAATAATACACACAGTGATGTCACAGTACAGGGATAATACACACAGTGATGTCACAGTACAGAGATAATACACACAGTGATGTCACAGTACAGGGATAATACACACAGTGATGTCACAGTACAGGGATAATACACACAGTGATGTCACAGTACAGGGATTATATACACAGTGATGGCACAGTACAGGGATAATACACACAGTGATGTCACTGTACAGGGATAATACACACAGTGATGTCACAGTACAGGGATTATATACACAGTGATGTCACAGTACAGGGATTATATACACAGTGATGGCACAGTACAGGGATAATACACACAGTGATGTCACTGTAATGGGATAATACACACAGTGATGTCACAGTACAGGGATTATATACACAGTGATGTCACAGTACAGGGATTATATACACAGCAATGTCACAGTACAGGGATAATACACATAGTGATGTCACAGTACAGGGATAATACACACAGTGATGTCACAGTACAAGAATAATACACACAGTGATGTCACAGTACAGGGATTATATACACAGCAATGTCACAGTACAGGGATAATACACACAGCAATGTCACAGTACAGGGATAATGCACACAGTGATGTCACAGTACAAGAATAATACACACAGTGATGTCACAGTACAGGGATAATACACACAGTGATGTCACAGTACAGAGATAATACACACAGTGATGTCACAGTACAGGGATAATACAACCAGTGATGTCACAGTACAGAGATAATACACACAGTGATGTCACAGTACAGAGATAATACACACAGTGATGTCACAGTACAGGGATAATACACACAGGGATTTCACAGTACAGGGATTATATACACAGTGATATCACAGTACAGGGATTATATACACAGTGATAGCACAGTACAGGGATAATACACACAGTGATGTCACAGTACAGGGATAATACACACAGGGATGTCACAGTACAGAGATAATACACACAGCGATGTCACAGTACAGGGATAATACAGTGATGTCACAGTACAGGGATAATACACACAGTGATGTCACAGTACAGGGATAATACACACAGTGATGTCACAGTACAGAGATAATACACACAGTGATGTCACAGTACAGGGATAATACACACAGTGATGTCACAGTACAGGGATAATACACACAGTGATGTCACAGTACAGGGATTATATACACAGTGATGTCACAGTACAGTGATTATATACACAGTGATGGCACAGTACAGGGATAATACACACAGTGATGTCACTGTACAGGGATAATACACACAGTGATGTCACAGTACAGGGATTATATACACAGTGATGGCACAGTACAGGGATAATACACACAGTGATGTCACAGTACAGGGATAATACAACACAGCAATGTCACAGTACAGGGATAATACACACAGTGATGTCACAGTACAGGGATAATGCACACAGTGATGTCACAGTACAAGAATAATACACACAGTGATGTCACAGTACAGGGATAATACACACAGTGATGTCACAGTACAGAGATAATACACACAGTGATGTCACAGTACAGGGATAATACACACAGTGATGTCACAGTACAGAGATAATACACACAGTGATGTCACAGTACAGGGATAATACACACAGGGATTTCACAGTACAGGGATTATATACACAGTGATGTCACAGTACGGGGATTATATACACAGTGATAGCACAGTACAGGGATAATACACACAGTGATGTCACAGTACAGGGATAATACACACAGTGATGTCACAGTACAGAGATAATACACACAGTGATGTCACAGTACAGGGATAATACACACAGTGATGTCACAGTACAGAGATAATACACACAGTGATGTCACAGTACAGGGATAATACACACAGGGATTTCACAGTACAGGGATTATATACACAGTGATGTCACAGTACAGGGATTATATACACAGTGATAGCACAGTACAGGGATAATGCACACAGTGATGTCACAGTACAAGTATAATACACACAGTGATGTCACAGTACAGGGATAATACACACAGTGATGTCACAGTACAGAGATAATACACACAGTGATGTCACAGTACAGGGATAATACAACCAGTGATGTCACAGTACAGAGATAATACACACAGTGATGTCACAGTACAGAGATAATACACACAGTGATGTCACAGTACAGGGATAATACACACAGGGATTTCACAGTACAGGGATTATATACACAGTGATATCACAGTACAGGGATTATATACACAGTGATAGCACAGTACAGGGATAATACACACAGTGATGTCACAGTACAGGGATAATACACACAGGGATGTCACAGTACAGAGATAATACACACAGCGATGTCACAGTACAGGGATAATACAGTGATGTCACAGTACAGGGATAATACACACAGTGATGTCACAGTACAGGGATAATACACACAGTGATGTCACAGTACAGAGATAATACACACAGTGATGTCACAGTACAGGGATAATACACACAGTGATGTCACAGTACAGGGATAATACACACAGTGATGTCACAGTACAGGGATTATATACACAGTGATGTCACAGTACAGTGATTATATACACAGTGATGGCACAGTACAGGGATAATACACACAGTGATGTCACTGTACAGGGATAATACACACAGTGATGTCACAGTACAGGGATCATATACACAGTGATGTCACAGTACAGGGATTATATACACAGTGATGGCACAGTACAGGGATAATACACACAGTGATGTCACAGTACAGGGATAATACACACAGGGATTTCACAGTACAGGGATTATATACACAGTGATGTCACAGTACAGGGATAATACACACAGTGATGTCACAGTACAGTGATTATATACACAGTGATGGCACAGTACAGGGATAATACACACAGTGATGTCACTGTACAGGGATAATACACACAGTGATGTCACAGTACAGAGATAATACACACAGTGATGTCACAGTACAGAGATAATACACACAGTGATGTCACAGTACAGGGATAATACACACAGTGATGTCACAGTACAGGGATAATACACACAGGGATTTCACAGTACAGGGATTATATACACAGTGATGTCACAGTACAGGGATAATACACACAGTGATGTCACAGTACAAGAATAATACACACAGTGATGTCACAGTACAGGGATAATACACACAGTGATGTCACAGTACAGAGATAATACACACAGTGATGTCACAGTACAGGGATAATACACACAGTGATGTCACAGTACAGAGATAATACACACAGTGATGTCACAGTACAGGGATAATACACACAGTGATGTCACAGTACAGAGATAATACACACAGTGATGTCACAGTACAGGGATAATACACACAGGGATTTCACAGTACAGGGATTATATACACAGTGATGTCACAGTACAGGGATAATACACACAGTGATGTCACAGTACAGGGATAATACACACAGTGATGTCACAGTACAGAGATAATACACACAGTGATGTCACAGTACAGGGATAATACACACAGTGATGTCACAGTACAGGGATAATACACACAGTGATGTCACAGTACAGAGATAATACACACAGTGATGTCACAGTACAGGGATAATACACACAGTGATGTCACAGTACAGAGATAATACACACAGTGATGTCACAGTACAGGGATAATACACACAGGGATTTCACAGTACAGGGATTATATACACAGTGATGTCACAGTACAGGGATTATATACACAGTGATAGCACAGTACAGGGATAATACACACAGTGATGTCACAGTACAGGGATAATACACACAGTGATGTCACAGTACAGAGATAATACACACATCGATGTCACAGTACAGGGATAATACACACAGTGATGTCACAGTACAGGGATAATACACACAGTGATGTCACAGTACAGGGATAATACACACAGTGATGTCACAGTACAGAGATAATACACACAGTGATGTCACAGTACAGGGATAATACACACAGTGATGTCACAGTACAGGGATAATACACACAGTGATGTCACAGTACAGAGATAATACACACAGTGATGTCACAGTACAGGGATAATATACACAGTGATGTTACAGTACAGGGATAATACACACAGTTATGTCACAGTACAAGGATAATACACACAGGGATGTCACAGTACAGAGATAATACACACAGTGATGTCACAGTACAGGGATAATACACACAGTGATGTCACAGTACAGGGATAATACACACAGGGATTTCACAGTACAGGGATTATATACACAGTGATGTCACAGTACAGGGATAATACACACAGTGATGTCACAGTACAAAGATAATACACACAGTGATGTCACAGTACAGGGATTATAAACACAGTGATGTCACAGTACAGGGATAATACACACAGTGATGTCACAGTACAGAGATAATACACACAGTGATGTCACAGTACAGGGATAATACACACAGTGATGTCACAGTACAGAGATAATACACACAGTGATGTCACAGTACAGGGATAATACACACAGGGATTTCACAGTACAGGGATTATATACACAGTGATGTCACAGTACAGGGATTATATACACAGTGATAGCACAGTACAGGGATAATACACACAGTGATGTCACAGTACAGGGATAATACACACAGTGATGTCACAGTACAGAGATAATACACACAGCGATGTCACAGTACAGGGATAATACACACAGTGGTGTCACAGTACAGGGATAATACACACAGTGATGTCACAGTACAGGGATAATACACACAGTGATGTCACAGTACAGAGATAATACACACAGTGATGTCACAGTACAGGGATAATACACACAGTGATGTCACAGTACAGGGATAATACACACAGTGATGTCACAGTACAGAGATAATACACACAGTGATGTCACAGTACAGGGATAATATACACAGTGATGTTACAGTACAGGGATAATACACACAGTTATGTCACAGTACAAGGATAATACACACAGGGATGTCATAGTACAGAGATAATACACACAGTGATGTCACAGTACAGGGATAATACACACAGTGATGTCACAGTACAGAGATAATACACATAGTGATGTCACAGTACAGGGATAATATACACAGTGATGTTACAGTACAGAGATACTACACACTGTGATGTCACAGTACAAGGATAATATACACAGTGATGTCACAGTGCAGAGATAATACACACAGTGATGTCACAGTACAGGGATAATACACATAGTGATGTCACAGTACAGAGATAATACACACAGTGATGTCACAGTACAGGGATAATATACACAGTGATGTCACAGTACAGAGATAATACACACAGTGATGTCACAGTTCAAGGATAATATACACAGTGATGTCACAGTGCAGAGATAATACACACAGTGATGTCACAGTACAGAGATAATACACACAGTGATGTCACAGTACAGGGATAATACACACAGTTATGTCACAGTACAAGGATAATACACACAGGGATGTCACAGTACAGGGATTATATACACAGTGATGTCACAGTACAGGGATTATATACACAGTGATGGCACAGTACAGGGATAATACACACAGTGATGTCACAGTACAAGGATAATACAACACAGCAATGTCACAGTACAGGGATAATACACACAGTGATGTCACAGTACAGGGATAATGCACACAGTGATGTCACAGTACAAGAATAATACACACAGTGATGTCACAGTACAGTGATTATATACACAGTGATGGCACAGTACAGGGATAATACACACAGTGATGTCACTGTACATGGATAATACACACAGTGATGTCACAGTACAGGGATTATATACACAGTGATGTCACAGTACAGGGATTATATACACAGTGATGGCACAGTACAGGGATAATACACACAGTGATGTCACAGTACAGGGATAATACAACACAGCAATGTCACAGTACAGGGATAATACACACAGTGATGTCACAGTACAGGGATAATACACACAGTGATGTCACAGTACAAGAATAATACACACAGTGATGTCACAGTACAGGGATAATACACACAGTGATGTCACAGTACAGAGATAATACACACAGTGATGTCACAGTACAGGGATAATACACACAGTGATGTCACAGTACAGAGATAATACACACAGTGATGTCACAGTACAGGGATAATACACACAGTGATGTCACAGTACAGAGATAATACACACAGTGATGTCACAGTACAGGGATAATACACACAGGGATTTCACAGTACAGGGATTATATACACAGTGATGTCACAGTACAGGGATTATATACACAGTGATGTCACAGTACAGGGATTATATACACAGTGATGGCACAGTACAGGGATAATACACACAGTGATGTCACAGTACAGGGATAATACAACACAGCAATGTCACAGTACAGGGATAATACACACAGTGATGTCACAGTACAGGGATAATGCACACAGTGATGTCACAGTACAAGAATAATACACACAGTGATGTCACAGTACAGGGATAATACACACAGTGATGTCACAGTACAGAGATAATACACACAGTGATGTCACAGTACAGGGATAATACACACAGTGATGTCACAGTACAGAGATAATACACACAGTGATGTCACAGTACAGGGATAATACACACAGTGATGTCACAGTACAGAGATAATACACACAGTGATGTCACAGTACAGGGATAATACACACAGGGATTTCACAGTACAGGGATTATATACACAGTGATGTCACAGTACAGGGATAATACACACAGTGATGTCACAGTACAGGGATAATACACACAGTGATGTCACAGTACAGAGATAATACACACAGTCATGTCACAGTACAGGGATAATACACACAGTGATGTCACAGTACAGGGATAATACACACAGTGATGTCACAGTACAGAGATAATACACACAGTGATGTCACAGTACAGGGATAATACACACAGTGATGTCACAGTACAGAGATAATACACACAGTGATGTCACAGTACAGGGATAATACACACAGGGATTTCACAGTACAGGGATTATATACACAGTGATGTCACAGTACAGGGATTATATACACAGTGATAGCACAGTACAGGGATAATACACACAGTGATGTCACAGTACAGGGATAATACACACAGTGATGTCACAGTACAGAGATAATACACACAGTGATGTCACAGTACAGGGATAATACACACAGTGATGTCACAGTACAGAGATAATACACACAGTGATGTCACAGTACAGGGATAATACACACAGGGATTTCACAGTACAGGGATTATATACACAGTGATGTCACAGTACAGGGATTATATACACAGTGATAGCACAGTACAGGGATAATGCACACAGTGATGTCACAGTACAAGAATAATACACACAGTGATGTCACAGTACAGAGATAATACACACAGTGATGTCACAGTACAGGGATAATACACACAGTGATGTCACAGTACAGAGATAATACACACAGTGATGTCACAGTACAGGGATAATACACACAGTGATGTCACAGTACAGAGATAATACACACAGTGATGTCACAGTACAGGGATAATACAGACAGGGATTTCACAGTACAGGGATTATATACACAGTGATGTCACAGTACAGGGATAATACACACAGTGATGTCACAGTACAGGGATAATACACACAGTGATGTCACAGTACAGAGATAATACACACAGTGATGTCACAGTACAGGGATAATACACACAGTGATGTCACAGTACAGGGATAATACACACAGTGATGTCACAGTACAGAGATAATACACACAGTGATGTCACAGTACAGGGATAATACACACAGTGATGTCACAGTACAGAGATAATACACACAGTGATGTCACAGTACAGGGATAATACACACAGGGATTTCACAGTACAGGGATTATATACACAGTGATGTCACAGTACAGGGATTATATACACAGTGATAGCACAGTACAGGGATAATACACACAGTGATGTCACAGTACAGGGATAATACACACAGTGATGTCACAGTACAGAGATAATACACACATCGATGTCACAGTACAGGGATAATACACACAGTGATGTCACAGTACAGGGATAATACACACAGTGATGTCACAGTACAGGGATAATACACACAGTGATGTCACAGTACAGAGATAATACACACAGTGATGTCACAGTACAGGGATAATACACACAGTGATGTCACAGTACAGGGATAATACACACAGTGATGTCACAGTACAGAGATAATATACACAGTGATGTCACAGTACAGGGATAATATACACAGTGATGTTACAGTACAGGGATAATACACACAGTTATGTCACAGTACAAGGATAATACACACAGGGATGTCACAGTACAGAGATAATACACACAGTGATGTCACAGTACAGGGATAATACACACAGTGATGTCACAGTACAGGGATAATACACACAGGGATTTCACAGTACAGGGATTATATACACAGTGATGTCACAGTACAGGGATAATACACACAGTGATGTCACAGTACAAAGATAATACACACAGTGATGTCACAGTACAAAGATAATACACACAGTGATGTCACAGTACAGGGATTATATACACAGTGATGTCACAGTACAGGGATAATACACACAGTGATGTCACAGTACAGAGATAATACACACAGTGATGTCACAGTACAGGGATAATACACACAGTGATGTCACAGTACAGAGATAATACACACAGTGATGTCACAGTACAGGGATAATACACACAGGGATTTCACAGTACAGGGATTATATACACAGTGATGTCACAGTACAGGGATTATATACACAGTGATAGCACAGTACAGGGATAATACACACAGTGATGTCACAGTACAGGGATAATACACACAGTGATGTCACAGTACAGAGATAATACACACAGCGATGTCACAGTACAGGGATAATACACACAGTGGTGTCACAGTACAGGGATAATACACACAGTGATGTCACAGTACAGGGATAATACACACAGTGATGTCACAGTACAGAGATAATACACACAGTGATGTCACAGTACAGGGATAATACACACAGTGATGTCACAGTACAGGGATAATACACACAGTGATGTCACAGTACAGAGATAATACACACAGTGATGTCACAGTACAGGGATAATATACACAGTGATGTTACAGTACAGGGATAATACACACAGTTATGTCACAGTACAAGGATAATACACACAGGGATGTCATAGTACAGAGATAATACACACAGTGATGTCACAGTACAGGGATAATACACACAGTGATGTCACAGTACAGAGATAATACACACAGTGATGTCACAGTACAGGGATAATATACACAGTGATGTTACAGTACAGAGATACTACACACTGTGATGTCACAGTACAAGGATAATATACACAGTGATGTCACAGTGCAGAGATAATACACACAGTGATATCACAGTACAGGGATAATACACATAGTGATGTCACAGTACAGAGATAATACACACAGTGATGTCACAGTACAGGGATAATATACACAGTGATGTCACAGTACAGAGATAATACACACAGTGATGTCACAGTACAAGGATAATATACACAGTGATGTCACAGTGCAGAGATAATACACACAGTGATGTCACAGTACAGAGATAATACACACAGTGATGTCACAGTACAGGGATAATACACACAGTTATGTCACAGTACAAGGATAATACACACAGGGATGTCACAGTACAGGGATTATATACACAGTGATGTCACAGTACAGGGATTATATACACAGTGATGGCACAGTACAGGGATAATACACACAGTGATGTCACAGTACAAGGATAATATACACAGTGATGTCACAGTACAGGGATAATACACACAGTGATGTCACAGTACAGGGATAATACACACAGTGATGTCACAGTACAGGGATAATGTGCACAGTGATGTTACAGTACAGGGATAATACACACAGTGATGTCACAGTACAGGGATAATACACACAGTTATGTCACTGTACAGGGATAAGAGGTAAATTACCTTATATCCTGCCCCTCCCCCAGACACATACACATTACAAAAAACATGAGGTAAAGTGGCCAACCCCTTTAATTCACTAATTCAGCCATGTTATAAAACTGAAATGAAGCTCCAGTTCAGTTACGTTCATTCTGTCTACAATCCTTCTAGGTCACATTAAACTCCCCTCCTCCCCTTCTCTTCTTTCTGGTAATATACTCCTACACACGGCTTGAATTAATGCAGAGACTTCTGTAATTACACAACATTATTACATGCATCTCTCTTTCTATTAAAGGACATCTACCACCAGGATGAAGGATTGTAAACCAAGCGCACTGACATACTGCTGTGCGCCCCCATGAACAGGATCTGCTTTTCTTTAATCTTCTTATGCCCTTGTTTTTATGAAAAATAGGCGTTTAAAATTATGCAAACAAGCCTAAGGGGCTCTGGGCTCCATCAGTGTTAATGGAGCCTGGAGCCCCTCGGGCTCATTTGTAGAATTTTTTAAGCCCTTTTTTCTTGAAAACAAGGGCATACAAAGATTAAAGAAGAGCGGATCCCGATAAAGACACTAGATTGTTGGTTGGTTCGGCAATGATGAACGCTGGGGTGCTTGGGCAAGGCGTCTGGTCAGTTTGTGGACCCTCTTGGCTGGTCCAGAACTTAGGATGGGCAAACATACATTAGATGTGTCACTGATATTAGTGATGGGCCACAGCCACCCCGACCATAATGTGGGAACGTGGATCAAGAACAGGAGGATTTTGAAACTATCTTTAAAGTAGACCTGTAGGTTCAATTTGGAACCCTAAACCAACTACAGGTCCTTATGGACTTGTGGTTTAGGGTTCCAAAGTGACCTTTTTGAAGTCTTTACATGTAAAAATATGAAAAAATATATTATACTTACCTAGATGAGACACACCGGACTTACATCTTCAATTCCGCACCTTATCTCGCGATCGGGAAGTGAAGCTTGGACAGTACCTCAGCTTCACTGTGCATGCGCCGTACCTTTGGCACCTGCGCAGTGAAGCAGGGCTGTAAACCTGCAGATGCCGAGAGACGAGGGGAGTATAACGTTTGTTTTTTCCAGAATGCTTAAAAATCATACAACGCTATTTGACACACTAAACCAATAGCCCTTAGTTTAGGGTGCCAAATCGCCTAAACAAATCAGGAAAGGTTTCAGTCATGTTATATTTGTTGCAAATTAGTATTGGATTTTTTGCAAAAAAAAGTTTATCATTATATTGCAAACTAGTAAACCCCATCTTCTTCCAGATAGGGCAGCACTGTGGCTCAGTGGTTAGCATTACAACCTTGCAGCGCTGGGACCTGGATTCAAGTCCCAGGATCAACATCTGCAAAGAGTTTGTATGTTCTCTCCATGTTTGCGTAGGTTTCCTCTGGATCCTCCGGTTTCTTCCCACACTCCAAAACATACTGGTAGGTTGATTAGATTGTGAGCCCCATTGGGGACAGGGACTGATTTGGGAGGCTCTGTGCAGCGCTGTGTAATCTGTGTGCGCTATATAAATAAAGTTATTATTATTATTACAGCATCCACACCATGAGTCATTGTACATGCACAGATTATATCATGTTTATGACTATTATAGTATACAGTATATTTTACCAGTGGAGTAGATTGCCTTTTCTCTCCCATCCCCGTCTGTCTCTCAGGAGCGACTAATTCACAGATTGAAACCACCAAACACCACTTTAAAACTCTAAATCCTTTAAATCCGGCAACCATCTGCTTTCACTCTCAACGACTGAAGGATATCTTCGAGCAATCCCCTTCTCTTACTCGCTTTTTGCACTAAACCAATCCTGGAAACCTCATCCAAATGTACAATGAGATTATTTCTATAGTCATTCTATACCATGTTTCTTTTTAAAGGGAGCCCACCACTTCCCTTAGCTTTATAATCTGCTGGCAGCATGTTGTGTGGTGATCCCAATATATCGTACATTTTTGGAGAAATTCCCTTCTTTATTATTTAAAGAGGACCTGTCACCCTGAAAGCTGCTCCTCATGCTAAAACAAATGCAGCAGTGTTACAATGATAGCGTTATCAGGAAACCTCTATCTAACACTGCTGCACTGTACATTACAAACGTTCTCAAAGCGGTCCGGCGTATTCATGAGGGGGTGGTCCAAGGTGCTGCCTCTTCCCTCACTACATAGCTCGGCAGTGACTGCCGCGCGTCATGCGGTAGTCACCGCCCATAATCCTGCCCACAATCCCACCCCCTTATGAATATGCCGTACCGCTTTGAGAGCGTTCCAGCCTATTCATGAGGGGGTGGTCCGAGGTGCTGCCTCTTCCCTGGACCGCCCCGCTCACTCCATAGCTCAGCGGTGACTGCCGCGCGTCATGCAGCAGTCACCGCCCATAATCCTGCCCACAATCCCGCCCCCTCGTGAATACGCTGGACCACTTTGAGAGCAGTCCGGCGTTTGTAATGTACAGCGCAGCAGTGTTAGTTAGCATTATCAATGATTTCTGAGAACGCTAATATTGTAACATTGCCGCGTTTGTTTTAGCACTGGGAGCTGCTTACTTTAGTAAGCTGCTCCTAATGCCGATTTTCAGGGTGACAGGTCCTCTTTAAATCAGGGAATTTTTATTGAAAGAAAAGTCCCCCCCCCCCCCCCCCGCCTTTTTTCACCCCAACAAGTACAAACATACCATGAATAAAATAACAATAGAGACTGCCGCAAGCAGTATTTCTTTTACAGTTCCACATCGGAACATTGCAACATTTGCTCTATTACAATATAAATACATTGCAGTCTCAAGACATACATTTTATCAAAAAGTACAATAACTCCCCCCCCTCCCTATGTGCCAGCTTCGGCTAGGACCAGTTGATCCTTCATCTATTGTCATGAACATATCATTCATTTTTTATTTCACTAACGATAGCTGATATTCTAGGCTTGTTATGAGTATTAATAGGGCTTCTGATGGTAGTCCAGGAGTGTCCATCCAACACCCCATATTTTCTCGAATTTCGGAATACTATTCCTCTTTACGTAAGTTCTATATTCCAATCTGATCACTGCATTCATGCGGTCTATGAATCCCTTCCTGTCTGGAGGCCTAGGTCTTATCCAATGGGCCTCTATAACTTATGAGGTCCTGTTAGATCATACGCACCGAGCACTCCTAGAAGACATGCCAAAGGGGCTTCATCAATAGATATGGAGTAGGCCGTGTGTATAATCTCCAAAACTGCTTTCCATAAGTTCCCAGCTCCCTGCAGTCCCACATCATATGGAGTATATCGGCTGCCTCTCTACTACACCTAGGACACTCAGAGTTGGGAACTATAATTGAGGGGATTTATATGCCCCCAATGTCCCAGTTACTGTGCCCTGTGCAGAAGAAGTAACTGGGACATTCTGCAAGCTTCGCTAGGGGAAAGGGTAGGCACTAGCTCCAATGCTTCATCCCACTGCTCATCTCCTATGGGACCTACATCTCTGTCCCATTTAGCTTGGCAGAAATTCCCTTTTAAATCTGTATGCTAATGAGACAGTTAGTGCACCCCAATTATATAGCAGAGAATAGCAGTTCTATGGGTGCTGAGGACACACTCTTGGTGCACCAACTGCCTCATTAGCATAAAGATTAAACAAGGAATATTTTGGTAATGACAGAAAGGATAGAAATAATAAAGCTATGTTGGAAATCACAGTGACTGGATTACAACATTATACTAATAGATTATAACACATGGTGGATGTGTTGTACTCCCTTTTAAGTAAAGTTGTCATAAGGAATGCATGCGTTTTTCAAAAACGCACGCGGTTTTTAACGCATGCAGTTTTTGACGGACTGCTTAAAAACGGGCTAAAAACGCGTCCAAAACGCCCCGTGTGCCATCACCCTCATATGGTAAAATATCTCCCAGGCAAGAAGAACAGACACAGGGGGTGCCCTGATTATATTAGGTGCAGGCACACCCCTTCACACCCATAGGAGTGCTGTAGGAGCGGACAAGTAGTGCTGGACAAGGTTCCATCCATGTAATTTATACATATATTTAGCATAGAACATCTCAACTATCCTATGTATTTATATGATTATATTTATAAATGATGTAACATACTTATAGCTGTGGTGAGCCCCTAGATCAGATTTTACTGGTGGGCCCATGGTATCCCAGTCCGACACTGCATTTAAGCATTCATCTCGCTGCCCTGAGTCTAGATTTGGCCTCATGCTGACATGGACAACAACTCCATAACTGGTATATTAAGATTCCCTTTGTCTCTTTGTAAAAAAAAAATGGGGGGAATTTTCAGAAAGATCCTTGGAGGTGCTGAGGATATGGAGGTGTTAGTTGATAGCTACCCCCTACAGAGCAAGAGACCCTATTCAGTCTTCCAGAGATTTCATTAGTTATTCAAGATAAGGCTAAGGGGGAAGTGATGCTGTTCTATATTATAGCTGAATATTTTGTGCAGATCTTTAGATGGCTTATGAAACTGTCCCTTATCCTTCCACATTGTTAGGGCACATTACTTGCTGTTCTATATTATAGCTGTATATTTTATACAGGTGTTTTGATTGTCCTTATCTCTTCACATTTTCCTTTCTTTATATGTCCAGGTACCAGAGAGTGGTTCCATGTTTGCATTTTCAAATTGTTTTAAAGTAAAAAAGAAAGGCCCATTCCCCAGTTACAGTAGTAGAGGGGATAAGTCTTATTGCTGGAGATCTGACCTTTGAGAATAATAATAATAATTCCTTTATCTAGTTGGCGCACACAGATTAGGCAGCGCTGCACAGAGCTTGCCAAATCAGTCCCTGTCCCCAATGGGGCTCACAATCTAATCAGCCTACCAGTATGTTTTGGAGTGTGGGAGGAAACCAGAGGTCCCAGAGGAAATCAACTCAAATATGGAGAGAACATACAAACTCTTTGCAGATGTTGACCCTGAGACTTGAACCCAGGTCCCCAGCACTGCAAGGCTGTAATGCTAACCACTAAGCCACAAACACCAGTAATCACAAGAATGGGGTCAACAAATGGAGAGTGAATGAAAAGGAGGTACAAATACATGACCATTTCTTTATTCACTATAAATTAAAAAACTTGGTAGCCATAGTTGTGTATTTAGTGTATAGCGTCTCTCTACATCTCTCTCAACCTCACACATTTAGAATTAACAACAGGTTGAACTTGTTCCTTTATGGGTTTTATTCATACATTAGTAACTATGCATCTGAAGTGTTCACGTCAGAAATAATTATCTTTAAGAACAGGATATTCAAGATGTGTCACATATATAATAAGACCCAATCCTCAAATCCAGTGAGTAGTAAAACCATGACTTCAGATTTAATCTAGGGTACGCTTGAAAAATGAGCTGTACGATCGTAAGACTCAAGATTTTCACAGAAAAAGAAGAACTTAACAGCACTTTGTAACAAGCCAACAAAAATGCCAAAAATGGCGGCCACAAGTTTAATGACAGAACATGAATAAGGCTTTAATTGTTACAAAATACCTACTCCACACTCTCTACAAAACCATTAACCTAAAAATAAATGATACCCTACCCCTGTGTCTTCAGGATATTAAGTACAATCACATCAATGACCGCCGAAAAGACTGCTCCGGTGGGCCGCTCACACACTGGGCCGTAAAATCCATGGCTCTTAGAAATTCATGGGATCATGAGCTATCCGTTAAATTAGCAACTTTCATGTACATTAGGGCTATTATTTTCAGAGACAATCCAGACAAATTTGGTCATGCACCAGTCTATAGCAGGAGGTCAGACTTGTGAAACCCAAATCAAATTGGACTGCCTTCTCCTCTTTAAGGACTGAAATGGGTGGTCGGTAATCAAGTTTGTGTTGTGTCAGTCTACAGGATTCTCTGCATCTTCCAGAAATAGTCTGGAAATTCTTCAGAGAATACAAAGCTTTATTCCATTCTCATCTGCTCCATTTACACCTAGTTCAGGTGTGGGGATTAACAAATGTGTTCTACTCCAGAAGGGGGAGGCTCCTGCTGCTTAACATGTCCACACAGGACTGCGAGGCGAAGAAGAAGCGGAGAATGGCTGATGTTCTGGCATGCACAAAAGTGTCTTTACCAAGTTATACCTGCAACACGACAAAAAAGAAATCATCAGAAAAGAACATACCGTATATACCTGAGTATAAGCCATCCCGTATATATATATATATATATATATATATATATATATATACACACACACTGTGACAGCCTATCAGTTATTTTCCCTGGTCACACTGCCAGCCCCCATCCCACACGGATCATACTTTACCTGTACAGTATGCACCCGTGTGATTAAAGAGTCTACACTTCCTCCCAGCCCACGGTGCATACCTACAGTATGCAGCCACGGGACCGACAGCTCCTGGACCCTGAAGCCTCAAAACACTCCGTCCATTCTTCTCCCACACACCCAAGGGCCCCGGTCAGAGTTAAAATGTGCATATATTGTGTGCCGGGTTAGTGCTGTGGTGCCAGGTGCCATGTGTCTGACAGGGGCTGCCGCACACACATACCATCTGATCTTTGCCTAGTTAAAAGTGTGTTTTGGCAGCAAAGACAGCCGCCCATATGAAGACTGACTCGTATATAAGCCGAGTCAGGATTTTTAAGCTCAAATTCGAGCTGAAAATCTCGGGTTATGCACGAGTATATACGGTAATAGAAGGAAATGTTAGGTTATTTGTTTTTTTGGGGGGCGGACTCTTTATGTTAACGGGATTTTCCAGAAATTCACTACCCTCAGACGGGACCCTCCTTCTGACCACTGGACACCACTTCCTTTGTTGTACCCAGGTCTGAGGAGGCCACTCAATGGCCCAAGTGTGTCCCATGACTTTAGGTCAAATGCTTGGCTGAAAAACGGAAACACTGTAGCAATGCAGAATCAGTAGCCAGAATTGGGTGTGCCTGGCCCCCACAGAGTTTTCCAAAATTCTTGGAAAACACTAATAAATTTCTCTTTGACTTTTCAAATAATCGTTGAGCTGTATAAGAGTCTAGTAGCATAGAATTTGGCACACTGGGTACACGTAGGGACATTTTGTTAATACAGACCCATGATCTAGGTCCTAAAGAGTATAGAAAGGGAAACAAGTCTAATGTTTGCTTACACTGGTGACGCACCAGAGCGATAAGAATCCGATGAATAAACAGGTAGCACTGGTGCTGGAGATTACGGAGGACTAAGCCTCAAATGATTAACCTGTCAAATGAACCATGCCGTCCTGATTCAGCTTTGCCATCATTCTCATGCTCTTTGCCAGAAGTTGAATACAACGTGGCACGTGGCTAGCTATGGGTGATGTGGAAGCTGGACGTCTGCTAAGGTGCCCAGCCTCTCCTAGTTATGCCCCTGCATGGACGCCCAGGTTTTGGAAGATGGACCTTTGATGTTGGACTGGATTTTATTAAAAAATGGGTATTAGAGATAAAAATAACTTTGGAAATGGACCCCCAACTATAATGTATTGTTTAGAATACTGTTTTTTTCATATGTAGAAGAAACATCATATAGGCCCCCTAAAGCTTTATGACCTAGGTTATGCCTCCTACCATAGGCTATCTCAACTATTCTTATTTGAATGAGCACATTCTAGTATGGCTACAAAATATTTATTAAAATAATTAAAGTGATGCATAAGGGTAGATGTGACACCCTCTGTCACACACTGTAGATGTTTTAGTTACATTGCATAATGCCCATATTTTATACCAGATAAGACAACTAATGTCAGGAACCCGGGGTAGTGGACCCACTGGACCACCACGGACGATGACGTGAGCCCACACCTGGGAGCAGAGTCTAAGAGTCTAAGTGGTACCGGGTTTTCACCAGAGCAGCCTCAAAGCAGGTTGGACTTTCTACAGCGTGGTACCACCAGGTCGCTCCACAGGCCCGACTTTGTCCGCAGTGGCGGCCAAGGCGAAGTACAGAGTTGTAACGTAAAATCGGGGACAGGCAGGAGGTTGAGATAGGCAGAACAAGATCAGACACGGGGATGTAGCTGAAGGTCTGGGCAGGCGGTAAGAATCAAGGTCAGGAACGTAGCTAAGGGTCACAACGGAAATCACACAGGCAGAAGGGAACAGCTTTCTCAGAGGCATAGAGCACAAAGATCCGACAGGGGACACAGGAAAGGGCTGGGATTTAAATTGGAAGGCGCGCTGGCCCAATTATCGGCGCACTGGCCCTTTAAACTTTAGAAAGCTGGCGCATGAAGTTTGGAGGGAGCGTGACAATAATTGCCACTGGCCGGCTGGAGCGAGAAGACCGTCGGTGGATCGTGGAAAGGTGAGTGAGGCTGCTGTGGGGGTCCAGGGGATCAGAGAGGGGCAAGAGTGCACCTGGGACCCAGGACATTGGTCGCAGGAGCACCCGTAACAACTAATACAAAATATATTTGTTCTGAATTTCATACAAATTCAACTTCAGAGCAAACCTACAGAACCTGTATGTAGCCCAGGGACTGCCTGTATTGCAAACGGAAAGCAGATGCCAAGATTGAGAGAGTCTGGGGCCCCTGGGTGGATTCTCCAGGGCTTGTGTTGACACTGATTCAGAGGTCTCCTATGGACACTTTGGGGCGATTGCCCAGACGATAGCAATATTCAGCGCTGCAAATAACTATTGTCCTAAAGTTAAGGATAAATAGGTAGACTGAATGTATAACAGCTTATTGTGATGTTGATGCTCCATGCCTGCCAGCATCCTCCTCTTGGTGGGCATCATTTCTTGATGTGCTGTTAGGCTCTGATGGCCCCTTCCTCCTTGTGCTCTAGTGTCCTGAAAGGGTATTTTGTTTCCAGCATTTTTCTGCTTGCTGATTGTTTCCTGTGTTCCTGACCTTGCTTAGTTTTGCAACTTTGTCTCTGGATCTTGTTACCATTCTTCTGTGACAAACCTAGTAATTCTTGCCTACAAACTCCTGTGTTCTACTGCTGCCTGCATTACATATCACTAGTGTACACCACCTGCCCTGACCTTGGCTTGTTCCTTACTATTCTCTGCCCGACATATGATGCTTCAGACCTGCATCTCTTGACCCACTCTTGTCAATTGTCCTTATGTCCGGACTACTCTGAGATGTAGTGACCTGCTGGCCTTCCATAGTAAAGTCTAGATCCTAGAACTAAATTAAAGGGAAACACCAAAAGGGGCACTTACCTAGCTCTTGAGACAGGCTCAAAGCCACACATGTTATGGAGTACAGTGGGACCAGAACTCACTTACCATGACACTTTTTTGTATGGGTTTGTTTATAATGGGGCTCATTTACTAAGTGTCCGAACCGCGCACTTTCGCTGGGTTCTCCGACGATTTCCGATTTGCACCAAATTGCCCCGGGATTTTGGCGCACGCGATTGGATTTTGGCGCATCTGTGAAGGCTTTCACGCGACAGAAATCGGGGGCGTGGCCATCGGACAACCCGACGGATTCGGAAAAACCGCAGAATTTAAGAAAGAATTTGTGTCGCAAGATCAGCACTTACATGCATCGGGAAGAAGGAGGTGAACTCCGGCAGACCTCGGAGCAGCAGCGGCATCTGGTGGATATAGGACCTTAGTGAATCCCTCCAGACCCGAATCCTCGTCGCTGGTTCGCGACTGGACCGGGTAAATAAATCTGCCCCAATATATACCACCATATATCCACCAGCATCATTGGCATTTGTGGTGCTCTTTGCATGTGACATATAAGATTGTACTGTGCAGAAGTTGTGTGAGTTGTCTTTCTGTGGTCCTCTTGATATTTATAGGGTCCCAGGTGCATCCTGCTGCGTGTTACTCATCTGTATTACTTTTATGTATGTTTTTTTACCACCCGTTTTCTAGGTGTAACAGCTTGTTAAAGCCTCATCACTAATGTCTAAGCCAAACACTAGGATGAACACAAAAGAGAGGTAATAAGTGAGAAGTATACATTTTCTTATTGAAAAAAAAATTACAAAAAGGCAAGTGCAACAAAAAGAAAAGTTATAACAGGATTATGCAGTCATTAAAGGAAATCAACCACCAGGATGAAGGATTGTAAACCAAGTACACTACCATGCTGGTGTATGCCACCTCTGGCAGGATACACTCTTCTTTTAGATTCTTATGCCCTTGTTTTTACAAAAAGGCTTTAAAAATTATGCAAATTTGCCCTGGGGGGGCTCCAAACTCTATTGCTGTTAAAGGGGGATGGCCCCTTTAAAATCACTTTTGTATACTGCTTGGGGAAGGCTAACTAACTTTTTGTCACTTCATAATAGATAAGGCTTTAGAGTCCTCAGTTGTTGATGCCTTTTATTGGCTTACTAAAAGGGATGAAAGCTTTCAAGGCTACATAGGTCTCTGCACCAGGTGTGGTACAAGAAAACGTCTGTACACAAATGTATACACATATTGACACAATAACATTATGGTTGATGAGACAAGTGATAAGAAACAGAACAATCAATGTAAGGAGAGAAGAGTAAACACTATTAGCAGTAAATTGTAGCACTTGTGAGATGGTTTTATTGTCCCGTGATTGAGATGTGGTCCATGGCTGTGATGACCCCACCAGGTCTGAGGAGCAGATTCCTAAAGAGTCATAAATAGAGATGAGCGAGCACTAAAATGCTCGGGTACTCGTTATTCGAGACGAACTTTTCCCGATGCTCGAGTGCTCGTCTCGAATAACGAGCCCCATTGAAGTCAATGGGAGACTCGAGCATTTTTCAAGGGGACCAAGGCTCTGCACAGGGAAGCTTGGCCAAACACCTGGGAACCTCAGAAAAGGATGGAAACACCACGGAAATGGACAGGAAACAGCAGGGGCAGCATGCATGGATGCCTCTGAGGCTGCTTAATCGCACCATTATGCCAAAATTATGGGCAACAGCATGGCCATGACAGAGTGACAGAATGAAGCTAGATAGCATCTAAAACATCCAATAATTGACCCTGACACTATAGGGGACGGCATGCAGAGGCAGCGGCAGCAGGCTAGAGAGTGTCATGGCGACATACCCTAAATGGACTCAGGCTTCAAACCAATGGGTGGCAGAGAGGAACCAAAGGAGGTGAGCAAGAAGCGCTCAAATAATATCGGTACATGATAAAAGTTTGCCAGTATATTTTGTGGATTACACAGCAGGGTGGCGACAAAGTTAACATGGAAGCCATGAAAACAACCCAAAATTCTGCCTGACACAGCTCGTTTGATAAGGGGACCATGTATGCTTACAGTTCATGCCAGTCGCTGCACTGGCTGCCAGTCTCCTTTCGAATACAGTTTAAAATAATAACCCTCATCCATAAAGCTCTGTATAATGCTGCACCCCCCTACCTCTCCTCTCTTATCTCAGTCTCTTAGACCCGTGCTCTTAGATCCGCCAGTGATCTTAGATTAACCTCTACCCTAGTGCGGACCACCCACTCGCGTCTCCAAGACTTCTCTAGAGCTGCACCAATTCTATGGAATGCTCTGCCCCGGACTATCAGACTAAAACCTAACCTCCAAAGTTTCAAACGTGCTCTTAAAACCCATTTCTTTAGGCAAGCCTATAACACTCATTAACTGCATGAAGTTTTAACTCTTCTACTAACCCGTCCTGTGTCGTCCTCCCATCTGTTATCCAGCAACCAACAGGCACCAGACTTCTCTGCAGTCCCATTCACCGTGGACCTGGTATATAAGATGACGGCTGAGTGGTTCAAGCGACAGCAATTCCATTTATTATATTTTTTTCTATTCCCTAAGAAGAATGGCTAAACCATTAAATATTCTTTTACCTCGTGTTACCCCATCATCTTCATAAACCGTAAGCTCTGGCGAGCAGGGACCTCACTCCTGTTGTTCCATACAAATGTTGTGCTCTGTTACATTACATTTGTATTTGTTTCCTATGATTTGTAAAGCGCTACGGAATATGATGGCGCTATATAAATAAAGATTATTATTATTATTATGGAGGCAGTGAACTAGTAGTAGATTAAAGGTGCTGCAGTTAAAACTATGTTAGTTGGATCTTGGCATGGAGCTGGCGCTCCGCTGCCAGGCGAGCTTTCGCCAATCCAAGCCCCTGTCTCTAGGCTACTCCCCAAACAGCACTTCTAAGAACCTTTTGTATAAGATCAAGTGTAGTAGCGTTCTTATAAGTTTGGGATATGGCGGGTGAGGGGAATGTAAACAGATGCGCAAGAAGCGCTGAAATAATATCGGTAAATGATAAAAGTTTGCCAGTATATTTTGTGGATTACACAGCAGGGTGGCGACAAAGTTAACAAGTTTGATGTGGAATGCCCTGTAATAGCTCTTGGGCGGTGTGCCTTTTATCGCCTAGGCTCAGCAGTTTGAGCACCGCCTGCTGTCGCTTAGCGACGGCACTGCTGCTGTGCCTAGAGCTAGCGACTGATGGCGCCATGCCCACGGATGGTAGTTCGGAGGAGGAGGTGGAGGAGGGGTGGGAGGAGGAGGAGGCATAGTAGCCCTTTGAGACCTGGACCGAGGTAGGCCCCGCAATCCTCGGCGTCGGCAGTATATGACCAGCCCCAGGGTCAGACTCGGTCCCAGCCTCCACCAAGTTAACCCAATGTGCCGTCAGCGATATATAGTGGCCCTGCCCGGCAGCACTCGTCCACGTGTCCGTGGTCAGGTGGACCTTGTCAGAAATGGCGTTGGTCAGGGCACGGATGATGTTGTCTGACACGTGCTGGTGCAGGGCTGGGACGGCACATCGGGAAAAGTAGTGGCGGCTGGGGACCGAATACCGAGGGGCGGCCGCCGCCATGAGGTTGCGAAAGGCCTCGGTCTCTACTAGCCTATAGGGCAGCATCTCCAGGCTAAGCAATCTGGAGATGTGGACATTAAGGGCTTGGGCGTGCGGGTGGGTTGCACTATATTTTCTTTTCCGCTCCAGCGTCTGGGGTATGGAGAGCTGAACGCTGGTGGATGCTGTGGAGGATCGTGGAGGCGACGATGGGGTTTTTGTGCCAGGGTCCTGGGCAGGGGGCTGACTATCAGCTGACACAGGGGAAGGAGCAGTGGTGTGCACGGCCGGAGGTGAACGGGCTTGGTGCCACTGATTCGGGTGTTTAGCATTCATATGCCTGCGCATACTGGTGGTAGTTAAGCTAGTAGTGGTGGAACCCCTGCTGATCCTGGTTTGGCAAAGGTTGCACACCACAGTCCGTCGGTCATCCGGTGTTTCCTTAAAGAACCTCCAGACTTCTGAAAATCTAGCCCTCGCCGCGGGAGCCCTCGCCACGGGAGCTTCACTACGTGACACATTTGGCGCTGATGCACCTGCTCTGGCCCTGCCTCTCCGTCTGGCCCCACCACTGCCTCTTCCAACCTGTTCTGCTATAGGACTCTCCTCCGTCTCAGAAGCACTGTGTTCACCCGGCCTCTCAACCCAGCTTGGGTCTGTCACCTCATCATCCTCCGATCCCTCAGTCTGCTCCCCCCTCGGACTTCCTGCCCTGACAACAACTTCACCACTGTCTGACAACCGTATCTCCTCATCGTCCGACACCTCTTTACACACTTCTTCCACTATGTCAAGAAGGTCATCATCACCCACAGACTGCGACTGGTGGAAAACCTGGGCATCGGAAAATTGCTCAGCAGCAACCGGACAAGTGGTTTGTGACTGTGGGAAGGGTCCAGAAAACAGTTCCTCAGAGTATGGCGGTTCAAATGCCAAATTTTCCTGGGAGGGGGCAGACTGGGGGGGAGGAGGCTGAGGTGCAGGAGCTGGAGGAGTGCCGATTTCGGTGACATGGGTGGACTGCGTGGAAGACTGACTGGTGGACAAATTGCTCGAAGCATTGTCGGCAATCCACGACATCACCTGTTCGCACTGTTCTGGCCTCAACAGTGCTCTACCACGAGTCCCAGTAACTTCAGACATGATGAACCTAGGGAGTGTAGCTCTGCGGCGTTCCCCTGCTCCCTCATCAGCAGGTGGTGTCTCACCCCACCCAGGACCACGGCCTCTGACCCCTGCAGTAGATGGACGCCCACGTCCCCGCCCTCGTCCTCGTCCTCTACCCCTAGCCCTCGGGTTAAACATTTTGAAAATGAAAGTTATATAACTTTAATTTTTTTTTTAACTTTTTTTTGTGTTTTTTTGTGTTTTTTAGTTTTTTTTTGTGTTTTTTAGTTTTTAAAACCAAACAATGCTATCCTATTGCTATGGCTATTTTCTAGCCAAGTATGAAAGCACACTGATGAGATGACGCTGAGTTATGAAAAAATAAAAGGAAAATAAAAAGGAAATGGCAGACTGTGCCTAATTGAAATCCAACCCCTAATAAATTATCCCACTTCGGTCTTTGCGATGGATATGTGCGTCACTAAGCGCTAAACACAGCGGTCGCAAGTCTCACTCCAAATTCCTCACAATTGGCTAGTATATGCACTGCAGCAAGGACAGCCACCAGCAGATCAACCAGAAATAAAATATATATAACGCTATTGTAGGCGTAAGTAAGCCGTTTGGATTCTCCTTTGGCTATTTTCTAGCCAAGTATGAAAGCACACTGATGAGATGACGCTGAGTTATGAAAAAATAAAAGGAAAATAAAAAGGAAATGGCAGACTGTGCCTAATTGAAATCCAACCCCTAATAAATTTTCCCACTTCGGTCTTTGCGATGGATATGTGCGTCACTAAGCGCTAAACACAGCGGTCGCAAGTCTCACTCCAAATTCCTCACAATTGGCTAGTATATGCACCGCAGCAAGGACAGCCACCAGCAGATCAACCAGAAATAAAATATATATAACGCTATTGTAGGCGTAAGTAAGCCGTTTGGATTCTCCTTTGGCTATTTTCTAGCCAAGTATGAAAGCACACTGATGAGATGACGCTGAGTTATGAAAAAATAAAAGGAAAATAAAAAGGAAATGGCAGACTGTGCCTAATTGAAATCCAACCCCTAATAAATTTTCCCACTTCGGTCTTTGCGATGGATATGTGCGTCACTAAGCGCTAAACACAGCGGTCGCAAGTCTCACTCCAAATTCCTCACAATTGGCTAGTATATGCACTGCAGCAAGGACAGCCACCAGCAGATCAACCAGAAATAAAATATATATAACGCTATTGTAGGCGTAAGTAAGCCGCTTGGATTCTCCTTTGGGGTGGATATGTGTGTCACTAAGAGCTAAACACAACGGTAGCAAGTCCCCCTGCAAATTCCTCACAATATGGTACTAGCTGCACTACTAGTGCCAGCAAGCCCAGCCACAAGCAAACCAAAAAAAAAAAAGTATAACGTTATTGTAGCCCTAAGAAGGGCTGTTGGGTTCTTGTTGAATCACTCCTGCCTAACAGTAATCTACTAGCACCCTAACGCTGTCCCTGACCAGCAGCAACTCTCTCCCTAGCGGCATCCAGACACAGAATGATCCGAGCAGCGCGGGCAGCGGCTAGTCTATCCCAGGGTCACCTGATCTGGCCAGCCAACCACTGCTATCGACGTGTAAGGGTACCACGTCATGCTGGGTGGAGTGCAGAGTCTCCTGGCTTGTGATTGGCTCTGTTTCTGTCCGCCAAAAAGCAAAACGGCGGGAGCTGCCATTTTCTCGAGCGGGCGAAGTATTCGTCCGAGCAACGAGCAGTTTCGAGTACGCTAATGCTTGAACGAGCATCAAGCTCGGACGAGTATGTTCGCTCATCTCTAGTCATAAACTGAAATAAATCCACATTTATTCCTGTTTTGAGTGTGTCAAATGTTATCATAAACTTGTACTCCAAGACTTTCCTTTCTCTCTGAGATTGGAAATTGTCTTTTAAAGGAAACCTACCATTTAGAATGGCAGGGGTAAGCTGTAAGTACCGAGCACCAGCTCAGGGTGAGCTGGTGCCGGTACTTACTTTTGTTAGTGTTATAAACCGCGGTATCGCGGTTTTAACACTTTTTAAACTCTAGACCAGAACAAGCTCCGGCGCTGCGTGCGCGCGCCTACATAGGAAATAGCGGAGATGTTGCGCGAGCATGGTCGCGCACAGCGCCGTAGCCTCTCCTGCTCTAAAGTTTAAAAAGTGTTAAAACCGCGATACCGCGGTTTATAACACTAACGAAAGTAAGTACCGGCACCAGCTCACCCTGACTTTCAAAACTTGGATTTTGTGGTCAGGGCTGCAGATTATTCCTCTTCTCTTTTATGGTGTGACGATGAGAGTTCATCCATGTTCTCAGTTGTTGCCCTGTTTTACCAACGTATAGGACAGTAGTGCATCTGTTACACACAATTGTGTGAAGTGCAGGTGAAGTTACCAGAGATATTCTTACTGCAATTGGTGTTTACTCTTCTCTCCTTACATTGATTCTTCTTCTTCTTATCACTTGTCTCATCAACCATAGCGTTACTGTGTCCATTTATGTATAAATATGTGTTCTATTCACATGTTGTCTTATACCACGCGTGATAGTCTCAAAATCTTGCAATTGTCATATTCCTTTTTAGCCAATAAAAGGTATCAACAACTGAGGACTCTACTTTTATCTACTTAACCACTGGCTAATATGGTACAAAGAATACTTTACCTGCATAACAAATTCTCACTCGTTGTCCTGATCCTCCCATATGGTCTTTGGTCTTCTCTTGCTTTCTGTGCGTCCTTCCCGGCTGACTCACTGGAGCACCACATGATCTTCTTCCCGTCTTTCATGCGCACACCAATGCGCACATCCCTTTCAATTGAACCTGGAGCCCCTCAGGCTCATTTATTTGTAAAAACAAGGGCATAAGAAAGCTAAGAGAAGTTCGGATCCTGCCAGAGGGGAGCAAAGACCAGCAGGTGGACCAGTTAGCCAATTATACAGATGAGACTGTTCAGTATACAGAATAGTAAATGGGTTGTCCTATTCCACAATAACCAAGTATTGCCTTTTTCAATCTGGACCTAAACTTGCAAAAAAACATTTCACAAATCAGTAACACATTGGGAGAGATTCTTTATGGCTTCTCTGACAGTTTTCTGCTGGGGAAACCACATGAATTTCCCTCTCCCCACCCATTTTTTTTGTGGCTTCTCCAATCCGCATCCATTTTGGACACATCGGACGGAGAGTGGGCAAGGAGCGGGGCAGGTGGGGGCTGGCAGTGGTAGTACTCCGCCAGTTTCGACCTGGTCTCCAGAGGCCGGAGTCTCTTACTGGATACAAGCACCGGACCGGCAGCAGGGGGAATTTTAAGACTCAGGGTTGCAGTGCATGCACTGTATCTCCCCGCACCCTGAACATGCCAAGCGGCCATGCCACAAATTATTTTACCCTATTCCTGTCTGGAATTTGTGGGTATTTTTAATGCAGATGTTCTATGCAAATTCCTACTTCTAATGGTGTTGCCAAGTGTAGACTTATTGATATAACCGACTCCTACTCACTTTCCACCTTCTCTTCTCCATAGTAAAACTATGTAATTTGACACCTCAATGAGCTTATGTTCATCTGGATAGCAAGATGGAATTCAGCAGTGGTTTCAGATTGAAAAGCATATTAAACAGAAGGGACAATGTTACCAGCCAATGTAGGTAGAGAAAGAGATGACTTCTACTCTCTTAGTTCCTATGTCAGCACACACTGGCTAAAAGCTTCTTGTTGGATACTAAAGCAGTCACACAAAGTCGAGGGGCTGTAAAGCAGTTCACTGCAGAAAGCTAAGACCACAGGAGCGTGAGGACATGTTCCCAGCACTCTACATCCAGTTACATTCCTGGAGTATTAATCACTTTTTCACAATCCTGCTACTAAATAATGAACAAATAAATAAATCTTTATATACCGGCACTTTACAATAAAACATAAACAATAAAACATTACAGAGCAATAACAATGTCAAATGCAACTATAAGAATAGGGGCTCTGTTACCGTTTTAGAGAACAGTTTTAGAGATTGGCTGGTTTAAAGAGCTTGGAATGGCCCCAAAATAGTTGGTTTATATCTATCATGGATTTCTTATTATAACATGTAGGGTGGCGACGACTACAGCAGTGAGCCTGAAGAAGACACTCATGTACCACCAGCAGTAGTGGATTATAATACAGGCAGTTTGGGCGGCAGACCTGGGCCCAAGCCTTCTAGGGGGCCATCCAAAACAGCCACCAAATTTTATGTTGAAAAACCCTTTACCGGTGAAATCCTTGTACATCTGTTCCTGCTCTCAATACACTGGTACAAGAGTCATTTCAGGACCTAAGAAGGTCCTCCAAAGGTCCTGAAACCACAGATTGGCAGCAGGGAAAGGGACGCATCCTCCATTCCCCAAGAAGCTGATTCTAGCACCATATGTAGGAAGTGATTGCAGACTTGTAGGGGCTATAGTATTCATACAGACCAGGGCCCATGGTGGTATTAAAGGGGTTGTCCGATTGTTTTTAAAATTCTGTAAGCGGGCCGGGGAGGGATTAAAAAAGTTACCATCACTCCTGGTGTGCAGGAGCAGATTATCATATATTCCCAAAATTTATCCCATATGTACTCTCTTTAACCTAACCCTCTCTGTTTACCCCTTCCCACTGGGTGATCTTTCAGCTCCTAATACCATTATACAGGTTACGCTGCAGGCCCAGGCACCATGCACATGAACATGAAGATGGTGGCTCGTTCATATAGCATTATTTATTTATTCTGATAGCCTACAAAGATAAAGACAAGCAATTTTACCTCTTGCGTGTATCACCCAAGATTGTAAGCTCTTGGGAGCAGGGACCCCATTCCTATAACTTGACCTGGTGACCACTTTATTTGTAATGTGTAATTTTGTCTTTATTTTGTCCTTGCAATTTTTACTATTGTAAGCTAGTTTTATGATAGTGTTTTCAAAGCAAAGTCCTTAGGGGACTAGCGGCTTAGATTGGTAAAACCTGCTGACAGGTTCCCTTTAAGTGCACCACAGACAAGTGGTAAAGCATGATGCTGCTTCCGAATAAAAAGTTACATGTGCATAAAAGTTTCAAAACCTTCCCAAGAATAACTGCACAATTCTGCTGCACATCCATTGATAAATTCACCCATAAGGTTTTTTAAAACCCTACACGCCGGAATAACAAGTGCCAATTGATGCCCAGAAACCTGCAGTCTGCCCCCTGCTGTCAGCCTATATGTTATTATACAGTGCCCTCTGCCAGTTATACACACTAACTGCCAGTCTGCCCCCTGCTGTCAGTCCATATGTTATTATACAGTGCCCTCTGCCAGTTATACACACTAACTACCAGTCTGCCCCCTGCTGTCAGTCTATATGTTATTATACAGTGTCCTCTGCCAGTTATACACAGTAACTGCCAGTCTGCCCCCTGCTGTCAGCCTATATGTTATTATACAGTGCCCTCTGCCAGTTATACACACTAACTACCAGTCTGCCCCCTGCTGTCAGTCTATATGTTATTATACAGTGTCCTCTGCCAGTTATACACACTAACTGCCAGTCTGCCCCCTGCTGTCAGTCTATATGTTATTATACAGTGTCCTCTACCAGTTATACACACTAACTACCAGTCTGCCCCCTGCTGTCAGTCTATATGTTATTATACAGTGCCCTCTGCCAGTTATACACACTAACTGCCAGTCTGCCCCCTGCTGTCAGTCTATATGTTATTATACAGTGCCCTCTGCCAGTTATACACACTAACTACCAGTCTGCCCCCTGCTGTCAGCCTATATGTTATACAGTGTCCTCTGCCAGTTATACACACTAACTACCAGTCTGCCCCCTGCTGTCAGTATATATGTTATTATACAGTGCCCTCTGCCAGTTATACACACTAACTGCCAGTCTGCCCCCTGCTGTCAGTCTATATGTTATTATACAGTGTCCTCTGCCAGTTATACACACTAACTACCAGTCTGCCCCCTGCTGTCAGTCTATATGTTATTATACAGTGTCCTCTGCCAGTTATACACACTAACTACCAGTCTGCCCCCTGCTGTCAGCCTTTATGTTATTATACAGTGTCCTCTGCCAGTTATACACACTAACTACCAGTCTGCCCCCTGCTGTCAGCCTTTATGTTATACAGTGCCCTCTGACAGTTATACACACTAACTACCAGTTTGCCCCCTGCTGTCAGTCTATATGTTATTATACAGTGCCCTCTGCCAGTTATACACACTAACTGCCAGTCTGCCCCCTGCTGTCAGTCCATATGTTATTATACAGTGCCCTCTGCCAGTTATACACACTAACTACCAGTTTGCCCCCTGCTGTCAGTCTATATGTTATTATACAGTGCCCTCTGCCAGTTATACACACTAACTACCAGTCCGCCCCCTGCTGTCAGTCTATATGTTATTATACAGTGCCCTCTGCCAGTTATACACACTAACTACCAGTCTGCCCCCTGCTGTCAGTCTATATGTTATTATACAGTGTCCTCTGCCAGTTATACACACTAACTACTAGTCTGCCCCCTGCTGTCAGTCTATATGTTATTATACAGTGCCCTCTGCCAGTTATACACACTAACTACCAGTTTGCCCCCTGCTGTCAGTCTATATGTTATTATACAGTGCCCTCTGCCAGTTATACACACTAACTACCAGTTTGCCCCCTGCTGTCAATCTATATGTTATTATACAGTGCCCTCTGCCAGTTATACACACTAACTACCAGTTTGCCCCCTGCTGTCAGTCTATATGTTATTATACAGTGCCCTCTGCCAGTTATACACACTAACTACCAGTCTGCCTCCTTCTGTCAGTCTATATGTTATTATACAGTGCCCTCTGCCAGTTATACACACTAACTACCAGTCTGCCTCCTTCTGTCAGTCTATATGTTATTATACAGTGTCCTCTACCAGTTATACACACTAACTGCCAGTCTGCCCCCTGCTGTCAGTCTATATGTTATTATACAGTGTCCTCTACCAGTTATACACACTAACTACCAGTCTGCCCCCTGCTGTCAGTCTATATGTTATTATACAGTGTCCTCTGCCAGTTATACACACTAACTACCAGTCTGCCCCCTGCTGTCAGTCTATATGTTATTATACAGTGTCCTCTGCCAGTTATACACACTAACTACCAGTCTGCCCCCTGCTGTCAGCCTTTATGTTATTATACAGTGTCCTCTGCCAGTTATACACACTAACTACCAGTCTGCCCCCTGCTGTCAGCCTTTATGTTATACAGTGCCCTCTGACAGTTATACACACTAACTACCAGTCTGCCTCCGGCTGTCAGTCTATATGTTATTATACAGTGCCCTCTGCCAGTTATACACACTAACTACCAGTTTGCCCCCTGCTGTCAGTCCATATGTTATTTTACAGTGCCCTCTGCCAGTTGTACACACTAACTACCAGTCTGCCTCCGGCTGTCAGTCTATATGTTATTATACAGTGTCCTCTACCAGTTATACACACTAACTACCAGTCTGCCCCCTGCTGTCAGTCTATATGTTATTATACAGTGTCCTCTACCAGTTATACACACTAACTACCAGTCTGCCCCCTGCTGTCAGTCTATATGTTATTATACAGTGTCCTCTGCCAGTTATACACACTAACTACCAGTCTGCCCCCTGCTGTCAGTCTATATATTATACAGTGTCCTCTGCCAGTTATACACACTAACTACCAGTCTGCCCCCTGCTGTCAGTCTATATGTTATTATACAGTGTCCTCTGCCAGTTATACACACTAACTACCAGTCTGCCCCCTGCTGTCAGCCTTTATGTTATACAGTGCCCTCTGACAGTTATACACACTAACTACCAGTTTGCCCCCTGCTGTCAGTCTATATGTTATTATACAGTGCCCTCTGCCAGTTATACACACTAACTGCCAGTCTGCCCCCTGCTGTCAGTCCATATGTTATTATACAGTGCCCTCTGCCAGTTATACACACTAACTACCAGTTTGCCCCCTGCTGTCAGTCTATATGTTATTATACAGTGCCCTCTGCCAGTTATACACACTAACTACCAGTCTGCCCCCTGCTGTCAGTCTATATGTTATTATACAGTGCCCTCTGCCAGTTATACACACTAACTACTAGTCTGCCCCCTGCTTTCAGTCTATATGTTATTATACAGTGCCCTCTGCCAGTTATACACACTAACTACCAGTTTGCCCCCTGCTGTCAGTCTATATGTTATTATACAGTGCCCTCTGCCAGTTATACACACTAACTACCAGTTTGCCCCCTGCTGTCAGTCTATATGTTATTATACAGTGCCCTCTGCCAGTTATACACACTAACTACCAGTTTGCCCCCTGCTGTCAGTCTATATGTTATTATACAGTGCCCTCTGCCAGTTATACACACTAACTACCAGTCTGCCTCCTGCTGTCAGTCTATATGTTATTATACAGTGCCCTCTGCCAGTTATACACACTAACTACCAGTCTGCCCCCTGCTGTCAGTCTATATGTTATTATACAGTGTCCTCTACCAGTTATACACACTAACTACCAGTCTGCCCCCTGCTGTCAGTCTATATGTTATTATACAGTGTCCTCTACCAGTTATACACACTAACTACCAGTCTGCCCCCTGCTGTCAGTCTATATATTATACAGTGTCCTCTGCCAGTTATACACACTAACTACCAGTCTGCCCCCTGCTGTCAGCCTATATGTTATTATACAGTGTCCTCTGCCAGTCATACACACTAACTACCAGTCTGCCCCCTGCTGTCAGCCTATATGTTATTATACAGTGTCCTCTACCAGTTATACACACTAACTACCAGTCTGCCCCCTGCTGTCAGCCTATATGTTATTATACAGTGCCCTCTGCCAGTTATACACACTAACTACAAGTCTGCCCCCCGCTGTCAGTCTATATCAGTGATGGCGAACCTTTTAGAGACCGAGTGCCCAAACTACAACAAAGACCCGCTTATTTATCGCAAAGTGCCAACACAGAAATGTAATTTGTGATTTATACTCCCTTCTCTGTCACAGTTTTCATTGATACCAGCCCCCTGAGGCACCAATATAGCAGAAAATAGTCCCAGGTCCAGCTGTCACTTTAAAATACCTCTTCGCACAGCAAGTCCTGGGCTGTCTGGGACTGCAGGAAGATACCTGGACTCATCTCTGGTGATGGCCCGGGTGCCCACAGAAAGGGCTCCGAGTGCCACCTCTGGCACGAGTGCCATAGGTTAGCCATCACTGGTCTATATGTTATTATACAGTGTCCTCTGCCAGTTATACACACTAACTACCAGTCTGCCCCCTGCTGTCAGCCTATATGTTATTATACAGTGTCCTTTGCCAGTTATACACACTAACTACCAGTCTGCCTCCTGCTGTCAGTCTATATGTTATTATACAGTGTCCTCTACCAGTTATACACACTAACTACCAGTCTGTCCCCTGCTGTCAGCCTATATGTTATTATACAGTGTCCTCTGCCAGTTATACACACTAACTGCCAGTCTGCCCCCTGCTGTCAGTCTATATGTTATTATACAGTGCCCTCTGCCAGTTATACACACTAACTACCAGTCTGCCCCCTGCTGTCAGTCTATATGTTATTATACAGTGTCCTCTGCCATTTATACACACTAAATACCAGTCTGCCCCTGCTGTCAGTCTATATGTTATTATACAGTGTCCTCTGCCAGTTATACACACTAACTACCAGTCTGCCCCCTGCTGTCAGCCTATATGTTATTATACAGTGTCCTCTGCCAGTTATACACACTAACTACCAGTCTGCCCCCTGCTGTCAGCCTATTTGTTATTATACAGTGCCCTCTGCCAGTTATAAACACTAACTACCAGTCTGCCCCCTGTTGTCAGCCTATATGTTATTATACAGTGTCCTCTACCAGTTATACACACTAACTACCAGTCTGCCCCCTGCTGTCAGCCTATATGTTATTATACAGTGCCTTCTGCCAGTTATACACACTAACTACTAGTCTGCCCCCTGCAGAGAGCCTATATGTTATTATACAGTGTCCTCTGCCAGTTATACACACTAACTACCAGTCTGCCCCCTGCTGTCAGTCTATATGTTATTATACAGTGTCCTCTGCCAGTTATACACACTAACTACCAGTCTGCCCCCTGCTGTCAGCCTATATGTTATTATACAGTGTCTTCTGCCAGTTATACACACTAACTACCAGTCTGCCTCCTGCTGTCAGTCTATATGTTATTATACAGTGCCCTCTGCCAGTTATACACACTAACTACCAGTCTGCCCCCTGCTGTCAGCCTATATGTTATACAGTGTCCTCTGCCAGTTATACACACTAACTGCCAGTCTGCCCCCTGCTGTCAGTCTATATGTTATTATACAGTGTCCTCTGCCAGTTATACACACTAACTACCAGTCTGCCCCCTGCTGTCAGCCTATATGTTATTATACAGTGTCCTCTGCCAGTTATACACACTAAATACCAGTCTGCCCCCTGCTGTCAGCCTATATGTTATACAGTGTCCTCTGCCAGTTATACACACTAACTACCAGTCTGCCCCCTGCTGTCAGCCTATATGTTATACAGTGTCCTCTGCCAGTTATACACACTAACTACCAGTCTGCCCCCTACTGTCAGTCTATATGTCATTATACAGTGCCCTCTGCCAGTTATACACACTAACTACCAGTCTGCCCCCTGCTGTCAGTCTATATGTTATTATACAGTGCCCTCTACCAGTTATACACACTAACTACCAGTCTGCCCCCTGCTGTCAGTATATATGTTATTATACAGTGTCCTCTACCAGTTATACACACTAACTACCAGTCTGCCCCCTGCTTTTAGTCTATATGTTATTATACAGTGCCCTCTGCCAGTTATACACACTAACTACCAGTCTGCCCCCTGCTGTCAGCCTATATGTTATTATACAGTGTCCTCTGCCAGTTACACAAACTAACTACTAGTCTGCCCCCTGCTGTCAGCCTTTATGTTATTATACAGTGTCCTCTGCCAGTTATACACACTAACTACCAGTCTGCCCCCTGCTGTCAGCCTATATGTTATTATACAGTGTCCTCTGCCAGTTATACAAACTAACTACCAGTCTGCCCCCTGCTGTCAGCCTATATGTTATACAGTGTCCTCTGCCAGTTATACACACTAACTACCAGTCTGCCCCCTGCTGTCAGCCTATATGTTATACAGTGTCCTCTGCCAGTTATACACACTAACTACCAGTCTGCCCCCTGCTGTCAGTCTACAGTATATGTTATACAGTGTCCTCTGCCAGTTATACACACTAACTACCAGTCTGCCCCCTGCTGTCAGCCTATATGTTATTATACAGTGCCCTCTGCCAGTTATACACACTAACTACCAGTCTGCCCCCTGCTGTCAGTCTATATGTTATTATACAGTGCCCTCTGCCAGTTATACACACTAACTACCAGTCTGCCCCCTGCTGTCAGTCTATATGTTATTATACAGTGCCCTCTACCAGTTATACACACTAACTACCAGTCTGCCCCCTGCTTTTAGTCTATATGTTATTATACAGTGCCCTCTGCCAGTTATACACACTAACTACCAGTCTGCCCCCTGCTGTCAGTATATATGTTATTATACAGTGTCCTCTGCCAGTTACACAAACTAACTACTAGTCTGCCCCCTGCTGTCAGCCTATATGTTATTATACAGTGTCCTCTGCCAGTTATACACACTAACTACCAGTCTGCCCCCTGCTGTCAGCCTATATGTTATTATACAGTGTCCTCTGCCAGTTATACAAACTAACTACCAGTCTGCCCCCTGCTGTCAGTCTATCTGTTATTATACAGTGTCCTCTGCCAGTTATACAAACTAACTACCAGTCTGCCCCCTGCTGTCAGCCTATATGTTATACAGTGTCCTCTGCCAGTTATACACACTAACTACCAGTCTGCCCCCTGCTGTCAGCCTATATGTTATACAGTGTCCTCTGCCAGTTATACACACTAACTACCAGTCTGCCCCCTGCTGTCAGTCTACAGTATATGTTATACAGTGTCCTCTGCCAGTTATACACACTAACTGCCAGTCTGCCACCTGCTGGCACTTGTCTGTTTGTGTCTTGCTTTTTCCCACCAGTCGGCCTACCCAATCTGGTGTCCTCTGTCCACCAGACCTTTAGGCTCTCTGCATTCCCAATAAGTCTTAAATCCTCCTTATAGGACCAGAACGTCACATGAATGACGAAGTGAAGTGAATTACTGCATTGACACTAAACATTGTAAGTACAATGTAGCAGGATGGGGATTGTATTTATGGTATTTATCAGATGTATCTTTATTTTTCTGGCCCTCTGCTGGTGCAAATGGAGAACTGCACAAATCACTAATCGGAACTAGTAGCTCTTATAACATGATTTATAGTATGATAATAAAAAAGGCAAAATCAGGGTCTAGTATTGAGGATAATATGTATTGGTAAATCATAACTTGCATATCGTGACCCAAAAGGTCCCTGTGGTCCTGTGGGCTGTCGCACACCCATATGAGTGGTTTGTACATGGGAATACCATTGTAGTATGGGGGGATTCATCAGTGCTTGTACGCCATTTTTTTTAGCATATATCCTTAAAATAATTGCAACTTCCAGTGTACGGATTAGCATCATAATGGGCTTGGAGGGACTTGAAGGGGGCTGTTCCCGTTTCCGTAACTTTCACAGGCTACAGAGCAATTGTACTCCTTACTCATAGATCCAGGCACCGTGACTGTGGTAATCTTCTTATATTTCTTATCCATGGCCTCCTTCCTTCCAAAATCAACTTTTGAAATTATGCAAAAGAGGGGCTCCTGTGGGTGTTTTCAGAGTCCCTCTGAGCTGTAGCTTCAGAGGCTGTTACAGAGTGCAAGGAGAACTTCCCCCTTCCAATGTGTGATATTACAGCAGACAGAGGGAGGGGGGGGGATTCGGGGAAAGCAAAGAGGATGTGGTCTACCACAGTGTAACAGCCTGTGAAAATACAGCATAGAGGGCTTCTAGTAAAAACCCCAGGAGCCCTTCAGACTCATTAGCATAATTTTAAAAGTTGATTTTAGAAGGAATGTGCGCATGGATAACAAGTATAAGAAGATTACTACAGTCACGAAGCCTGGATGTATGAGTAAGGGTCCCTGGATGAAGATGGTAGATTTCCTTTAAATTAACCTGCAATTCTCCCAGTAGCCAAAATGTGTTAGGGAAATAGTTCCAGGATTGTTTTCAATTTTTTTTTGCGAGAAAAGTTGAACAAAGTGAAGATATACAAAGTGCAGCATCGCCATCTGCTGTGTGAATGGAGTACTACATACAAACGCTGTGTCCTTTTCCTACTTCCACCTTCATCAAAACTGTGACATTTACTTAACATGATAAGTTTGTGTGATAAACATTTTCACTCTGTTTTTAAAAACAAAGGGAAAGCAAAGTTACTTTGACTTAAAGAAGTTGTGGTTTTTAGTGAATCTGGGAGAATGTGATATATTATTGCCACTTCCGCTCCTGTTAATCCTCTTTGAGGATTTTTTGTTACAGAACCAAAAGGGGTTTTCTAGCATTAAAATATAAATGCCTTATCCATCAAAGGGTTTTTCAGGGTTAATTATTTTTTTTATAAAAGCAATAGTTAGGATATATCCTCAATATCATATGGTTGGGGGCTCAACTCCCATCACCACACAGATCAGATAAAAAAA